>NC_092859.1:79217839-79337024 GCF_032062135.1 Pyxicephalus adspersus | reverse complement strand
GCCGGAGGGGAGATCGACGGACGACGATCGACGGAGGACGACGCTGGAACTCGACGCTGGATCAGCACAGCGGGACCAGGTAAGTGGGGATTTTAACGAACAGAAAATCTCGGGCTTAACGAAAATGGCATCTTTTTTTCGCCCGTACGAAGGTCGAGCTTAACGGTCTGGAGGTTAAAAATAAGGCAGTGCAAATAATATTTATGCAAAATACATAAATAGTAATAGGTTTTCATATATTACTTCAGCCAGATTACTAAAAATAATTCAGACTGGTTTTTCTGGGTTGCTGAACTTTGGACAGAATCAGTTGCACTGCCTTACTGAAGGTGCCCAATTATCCTAACTTACTCTTTCTTGGATGGATTCTTAAGACAAGTCTTGATCTACTTGTCTTCATAAATTAGCTTGAAATTTTACAGTGTATGTCTATAAATCAGCAAACGTCTTTCCTTGTTCACTGCTTTTAGTGACTTACTTAGTGGAATGTTGGAGTCAAGAAGTGAATCTTACATTTGTTGCAGTTGATGCAACGGGCCTGATTTATTTAGGTTCTCCAAGACTGGAGAGCATACACTTTCATCAGTGAACCTGGTGGATCCAAAAAACCTGGAATGGATCTGGTCCAGGATTGAAAACATTTGCTAACAAAGAAATCAATTCCAAGTTTGATTGACCTCCCAGGTTCACTGATAAAAGTGTACATTCTCCAGCCTTGGAAAGTTTTAATAAATCATTAGGTACCAATATTTGTAAAATGCCTTGCTGTCTGGTTCGTGTGTTCCCTGGATTGAAAATTAGGCTCATTTGGAAAGTAATCCCTACTATAAACAGATTTGCTGTTAGGAATCCTATAAATCTGTGTCGCTTTTTTTCAATGTTGGTTGTCCTGCTATTTAAGGTTATTTGGAGTGCAAACATGCATAAATAGTTTTGCCAGCAAAGATAAAGCCAAACTTAGGTGGAGACACACTTGGTTCACATTCTAGCACTTATGTCTAGGTTTGAATCCTGCCCAGGACACTATTGGCATATACTCCCCATGTTTGTGTAGGTCTTTTTTCCAGGTACTATGTTTACCCCACCTTCCAAAAACAATAAGTTAAGTTATTTGGCTCCCATTTAGTTTTAAATTCGAGAAAAACCAAAGAATACCGGTAAAGCCTGTTTTGTTTGGGTGAGAAAATATTATTATTTATATTACCCAGTATTTTTATAGCACCATCATATTATGCAGTGCTTTACAAAGTCTATTGTCATATCATTAGCTGTCCCTCAAAGGAGCTCACAATCTAATGTCCCTACCTCATTCATATGTCATTAATGTAGCATTGAGGGCAAGACGGTTTAGCCTACTGCATGTTTTTTGGGATGTGGGAGAAAACTGGAGTACCTGGAGGAAACCCACGCAAACATGGGAGGGACATACAAACTCCTGGCTGGGCTATGAATCTGTGACCTAGCGCTGCAAAGGCCGGAGAGTGCTAACCACGGATCCAACCATGCTGTAACATCTATGTAACCATCCTGATCTGCAAACCAAGTTCTGATGAAGGGAGTGATTGGTGCTCCCCCCCCCCTCAAAAAAAGCACTGTTTTTTATCTTGGCATATTATATATAAAAAATACTATTTTCCTTAACCTTCTGGATAGTGCAGACCTTAGTCTCTTTTGTAAAACTGAAACGTTAGATGAATAGCCTCCTATCCACAATGTTTAAAGACCTGTTTGTGAACCAATTGAAGTGATTTCCCCTACACAATAAGCCTGATTTATAAAAGATCTCCAAGACTTGAAAAGATAGACTATCATGGGAGAACCTGGGTCATCTAGCAACTCTGTAATGGATCTGATCCAAAATTGAAATCATTTGCCAAATAATATCAAGTAATTTTAGGAAATCCACTATAGGTTTGCTGGACCACCCAGGTTCTCCCATACTAGTCTATCTTCTCCAGTCTTGAAGAGCTTTGATAAATATGGTTCATTCTGTCCATGCGACACAGGGACAGAATGGGCCTGTCTCTGGGACAGGAAGGCACAGACAGCAATAAAAAAACATTGTTCAAAAACCCCTCTGCTTTTGGGTTGAAGAGATTTCTCACCTTTGTCTGTCATAACAGCTACCTGGTAAGTCTTAGTCCAGAAAATGGATACGCAAAGAACATCACTGTAATTTCTATTATGCAAAATATTTTGTTCTTTGGGTCACATATAGAACAGGTTACATATTCAAATATGCCAATACAAGTAATGTAGATTTTTAAAACTAGAAGAGAACTGAAAATATAGAACCTGGTTTTAGCTCCTTCAAGATAAAGTTGATGCTTCCTTTCTTCTAAGTTAGGCTTTTCTTCTGCAGCAAGTATAGTTAACAGCTGGTCCTCTAAACCTATTGGTGTGATCATAAAATTGATGAGAGTGACCTAAAACGTGAAGAAAAAGCTGATTTGAATGTGTTCACATATTTATAAAAATTTGCATATTCATTTTTAAAAACTAGAGCAATTGAAAATGAAGCAGAGTTGTTGCTTGAAGCTAACTAGCAAAGTTTCCATGTCAAATGAAACAAGGAACCTTCTTAAAGTGTATCTAAAATAAAATATCTAGACTATAAATACCAGTTGGTTAAAACAATAAAAGTACATGATTTTTATTGTGTGGGAATCCTATTGTGCCGCTAGAGTATCTCTAAACCATCAAGGCTTTGACCCTATGAGACCTCTTAAACTGTCCTGTGGTATCTGTTACCAAGATGTTAGCAGCAGATACTAACATACTTACGCCAGCTCACCCTATCACACAATGCATCCTGCTGTCATGTCTTCCACAGGTAAACAATGCACAAGCACGCCACCATCCATATGTTTTAAAGAAAAATGATTTATCGGGCCTGACCATTTTTTCCACCACTCCAAGGTCTAGGTCTGAAATTCATTATTAATCCCTAGGTGCCCTTGACCCTGTCGCCAGTTCACCAGTTGCCCTCCCTTACTTTTACTAACCACTGCATAGGAACACCCCACAAGACCTGCTGTTTTGGAAAAGCTCAGACTCAGTCTTAATTTGGCCCTTGCCCATTAGATTCTTACACTTGCCCGTTTTTCCTAGTTCCAACTCATCCAGCTTCAAGAAGTGATTGTTTACTGCCCAATATGTACTACCCAATGACAGGCCCCATTGTAATGAGATAGACAATGTTATTTGCTTCACTGTCATTAAATTGTAAAAATGTTATCCCCCAACCAAACTGCATATACAGTACAGGGCTAGACCAACACCACATATACTAGTGGGCACAAGAACAATCCAAAAACCTTTATAACACACAAGAATGTGTTACTGACAATCAGCAACATAATGTGTAGATGGCTTTGTGTCTCCACTGGCAGTTACCCAGTCCAAGTCCAATGTTGGCAATGCAGAATCTAGCACTAGTCTTGGATAGTTACATAAATCATGCATATTCATCATATTGATATACATTTCCCATACAGTATTTATATAAACAATTTTGTACAGAATCAAACATCTTTACTTATTTGGAATTAATATATTTTGTTGTCCTTGTCCATTTTTCTAACTATGAGCATTATTTGCCCCAGTATGTTCATGAATCTTTGGATCTAGTGTACAGGGCTATTTGGTGTAAAGGTAAATACTATTTACATTTTAAATTATAGAAGGCAAGAAATGCTTGTGATACATTCAACATTTATTTGTTTAGTGTAATACGATATTTTGATCTCTCAGACATCCCATATCATTTAGTTAGGATTACTATTCAGCCAGTTGTGTAATTTCAGTGTTTATTTTTATATTGTGATTTTTCTTTTATTCCAACAGCGACTTTAAATGTTTTTCTGCACAGGACGAAAATCTGTAGTTTTTGGTAAATGATCATGATTCACTGTATTATCTGCTAAAATAAAAAGCTAGCTGTGAGAAAGCAATACTTAGTGCAACAAGCTCTGAAATCTAATTAGAAAAAAAACTCCAGTCACATCCTGTCTTTTCAATTGCACAGCTGTATTATTTTGACATCTACATAAATATGAGAATAATACTATTAGAAATGGGAAAACAATTCCACAGTCCAATTATAACTTCACAGCACTTCATTCATTATCTCCAATGTATTTGCATTTCTACCAATTGTACTAATTCCTATAATTTCCTTGTTCAGTGGATAGCAGTAGGAAAACATACTTTGACAGACACTTCAGGAAGGTAATGAGGATTTCGGAGGCGGGTGGTCATATAGAGTTTAAAATCCCTGCTGTAATGAATAACAGCCTCCCCAAGTCGGATGTATTCCACTCCATTCTGTTTAAACGTCTGTCTCAGCAGCACGGGCTCCAAGATTGGATCAAGCTCTTCAGTTAGATTTTCTATCAGGACGGGTGTCCCAAACTAAGAACATAAAAAAGACATTTTAAAGGTGAGAGGAAAACAAAATGCAATCAACCCAGGTAAATAAACAAAGAACGGCTGAATTAGTTCAGGGAAATGCTGTCAACCGTAATGTGATGCGGTTTGGATGATACAGCCAAGACACCTTGGGAATCTGAGTGACAGATCTGTTAACCTGATAAGAAATTGCAGAACTTTACGTTATGTATTTACTTTTATTCAGGTGCTGTAACTTTTCTGTTTAGTATTCCAGCTGAATCATGGACAGGAAAAAAAAGAAAATTCTCTATATTAAAATAGGCGATATAACCATGACTTGAATATGTGCAGAGAGCTGCTAGATGTCTAGCAGCTTAATATGAGAGATTTGTCAGCTGTTTGCTTTATCGATTCCCCTTGAACAGAGCATTGCTGGTGGCCTTTGCTTTATTTCAGTAGAGGTCGTTTGGTTTTAAAGTACCAATATAAACTCTAGCTATGGGAGTAATGTTAATGAGCGGAAGGTCAGCACAATCCGATGAAAGAGCTGTAATAAAGCAATGACAACAGTTGGAATAAAAAAGATAAATACAATTAGAATTTAGCAAGGTTTTTTTGCCTTAACAGTAAATAACAGAGATGAACCTATTACCCTTTCCAAAGTGGTAAAAGTTGTGCAGGCAATGGAGAAAAATATGTTTATATTTGAACTTATCTGGCTTTAGAATAAAATAAAAAACAGAATGGCTATGCAAAGACATGAATATCAGATAGAACAGATAGATATGATCAGCATTAAATTAAATGTCCGGTAATGGTAAAATTCGGGAGTTTGATGTTACCTTTTAACTGGCCAACAATCTAGACAACATCATATTCCCAATATACATTTTACAACTGTCCTTTAGCCTTTAGACTTCAACCAACTTTAAAACCAGATACAGTAAAAAATGGTTAAATCCTGTATTCTCAGTTTTGATTGTTGTCTGTATTTTTGTAGGAAAATGTTTTGCCAAGTTTTGTCTCGTCATGAAGGAAGTAAAAAGACTTTACCCAGTGGTGACACAGATATCAACTCAAGTCTTTAGTACTAGTATGATTTGGGAAGGACTGGAACCTGTGTACCTATTTCTTTACATATCGTTATATAGGATAAAGGTGCAAAAGCTCCCAAATGGGAACCCAGAGAACTCCAATGCATTTAAAAAATATTGTGCAACTAAATTTTTAAATGATCACAAATGTTATGCAAACAATTCCATCTAAATAATTCACTGTATTATTTTGTTAGAGCATTATCAATGCATAATACAAGAATATCTTCCTGTGCAGGGTATAAAAGGATGATGGTTCCTGGGTGAAGAAATGCGTTATGCGAAGTAAGCACATTACTCTGGTTGGAGACACTCAGATCCCCTGAATCTTTCCTAGAACACTTTAGGAAAGGATTGGTAGATAGCATTACCAAGAGGTAAGTAACACCACTGTTTTTAAAGTGAGTGCAGGATCTGATTGTCAAGAGGTTTTGTTTTGCATTTGAGAAGTCTTCAGTAAAGGTTCCCAGCATCAAGCGAAGTGTGTTTTCCATGAATCCATTGGTACTACCATAAAATGTTCCTTTGATTCACAAAGTTCATCGAACCATAAAAATAACAGTTTTAAGAGTAAACCTAAGGGTTTATTTGAACTCGGAACATACTATTACAGATTGTAATAGAACTTGCCATGTATGGAATCATTTTTAAAGAGGCTAAAAAATGGGCAGCAGGGATGGCTGCTCTAAAAGTGTTTGTACCATCTCTGCTCTATTCTCTTTATTATCTGTTTCAAATTGCTATTCTGGGTTTCTATGATGCTATATATAAAACCCTTAAAAAATTCATAATATAAACAGTTTCAACATATTTGAATAAACAAATAGTTCATATTAATACATAGCTCTAATAATGAATCATACTAGATAATGATAATATTTTACAAGCACACACAAAAGGAAAAGCTCAATACTGTTACATTGCTGAATCCAAAGCACAAACTATGTTTACTTTCAGCCATGTATTACTCTGTAGTTGGCAAACATGTTGACATACAGCTGGGATCTTAGCAAAAACATCCAACTGTTAAAATTAAGCCACTAATCTACAATGGATGGTTTGCATTTTTAGTGTGAAACTGTTAACAAAACCCCCACGAGGCTGAGATTCGCCTGTTTTGCTTCTTGGTGAAGTGAAACAGACTTGAAAGGAAAATAAAAACTGTGTCAGTCTCACTCTGTGCCAACTGACCCCATGGGATGAAACAGACAGATTTCCTGCTCCGGAGGGTCTTTCTTGAGATTTTTTTATTTCTAAAAACCTCAAGGCAGTCTTGCTCAACCATGTAGAAATAACATTTCTACCTACATAAAGGAGACTGCACAATGAGCAGGCTTTCACTTTAGCCCAGTCTATGTGAACATAGCTGAGTTGTTTTTTTTATACTTTTGACTGCATTGTACTTCAAAACACAATACAACATGGTCATAGTGATTAAAAATATATTAAATAAAAATATACATGACTTCATATAGAAGAGATAGACTATTTTCTGATACTGACAGTAGTAGTCTGTTTATTTAAAGGAATAGCTGCCTGATTTTATAAAATCTATCATCAAATAAAATGTAGATTTTTTTTTAATTTCACTGAACGTCAACAGAGGTTTACCTTACTCTCTTTTGTTATTTCCAGACCTATAGGTCTAGGTTTATTTTTGCAAAAGGGATAGGTAATGTCTGTGCTGTGTAAACCTACAATATCTTTACATGGTGTATAAGAAACAGTTTAGAAGGAGAAAAGAGAGGGGCTTCTGGCTCTTGTTTTAGGTTGTGTATTGTTTTGAAAACCAGTTTAACAGTCTGGTAACATACATCAGTACAATAGTGTGTTACATCACAAAAGACCATTCCCCATTGTAGAATCATGGGGTGGAGGTTGGCTAGGCTGAACAGTTGCGTTCTAGGCTAGAAAGAAGGTGTACATGAAAAAGATCTTGTTAACCAACGCGTTTTGCCACGGGGGCTTCTTCAGGGGTATATAACAAGCGTAATATATTGTCTAAGCGAGGTGGAGATGTTGTCACAGATAGGTATGACACAGATGATAAGGATAAATGTTGCTGCTGATATAGGTTTAATTGAAGATGATGCCTTGGGTTAGAATCTGGTATAAAATACAAATGTTTCCTGGTCTTTAAATGCATGAAATGCCAAATCCGTGGATGAGGAAGGAGAGAAGTATGCAGGGAAGTGTCTTGCTGGAATTGGCTATCAAAAAAATGGTGTTTAATTATTAAATTCTAATTTAGAGATTGAAAAAGACGATTTTAACACTAAAGGTATTTCATTTTCAGTACTGGAAAGAATCATAGATAGAAACATAGATACTGCTCTTCTTAAAGCTAAGACTAGATGGATTCCAACCCTCAATGCTTTCATACCCCCGGGTCCTAATGATGTTCTATCATACAAACCATTTTTGCTATAGGATAGTTCCATATAGTTGTTTACAACTGTATAGGCAGTAAATATCATCAAACGCCCAACATATACCTAATGTGCTATATTGGTTGTAAATTGATGTTTAATTTCTTCATCTTCAGTTTTTTATGATCATTTTGTATGTATTTATGGATGTTTGTATATTTTGTATCATAAAAAATACTATGAACACTGCATCATATCTTTTGGTGTTCCCCCTTTCAAAATATTGGATCTTCTTTTTGTATTGTTTATTTGGTTAACTTACATGTATTATCTGTATTTTGCAAAATATTTGGTTTCCCCCCCCCTATATATACTTTTTGTTTGCATACATTTTTCTTATATCATTACATTTAGAGGCTTTTGTAACTGCTTACATATATTAGCAGCTAAGTTTAATCTCTTCTCTTGCACCTATGGGGGACGGGAGGCGTCCTTTTCATATTGAGTGCTTTAATGCAGTTGTGCCATCTCCTAGGCATTTACTGCAAATATATCCCCAGTTCAGGCACAGGAGGTTCCTCTGCCTTGAACCTGACTATGGAGGTTGGAGTTCTCTGCTCCCTATTTGTCAGGTGAGATGGGGGATAATAATTCCATTTCTATAATAATATCGTATAATTAGGCACCTCTATTTCTCCAACACTCCTTATGAGCGATTAATATAAGCAATTGACTATTTCTAATTATATTCCGCAATAATCATGGGTTATCTACTCAATATACTCCCCTAGAGGAAGAAAGGCGGAAGCTCCTCTCAATATCACCTATTTGCCCATATCCCCCGATGATCAATATCTCGTGAGATTTGGTCTTAAACCCGTCCTTTTTTTTTTTTTTTTCATTTGTGTTAAGTGCGCATGCAGGGCTACGTCATGTACCCACACGGCGCACTCATTTATTTTCAAAATAAAGGGACACCCTGCACACAGCAGCAATCTTTGCTCTGCTGTGTTTCCGCTGGGGCATCCTTTTGACTGACCTGATTGTAAGTAATAGAGTCATCTTTATACCTCTGATGGAAAACGGCCCTTACTATCCCATACCCTATTTTTACTTACTGGATATTTCTCTTAGGAAATCAAAGCTTTTGGTACAGCTCTCTTTTCCTAGTTACTTGGATGCAACCTACCAATGAATCTACAGCTTTCCCTAAGTAAGAACAAGCTGGTTGGGATATGTTTTTAAATTAACCAGGTAATCATTTGTAGATCTTTCTCTCTCTATTTTGCTTCACAATTACCTAAAATCCTAATTTAACTTAAAGATAGAGGACAGGACAGAGATTCTACTGTGTACTTAAGCGATATCTATTCTCCTGAAAATCTAAGGCTGTCTGTTTCAGTGCTACAGTAACCAATGTAAGCCTCCATGACATACTTTAAATAAATATAATAATTTCTATTAACAGCAATTGGAGATAGATTACATCAATTATTTATCCCTATTTCACAGGGTGGTGGATCAAGCATATTTAAAAATATTTTTTCTATGATTGCTTTTAAGTAATCCCACTTCCTAAGAACTAACTGAAAAGTAAGTGTAACTCTACTAATACTCAGTGGAAACCAAATTCTTTGATCAATTATCTGATCTCTGTATAATTGATTTTGTGATTATTTTTACAATGTATGTACAGCTTTATTCTCTGCTATAAATCTGTTGAACCTTAACAAAGATATATATAGCATGATATAGTTACTGACATATATTGATTTTCTTTGCAGTTGCTATTATATTCTCCGAATCCCCTGAGGAAGCCCCAAGGGGCGAAATGCGCAGGGAAGGGAGAATTACAATTATAGAATCAAGCTTTTTGATGGATCACTGAGTACAAGGTCTAACTATAACAATTATAGTGAGATGTCTCACATTTGTATATATGACACATGGTTTATTATGTTTACAAGCTTTTAATGTATTTTGTAGTACAATAAGGTAGTAATCTTTTAACATACTTTCAGTGCCACTTTAAAAGCCTCCTTTTGCGTTCTCCTCTTCTCCTTTTTCCCTGAATAGTCATATATGCTTGAGGCTGGGCACACATCAGGCTTACCAGTTTTTATTCAGTTGGTCTCCTTATGGATATCATGTTTTTCAATTGTTTTGACTCACATTTGGGGTGATTTCATTTTTTAAAACCCCTCCTTCTCCCATAAGGATTCCAACTATTATTTTGACTGATTAAAGTTAAAATTATATTGATTATGGATATTCTTCTATATATAGAAGATAGTTGTTCATAATCTAAATATGATGAATTTAAGAGTAAATTGTTGATTCAGAAATTCAAACAATTATTTGAAAAGAAATCTACCTTTTTCTGGCATACCAAATTATTTGATAAATATATCACTGAGAAATGTAATCCCATGGGATTACTTATTCAACTTTTCCCTAATATTAAGAATCCTGAATCAGTGAAAAATAAATGGGAATCAGTCTTGAATAACGCACAGAGATTTTATTGTTAATCCTTAGCAACTATTACAAAAAATGGGATAATTTAATTGTATCATGAACTTTCTTCTCTGTATACGCAGAATACTAATATTGTAAATTCAAAAAACATCTTGAGAGGTTTAATACAGATTTATACCACAAAAAAGAGTTAAAATTTCAAAAAGACAAGTGAGCATTTACTAAAAAGACTGCATATAAATGGGATACTTCCTCTAACAAACAGGGCAACAATCCTCCACCCCCAACCCCTCATCTTCTTCTAAATATGCGCCAAATGTTATCAATCCTACACCTTCACCTCACCAGTCTTCACACAACATGACAACACCAGTCTCTAACCCTAATGTTAAGTCAGTGAATCACCATCATTCATTTCACACAACTCCCCCTCCAACGAGATTGCCCTCATCTACCCATACTTCCTCAGATTCTTTCACTTCCCAACCACACCCCCAAATCCCATCTAGGATTCTGACACAATCAATCACCAAGGTACAAAAAGATCGGGGAATAAACATAGTCCTATTCCCTCTGCCAACCCCGAACGAAAACCCTCCATCACTACCCTACCTGTACTTCCAATTGAATTGGGGGCTTCCAATATCACCAACACTATTGCCTCTAATATATACTCGATGGACTACATATCACACATTGATACACCACATTGTATCTCTGCTTCACACTCTGCCCTTGCTCCACCATTACCAGATCCTACTAAATTGGAAACACATTTAGGAGGTATCCCAAAAACTAAGAAATCTTTTTTGGACCTCCATCCACCCCCTCTACCACCACCCACTCAAGTAACAGGACCGATTGACACATACCTAATGTAATTCCCCCAGATGAACCAGAACTAAATGTTATCAATCTTTCGTCGTATACACTTACCCCAGATGAACACCAACTACTTAAATATGGACCTACAATCTGTCCTTCCTCAAATTTGGACAAGTTTAATTTTATTAAAGATATTAATCTATTTGCTCATAAATTAGCTCTTAAAATTTTGTACGACAATTCTAAGCCCTCTAATGAATTTAAGATACCACATGAATATAGAGATTTCAGTATACAAGACTTTAAAACGTTGAAAATTAAAATAGACAATGTGAATTAGACTCTCCATCTAGTGATCAAGAGACAACTTCTTCTATCCCAACTAAACGTCCAACGTCGTAAACCTTTTTTCCAACCCTAACATCCTTTCCAGATATACACCCTTTGTTAATATTGTTACTCAAGATATAGGGAAAATGCCAATATCACCAAATACAAACACATTGAATAACCTTCCCCCTGATCTACGACAAGCACTATATCAACTAAAATGCAATTCTAATATCATAATTAAGCCATCAGACAAAGGGGGCAATGTAGTAATTATGGAAAGGGATAAATTTGAACAAATATGTTTGACAATCCTAACCAATGCCGAGTGGTATAAACAAATAGAAAGTAATCTAGTGGGCCAATTCTATGATGAATATTATAACCTTATCAATCAAGCCTGTTCAATTGGAATTATTGACAGCAATATGCCTAATTATTTGTACACTAAACGCTCCATATTACCCACTTTTTACTCATTACCGAAAATACACAAAAGTCTTGAAAATCCTTCAGGTAGACCCATTATTTCCGGCGTGGGATCGATTTCATCAAATGCTAGCGAGGTTGTTTATAATTACTTTCGACTTCTAATTGTCAGTCCTCCATCATACTTGAAGGATACCCTAGACTTGCTCAGGTTTCTATCTCCACTTCAACTACCTTCGAATTCCATACTTGTTCCTATCGACGTTGAGGCGTTGTATAGTAGTATTCCTCAGGCAAAGGGTCTTAAAATTATTCGAACTGTCCTAGATCAAGCCTCTCCTACTAATCAAGTGTTTAATGGATTCATTCCTGTTCTATCTTGAAGTTTTTACTTACAAGAAATATATTTGTATTCAATAACAAATAGTATTTTCGAAAACAAGGCGTAGCGATGGGCACACGATGTGCCCCATCATATGCTAATCTCTACCTAGAGGATTGGGAAAATCAACTGTTTGCAAATCCCAAGATGCATGCGTATAGATCATCCATTTTATCATTTAATAGATACATTGATTATATTTTCCTGATCTAGGTTGGATCCAAAACATTGTTAAAGGATTTCTTTCTACAAAATGAATATAACCTAAAATTTACCAGGTCCTACGACAAGAAAAAAGTACCGTTTCTAGACGGTAAACGACGATAAAAACTACAGAAAATGGAAAAATGAACACCACACTCTTTAAAAAAGCACAGCAGGTAATACTATATTACATATGCAAAGTGCCCATCCTTTTCCACTAAAGCAAAAAGCTCCCTAAAATAGCCTATAAGCAATACTTACTCAAAGACCGGGATTCACTTCTTATCCCACAAAACCCTCCACTTCTAGAAACAAAAGTGAGAGTAATTACAACTTTGAATAATCAATAAACTCAGGTGCAGAAAATATGAAAAAACATTGTGGAATTCTTTTGTGATCAGAAAACACCAAAATATCTTAACCCCCACCCAAACATTACCTATAGAAAATCCCCTTCATTAAGGGACACCCTGGTACATAGTAATTTTATGGAACCATCAGAAAACCCCCAGAGCCTGGGCACTGTGAGATGTGGTAAATGCTTGCAGTGCCCTTGGCTCAACAAACAGAGGAGCTGCATTTTACCTAAAAAGAAATGGCATAATGTTAACCACCACATTGGTTGTAATACCTCGGGTGTTATATACTTGACCCCCGGGTCCTAATGATGTTCTATCATAAAAACTATTTTTGCTATAGGATAGTTCAATATAATTTGTTACAACTGTTTAGGCAGTAAATATCATCAAATGCCCAACATATACTTATTGTGTTATATTGGTTGTAAACTGATGTTTAATTTCTTTATCTTCAGTTTTATATGATCATTTCGTATGTATTTATGGATGTTTGTATACTTTGTATCATAAAAAATACTATGAATACTCTGCATCATAAATTTTGGAGTTCCTACTTTTAAAATATTGGATCTTCTTTTTGTATTGTTTATTTGGTTAATTTACATCTATTATCAGTATTTTGCAAAATAATTTAGTTTTTCCCTTTATATATACTCTTTCTTCGCATACATTTTTCTTATATCATTACATTTAGAGGCTTTTGTAACTGCTTACATATATTAGCAGCTAAGTTTAATCTCTTCTCTTGCATCTACAGGGGATGGGAGGTGTCCTTTTATTTTGGGCCCTTAAATTCAGTTGTGCCATCTCCTAGGCACTTACTGCATATAAATCCCCCCGTTTAGGCACAGAAGGTTCTTTTGCCTAGGACCCGACTATAGAGGGAGGAGTTCTCTGCTCCCTATTTGTCGGGTGACATGCATAAGAATATTTCAGTTTCTACAATATTATTATTTAATTAGGCACCTTTATTTCTCCAACGCTCCTTATGAGCGATTAATATAAGCAATTAACTAACTATTTTTAATTATTTTCCTTATTCTGCAATATTCGTGAGTTATCTACTCAATATACTCCCCAAGAGGAAGAAGGGCGGAAGCTCCTCTCAATATCACCTATTTGCCCATATCCCGCGATGATCGATATCTCGCAAGATTTGGTTTAAAACCTGTCTTACGTGTTTTATTTGATTCGTGTTAAGTGTGCATGCGTGGCTACATCATGTACCCGCATGGTACACTCATTTATTTTAAATTAAAATGACGCCCTGCACACAGCAGCAATCTTTTGATATGCTGTCCTCCTGCTGGGGCATCCTTTTGACTGACCTGAATGTAAGTAATAGAGTCATCTTTATACCTCTGATAGAAAACGGCCCTTAATATCCTATACACTATTTTTACTTATTCAATATTTTTCTTAGGAAATCAAGGTGTTTGGTACAGCTCTCTTTTCCTGGTTACTTGGATGCAACTTACCAAATGAATCTACAGCTTTTCTTAGTTAAAAACAAGCTGGTTGGGATATGTTTTTAAATTAACCAGGTAGATGTTTATAGATATTTCTCTCTCTCTTTTGCTCCACAATTACCTAAAATCTTAATGTAACTTAAAGACTAATACCATTATTTATTAACCCCCCTAGCGGTAATCCCGAGTGTGACTCGGGGTGGAAAAAACATGCAAAAAGCAGTAACCCCGGGTCACATTCGGGGTAACTTTTGGAGCCCCCCTTACCTCTGCCCTGTGCTCCAGCGGCGATCGGATGATCCCGCTGTGATGCTGGGGCGCCTCTACGTCGGGGGGTGTGGCCTGGAAATTTAAAAGCCGAGTAATCTGCTTTTAAATACCGCCCGGGTCCCCACTACGCTACTGTTTGCATCCGCAGTTAGATGCGATGCACCATGCAGGATTACTATGTAATCTGCTTTAAATTTTTTTTTACAGTACAAAACACATAAATACACCTAATAAAAGTACAAAAACACATTTTAGTGGACCAAGCATCATTGCCCAGTGCCCTGATTTACATTTTGCCCACTATTAGCCCTGACCTTGATTTGACCTATTGATGGCTTATAAATCACTTCCTGAATGTATAATTTCATTACTTTGTCTTTGACCATGATTGTTCCTGACTGATTGCTGGAGACCACATGGCATCCAAAAGGCATCTCGCCGGCGCAAGTGCTGTTTTGGAGGAATTTGAAAGCAGCGATAGCGATTTGGAGTCCCTTGTGGAATCAAGCAATAGGGATTCACCAGGAAATTTGTCATCAGACAGCGAAAGTGAACTAAGCGACAATTCTGGACCTGAGGTCCATGCTGTGCGCACATGGTGCTCCATTGACCTTGATGCGGACCAGGCAGCACCAGCAAGATTTCCATTCACCGGCGCATTTAGGATGAAAATTGAGGCTGAATGCGACGACACCCTGGCATACCTGAAGTTGTTTTTGACCAATGAAGTTATCAAAAGAATTGTTGCAGAGACAAACAGGTAAGCCGCTCTTGTGTTTGCTAACTTTTTGAAATTTTTTGCAACATTTTTTTTTATACAAACATGTATGCTGCTTTGTGTTTGCTAACTTTTTAAATTGTTTTTTTTTGCCAACATGTATGCTGCTCTGTGTTTGCTAACATATTACTTGCAAGCTTCACACTATAAAAGAACATATCCTAAAATACATTTTTTATTTTGTTTTATGCAGGTACGCTGGACAACCACAAGGTCCTTCACACCTAAGGTTTGCAAGAAGCAGAAAGTGGGAACCTGTGACCAAGGATGACATTTGGCTGTTTTTGGGCTTGGTGATCCTGCAGGGAGTTGTGGGCAAACCCGTGCAGAAGTGGTACTGGTCTAAGAATAAAATGGTTGCCACTCTATTCTTTGGCACAGTCATGCCAGAATACCACTTTTCCCTCATCATGAAGTTACCTGCACTTCGCAAACAATGAAGAATTTGATGAGACTACCCACCCTGCACCAAAACTCAAAAATTTGGGAAGTGTCTCAGATGATTCTGCAAAATTTCCGTCAAACCTATGTGCCAGAAAGAGATGTCTGCATTGACGAAAGTTAAATGGCTTACAAGGGGAGGCTCAAAGAGGGCACGATTTGGCATGATTTGGCACGATTTGGCATGAAGACCTATATGCTGTGCGAATCCTCATCTGGCTACATCTGGAATACGGTGTTATACACAGGAAAAGGGACACAATTCAACCCCAGATACAGCCATTATGGATTGGCAACATCTTCAGTGCTATCCTTCATTGAGCCATTGCTAAGTAAGGGCTATTGTGTCACAACTGACAACTTCTAAACCTCTCCTGAGCTTTATGAGTTCCTTTTGCAACACAGAACAGATGCCTATAGAACCGTTAGGTCTAGCCGGCACAACCTGCCTTCACTGTTTGCAAAAGGGAAGCTGAAGACAGGAGAAATTGTTGCCTGGCAGAAAGGCAAGATGATGGCCCTGAGATGGCGTGACATGAAAGATGTGTGCCTGATGAGTACTGTCCATGATGCCTCCACTGTTCTGGTACACACAAAACGTGGAAAAGAAGTGATGAAGCCACAGGTGGTGATTTACTACAACAACACCATGGGAGGTGTCAACAGAGCTGACCAAGCCATGACATTCTACACAGCGATGAGGAAACAGCAAAGGAAGTACTACAAGAAGATTTTCAGGCATCTTGTTGAGCAGTGCCTATAGAATGCCTACATTCTGTAGAAAAAAAATTGTCAGAGGCCTGTGAATCATTCAGACTTCATTTTGCAAGTTTCCAAATGCATAGTCAAGAACCACCAAACACCATCAGTGGCTATGAATAGACCTGGACGTCGTGCTTCCACCGTTGTCAACCCAGAACGCCTGACCGGTCGTCACTTCCCTGAATACATCCCACCAACCCAGAAAAAGGCAGCACCTACAAGGATGTGCGTGGTTTGCTGCTTCTGATCACTCTGTGTCATTCAAATTCCCCTTCTTATCACTCTGTGCTTTTTTTCCACTGTACGGCAGTTAGGACAGGGAACAGCAGGGGGCGCTGTGCCAGCTTCTTATGCTCTGCACTGCAGCCAGGAGGAGACACACGCTGCTGCCAGAGAGGAGAGGAGACACACGTTGCAGCCAGCGAGGAGAAGAGACACACGCAGGATCGGGTATCGGGTAAGTATCTTATTTTAATTATTTTATAACACATTTGTCGTATAGGACGCACCAACTTTCCCCCCCCCAGTTTTGGGGAAGAAAAAGTGTGTCTTATACGGCAAAAAAGTACATTGTTGTGGTCTATTATTTCATTATTTTTTATAATTATGATTTTATAATTTTATAATTTATAATTATTATTTTATAATTATGTATTATATTATAATTTCTGATTATAATATAATAATTAAATATAATTATATACCCGGGAGTTAATCCTAAGAATTACAGGCCCACAAAATAAACAAAAATTTGTATGCAAAAAAAAATAGGATCACTTTTTGCATCAAAAAACTGACAGAATTAGAATGCTAGGGGGGTTAACCTAGGACAGAGATTCTACTGTGTAAGCGATATCTATTCTGAAAATCTAAGGCAGTCTGTTTCAGTGATACAGTAACCAATGTAAGCCTCTATAACATTCTTTAAATACATATAACAATTTCTATCAACAGCAATTGGAGATAGATTACATAGGTGTTAGGTTTTCAATTATTTATCTCTACCAAACCAAATTCTTTAACCAATTATGTGATATCTGTATAATTGATTTTGTGATTATCTTTACAATGTATGTACAGGTTTATTCTCTGCTATGAACCCATCGAACCTTAACAAATATATATATATATATATATATATATATATATATATATAACTATCATGATATAGTTATTGACATATATCGATTTTCTTTGCAGTTGCTATTATATTCTCCGAATCCCCTGAGGAAGCCCCAAAGGGGGAAAGGAGAATAATAATTATAGAATCAAGCATTTTGTTGGATCATGGTGTTGTTGGATCATGGTTGGATCATCGTCACATGGTTTATTATGTTTATAAGATTTTAATGTATTTTGTAGTACAATATAGTGGTAATCTTTTAACATACTTTCAGTGCCACTTTAAAAGCCTCCTCTTGCTTTCTTCTCTTCTCCTTTTTCCCTGAATATTCTAATTTAGAGGCTTAACTGTCTGGATTTCACACCTAACTTTTTTTTATTATAAACTTCCAAGGGTTTAATTGGCTAATTAGGATTGGAGAGGTCTCAGCATTATCAGTATAAGGGGCTAGTGCTGTAGATAAATACCTTTTTAGCAGGAGGCAGGGTAATACCTGCCCACCTTTCATTTTCAGCCAACTACACAGTACCCCATAGTTCACAATTTCAAGATAAAATCTCAGTGCTCTAGTGTAAATGTTAAGCCTTCACACACCATCCAGCTCCATATAAAGCAAGTAAAGTAGTAGCATTGAAAATAGAAGTCAGTAGGAATAATAACCAAAAATATAATATATACAATAAAATATAATAAAATAATTGATATACACTTGAATGCAGGCTTTTGATTAGAACTATATACCTCGGCTTTCAGTTTTTAGAAAACTCAAACTTGTTTTTTTACTAGTCTGAATAGTATTACATTACGCATTTGCAGTTTTATATAGGGAGTTGTTTAGGGGTTGCAGCAGAAGTTTTAGTTCAAAAATATCTACACTGCTAAGAAAATTGCTGCTTACTGCACAGACAGCTAGGGGAAACTGTGATTTGTGACAATACTTATGATTCCTCCGGTTTCTCTAAAGGTAACTGGAAATCACAGGGGGTCATTGTCAGCATCAAAATCAACCTCTGAAAACCTTAATGATACAGTACTGGATCTGAATTATCTTCACATGGAGGCAAACGTCCTATGTTTAATTTTCCTCAAAAACCTCCTTCATTGTGTCCATTTCAAGACTCCACTACAGCCATGTGGGCTAATATTGTCACAGTTATATTACATATTATGGTATGATATATATAAATATTTTTGTATCCAAAAGAACATTGCAAGTGCAAATAAGTAGAAATACATATTCATATAAATAGGATTTAAAATACCCATACAATAAGGATGTGTATACATCAGTAGTGCTTAACAAAAAGAAAATGGTATAACATTTATGAATTGTACATGTTTCAGTAATACTAATGACTAACACAAAACACTAAGGTTTTATGCATTTTCGAAATGTCAATGCAAAAAAAAAACACTGTACACATTTTGGAATGGAATGTAAGCTATGGATTAAAAACAATAAGGCCTCTTTAAATTAGATGTTATAAAATTAGTTACCATCACCTCTAAACCTCATTTTGTTCTGCCCTGCAGTAAACTTCCATCATAAGGGTAATAATATAGAAAATATAGTTAATTAAAACAGATATTTAAAGAATACTTAATATACGAAAGTGCAAAGCAGCAAGGAAGAAATTGATTTCATTACCAGACATGACAAACAGACCAGCATTGTACTGCTCATACAGCCGATTGTTCATAACATTTTTAAAATTATCTGAATAGGCAGAAAGCCATGAGATGAGCGGTGAACAGGTGCCTTGGGGTCATAAATCATAATAAAGAGCTCGACAAGATGACAGAGACTAACAAGGTAATTATAACTTAAACACTGTAACGTGTAAAGAATTAACCATACTTCTTCAGCTTTCAGTCCTTTAATTTCTACACAAATATTCAGGTTTTCAAGCTAGGAAAATGCAATTACATTCCTATTACCTGTATACTATTACCAACAGTCCGAAGAAAGTCTGTGTCTGTTGCTTTACAGATTTGTATTTTATTGATTTTTTCCATGTTTTTAATCCATTTATTTGCCTGGCCTTGAGGGTCAATCATAAGAGGCCATCGCAGAGCTGATGTCACAATAATGGCATTTTCTAAGGAAAAACTGAGGCAGACGTTAGTTCATGTATGTCTGATTCTTTCATATTTATCCCATATTTACCCACAATTTGTTGTAAAGCCGAATAGCTAACATACTTATCTTTTGGCAGCCCATGAAATTGCCATTCCATTATTTTCACAGGATCTCCTAAGGTGCTTGAGAGTGCAAATCCATCAGAGACAGGAATGTGTTTGTCTCTACACATTTTGAACCATTTTTTTAATATTTCCTTAAGGCAAAAAAAGAAATGAATACTAGTTAGTGACAGCAAAACGTGATTTTGATAAATATTAGTTAGTTTTTCTGCACATGTTTTTCATGTCTTGCTGTTTTTGTAAATTAGCTATTTTTCTTACTACTTAAATTTTTGTCTCCCCTTTACCTTTTCTTTTATACATAGATTGCTGGTCATCATTATTAAACAGATGCAAACATGATACTTCATTATACTTAGTGATTTGGGGATAAATTTGGGGATAAATTGGTAGCATGGTGGCTCAGAGGTTAGCACTCTTGCCTTTGCAGAGCTAGGTCCCAGGTTCAAATCCTGGCCAGGGTACTATCTGCAACAACATTCCATTTAGACTTAGCTACACTGGTTCACAGTTCAAAGTTGAAGTTAAATTAGTCAAGATATTTTTGAATCATAATGCATTAATACATTGGCCCCAAGTATAGAAATAAAACTTAGATTTTATTCTATCAACCAAGATGCCCAAATGGTCCAGCAAGACTTTGTTGATCCCAACAAAAAAATCATAATTACAGCCAACATTTCTGGGTGTCAACTGTCTGTGTAATAAGGGCTTTAATGTTGACTATGAATTTAAAAGGTTAAAGAGCAAAAAATTATAGTAAAATTGTCAATATTAAGTTGCAAGATTTTACTCATATAATATTTTTATATATTAATATTAATTTTTGTTTAACAAAGATGCCCAAAACCTTGCCTGGAAGAATAGTTTCTTTATTTTACTCGTCTGCATTGTCTGGCTGCAACATCTACACTACTCCAGAAAAGTTTCTTGATTGTTGGATTTTTATAAAACTAATTTTGAATTTTACCCATCTTTTAGGAGTATTTAATTATTTTTACCTGGTAATCCTGCAAAAACACTTTGTTAAAACATTTTGCTCCCTGATTCGTACTATAAACAGGTTTTATGATCATCATCATCATTATTATTTTACTAAAGTAAAACACAAAGACATACTTAACAAGCATGTTGATTTATATCTGCCATCTTCATTGGCCAAGTCAGAAATATGCAAATCCTGCTAACATACAGGCAAAACGTCTTTTTGCTTTCTTCTGCCATGAAATTACTGTTAATAGATTTTATTAGATGGACTTTAGTTACCCTTTAAACTACAACACCCACCTGGAATGTCCTTAAGTCTATATTTGTATACAATCATACTGTAATTCTTTTTCCATATTTAAACTGTGTGCTTAGTGTTTACTGCCAGCACATTTTTCTGCTTCGCAAAGCGTGATAATTTTGTTTTTGTTTTTTTATCAAAGCCATCCAGATAGAACAGCTACTGCTACACTATGAAAAATGGAGCAAATGTACTGTTGCAAATAAAACCATAGGATGATTCTGGAGGACAGTGGCTATTTACACTACTACTCATTATGTTAATTATGTACCCCTATCTCTAGAATGGTCAATTCTATGTGCCCCACTATCACTCTGGTTACCAAAAAATAATTCTGCATAAGTGGCTTGACCACATCCACTGATTTTAGGGCTTTTTAAGAGGAAAATAGCAAACTGACAAAGATATTAGGGTGATGAAACAACAGATAATAGATACTTTTGTACAAACATCTTGGAAGCTAATAATAACTAGATGGCATTTGGCTCAACCTAAATTGTTCTACTTTAGATCTCATTCTGCTGTCTGTACAATTTTAATACTTTATGATTTGCTTTAAAAAAAAAAAAGAAAAGAAAATCCTCAGAAGATAACTGCACTTTAGGATAAAGTGAGTAATACTATTGACCCCTTCCCTGAGCTCAAATAACCCACCAGCCCCCTCGACTGATAACCCACCTGATCTCTCATACTTACCAAAATTGTATAGCTGTTATTTCACTTTTTGTGTGCATAAAATGCAGCAGTCGTCACTGTCACTGTGTGAAAATTACAGACCTGTAGCCCAAAGTAAAGGCCCTCATAATCTTGCATCTCAACTGTATCAACATGCATTAACCCACTAACAACTCTCATCCCTACAATCCATCATAAATGTTGCACTTAGTTGTATCTCTACAAATTTCTACACTTTGGGCCTGATTTATGAAAGCTCCCCAAGGCTGGAGAAAATACACTTTCATCAGTGAAGCTGGGTGATCCAGCAAACTTGAAAAAGATTTCCTAAATAATTTGCTATTTGCTAGCCAATTTTTTAAATCCTGGACCAAATCCATTCCAGGTTTGCTGGATCTCCCAGCTTCACAGGTGAAAGTGTATCCTCTCCAGCCTTGGGAAGCTTTATTGAATCAGGCCCTTTCTTTCACTTATATAGGACTTTAAATTCAAACTCCCACTTACATTTCTCATTTCATAGAAAAACACACCCCTAGCCACCCTCTCTGCTCATGCAAAAACCTACTGATGTCCTCCCCACTTATAACCTGTTCCTATGTACGACTCAAAGACTTTCTCAAAGCTGCTCCCACTTGCTCTACCTCCCTCCCTCATCCTAATAGGCTGACCCACCTTTAACACATTCAAAAAGGACCTCAAAATCCACCTTTTTTAACTAGCTTGACCATCCCCTACCTAACATATTGTACGTTTCTTGTCTCTTAGATTGTATGCTTGTTTAGACCAGGTCCTCTTCGCCAAGTTCACCAGTTTGTACTGCATTTCAGTGGTTAATATGTTGATGCTTAATTTATAATTTTTTTAATAATATTATTATTATTGTTATTATTAAACAGGATTTATATAGCACCAACATATTACGCAGCACTGTACATTAAATAGGGGAAAGACGAATACAGACATTGACACAGGAGGGGAAAACCCTGCCCCAAAGAGCTTACAATCTAGGAGGTGGGGGAAGTAATACACAATAGGAAGAGAGATATGTAATCTGCGGAGAAGAAAGAGGGTTCGTTTAGGAGATGCAAGTAAATGGGATAACTGTACCTCATCTAAAAGATAAGAAAATAAAATAAGTAAATGAGACCTCTAATTTTTTGATAATTTTATAACTGTTGCAGTCAAGTATACATCTTACCATACATGCCATAAATTTAGGTTTAGAATTTTTACCAGACTGTTAATACCTCAGAATCACATACCTGTCTAAATTCTGAAGTAAATGAGCCCAAATAGGCCACAATACCAGCACTTAGCAACATATCTCCAACAATGTTCTGGTACGTATCTCCCAGTTGTGTGGCTATGCTTCTCCACCGCTGTTTTTCCCCACCAAGTCCATTAATTAGCTTTTCTGCTCGGTCCAGCTTCAACCTTAAATAATTAACAAATATGTTGTGAAAATAACTCTGACTGCTTTATGAACATTTCTGTAACAGCACGGGTATTTTCTTCTTAATCGCATTGCCATACAAAGGTTGCTATCCAGCTGGTATTTTTGTACAAGAGCCAGTTGACAGGATAATTTACTGGAAATGATTAGGTTAGTATTTTCAGATTCAGCAAGTACTGTACATGTAGCTTAATTTATAGCCTGGCTATGAATGTGTTCTCATACAACAGTTTATAATGTTTTTAACACTATATTTTAAACACATATATATATATATATATATATATATATTCCATATTTTGATTTTTGGTGAAAAAAAGTAAAAAAAAATGTTGTTTGTAATTATGAGGCTTAGTGCTGCCCCTCTTACCCTGCAAGTCTTTTCTTATGGTCATTTTCTGGTGTATGAGACCTGGTAAGGGGGTTTATAATTGCTACGTGTATCAATTCAAGAAGTCTTCTCATTCAATGTGGAGGGGCAGAAACAACAAGTATACAAGGTAAAGCAGGAAGTATCACCAAGTATGCCAGATCACCAGACCCACATGGAATATATGCATGAAGTCATTATAATTTTTGGAATAAAGTACTATCTTGATAATACTTAATTTATTTCCAATTTATAGTAAATACAGCCCTTAAGACTATGTTTGTGCAATATGTCACAGTGGCTGAGACATTGACAAGTAGGACCACAAATTGCAAACAACAAAAAGAGAGTACACTTTCAAAATTGTTATCTAATCTGACCATCATACATAGTGAAATATGTATTTTTTAATAAATGATATATTTATATTAGGCAGTATTATCAGCTACCTATGCAAGAACTGCAGACAAGATGAAAGAGTATAAAAAAAACAAGATCTGAAGTTCTAAATCAAAGAAAGAGTTCTTTGATTGAGAAAGCATTTCTGTTATCATTTCCTTTTCAATCCAGTATTAGCAACCTGAATATATTTCCATGTTCTACTGTATATCAGCTAAATCAGTTAACTTTGCACCCTACTGCTTTCTTTGTGAAGGCAGTGTGTTCTTTCTCTGACCTACATTTTTATAATTGTATAATTACCAAACTTATGTGTTCTGTACTGCAATTAGTGGCGATGTGAAGCAGCTATTTTGTTATATATGAAATACACAAAGCAGTTATCATATTTAGGTAAGCAAGTTTCAAATATGTTGACTGATTTTCTAAACATAAAAAGACTTTGTCTATCAAAATGTTAGAAAAAAAATTGTTTTTGTAGCAATACACCAAGTAAACTGACTCTAACCTGAAAGGGAATATGATAAATGGAGAACAAAGGTGGGATTTCTTCAGCTGTTAAAGGGCAGTACTGACAATTATTATATCACTCTGAATTCTAAAGTATTTTGCTCCATTCAGGTTGGAGAAATATGTGCAGAACAATAGGTGCAATAAAATCAAAGAGAGTTGGTAGACCTGAGAACTTTAGTTAAGTGGAAATGTTTTCCTAATGGTTCTTGTAGATGTAAACCCTGACTGGATGACATTTAGTTTCCTAAAATCCCTGTGTATAACAATTGCCAGTTTTTTAAAAGAAATAAAGTTTTCACCTTCTTTCATCTTTTTCTGCATATCAATACTGTTGACCTACTTCAGTCTCTTTGCAGCCAAATTACTGTCTACATCCAAGTATTCCAGCAACAGCTCCATTACTCAGGGTGGGTTCCCAGACAGTGGCAACAGTGGAATAATTTTATTTTGTATACTTCTTTTAGGAAGTATTTAACACACATTAACAAGGGCAATTAGAGGGAGAGTTTTTTCACCTTATAACAGGGAGGTTGGCAGAGAGAAGGAAGTTGTTTTTTACACTACAGATATACCAAAATTCTTTTAAAAGCCTATTTACCTGACCAAATGGGACCAATGTTAGTGTAAGATTCTATAATACCTTGGTAAAAACTTCATGTCATGCCCTATATTGTAACATTGGGAAAGGGAGGGGAAAAAACTGGGAGTCATATAGGTTTACAATGCAAATGCAATCAGGTTCTGCATGCAAAGGTGTCCGCCGTGAACAAATTGGAGGTAAAAGCAAAATGACAGTGACATGAGGCAATGAGAACTGACCTAATCACTCTGCTGCTGTTTATTCATTGTCCAGTTGGAGGGCTGGAGGTGGTGAGAGAACACTGCAGAATTCTTGTAAGTGGTGTCAGCCACTTGGGTGTGCTGTGTATAATTTGCAATGATGGATGGATAGAAATACACATACTTTGGCAGATAAAACAGCACTTTTATATATATTCAGCCGTGTATTACCCTGGTTGCCTGAAGTTCAACTTTAATTTATCAGCTGCTACTACCCTACCATGGGCCAATCATCTCTGATTGCCTTTTGGTTAGAAAAAGCCACTGCAGAGGATAAAGTGCATTCAACACAACCACCAATACATTATTCATTTATTGTTAGCCTTTGACTGTAGATGGCATAAAAAATTGCCCACTTTTTTATCAGTGGCTGCAAATAATACATAAATTTGCCTATATTGTCCTGAAGTCAGTGTAAAATTTTTAGTGATATTTTTAGTCATATTTTATGTGAATAACAACGGTTACCAATTGTGTATACTTACTAAAAGCTGATCTGCAAAAAGAAAATCTACCCCCCCATCAACTAAACAATTACATAAAAATGCCAAAAAAGCCCATGGTCATGTGATGCTGCACTCATCTGCTTACAACAGGCAGAATTCTATTTCCAGTGTTTATGTTACTGCCTGCAAATAGATGTAGACAAAGAAATACCTGCCTGAAAAAAAACATAGGCATCAATACCAGTAGGGGGGTTTATGAGATGTTTCGTTTTTGTCCAGCGATGAGTTAGAACTAATATGATACTAACGAATATCAAGTCTATTGTTATTGTTAAAAAAAGATCTAAATTTTACACAATATATGCAACTGAGACAAATCAAAGTTTAAAATCTAATGTGACAGCTTGCTGTAACCATGGAAATACTTTTTGTTAGACGTGTAATAATTACTTACTTTGTCATATTAATATTTTCTTCCAGGACTCTTTTCTCAGACAGTTTCTGGGACAATTGATCCTGCAGGCCTTTCAGTTTGGCAGTCACCTCTTTGAGCTCTTCTCTTTTGATTTTCAGATTCTGCATGTGAATTTTCAGATCTGCCTCTGCAGCTTCAAGTCTTTGACGCTTTGGTGCCACAATCTATAGCAAAAGAAATGTAAATGGAGCTTGCATAATTGCTACCTTTCTTATATTTGTAATTGTAATAAATTATAGTCAGCAATAACTGTACATTCTTCCCATAGTTAAAGAATATATTTTAGTTAAAGCTGAAAATTAGGCATAGAAACACATACAGTGTCCCTGCTTATTATTTCAATGTTTCTGGGGTTGCTGTATTTCACCGCTATTACCCTTGGTCAGTATTCTAGTGACTGATTTTTATCTTTTTCACTTTATTTAATGACATTCAAATACACCCAGTGTTGTTTTTTTATATACAGCTACCACATTTAGACCTGCCTTGGAAATTTTAATTCAATTGGAGAAACAGCAGACAGAGCATGAGTTACATAGCACACACCTAAGAAAACTAACTCCAAACACTTTCTTTAAAAGATCTTTTTTATTGCAAGGTTGATTTCTCTGTGGTTACCTCCTATTGTGAACAGTCTATTTTGTTATGCAAAGCATGCTAAGCTAAGAGCCCATTTTGCATGTTTTAGTAAAATCTTTGCGTTAGACAGGTCTGGAGCATACAGGATCATAGAGGAGGGCCAGCATGACTGTGAGGGCCAGGTAGCAGGCAGGGAAAGGGTTAAGGGATTTAAGGTAGGGTTGATTAACGGTCGAGGAAGGGAGGGTAAAGTTGACATAGGGGTAGGGGTGGGATAAAAGGTTATGAAGTGAAGAGTGTGAAGAAGGGGGTTTAATCGTTAGATGGGTCAGGTTGAAGAAAGTTTCTCACTCTCCTGCCCAATTGGTTAGGAGTGATTTGCAGCGGTGAGGTCCTTGAGGGTAGTTGGTTTGGGAGTGGTATCAGTGAGGGTTGGAAATCCATCTTTGGTGTGGAGTTCTCTGGATTGTGGTGAAAAAAAGGTATAGTTGGAATGATTGGCGGTGAGGACTGTGAATTTTGGGGATATCATTCCCGAGCTGGTTGGGGTTACGGCTGGGAACATATACATCCTAATGGTGCAGATCCAAAATGAAGGGTTATTGGATGGGGAGAGGCCTTCAAGGACCAGTAATCTGATAGTTTTAAGGGAATGTAAAGTTAAATGGGGGGGGGGGTGTAGGTTGTTATGTTATTGATGGTGTTGTTGTATGTATAGTTATACTTAATTAATAATATTGTTAAATTTTTAATGTTATTTAAAGTTTTTTAAAAATGTATTTGTTTGTAATGAAATTTGAAATAAAAAAATGTAATTAAACCACTTTATTGTTTGTGTAGGTTTTTGTGTGAGTTGGAAGTTGGGGGGTGGGGGGAGGTAGGTACTGAATGCGATTCTGCCTTGCCACAGTTATGCATTTTTTACGGGCATGGAATTTCTTAAGTTTATCACAGACATTATCTGCCATATTGATTCATACGTTTACCTGATTGGTGAATAGATGGGAATAAATAGCCACTAGCAACAGTAATATCTCAGAATGATGATTACACATGACCAGGTGAATTCATTGACTGATACATTTTGTTCCCCCAAAGAATGACCGGTAGTGATAAAGATATCATGTACCAAGAATTAACATGTAATCATAGACCTCACTAAAGGTAAAAAGGTCTGCTTGGCAAAATAATTCACTGTTCCACTTAAAATATTTAGCACTTTTCTGACAAATAGAGGACCCTGTGCCTTACCTTTAGGCACATTACATGCATAAAACAGGAGCTGACCAGAATGGATTTCTCTTGATATGGTCAAGTGTCTAATCATTTCTGACAAGGTGATGAGACAAATGGCCTTTAACAGAAAAGATTTGGATGGTGCAAAGGTCTACTAGTTGAATTATGTTTCAGAAATAAAATGCACATATATCCTTTAAAATGATATATTTTTATGGTTGAGTAAGCAATTCTGTACAAATATGTGTTTTAAAAATCACAGACTAGAGATCTGAAAACACCTGCGGAGGGCAATGTGCTTTGAACTGTATTACTTTTTTTCAAATTGATTCAACGGTGCATGCAATGTGAAAATGTGAACATGACATGTTTGTGATTTTCTATGTTTAGCTGATCTAAAACTTTTGCATTGATAACCTTTTTGAAAGACTGATCAGTATCTTATTTTTTAAGATCATAGCTAAATTATGGAAAAAGCCATATCTTAGGGAGGCACAACAATAACTAGAAATATTTGTGAAGATTAAAAACAGGTTTTTGTTGGTGAGAGGAGGGGGAGAATATTTGAAAAGTAGTGGTCATTAAATGAATGCATTATAAAATGTAATGGATTATAAAATGTTACACTTGCTTTAAAAAATATTACATTGCATCTATCTTGTAGAAGCAGCAGATGTGAGACTTTGAAGGTTAAATATTTAGCATATTGAGAAATTGGCTTAATACCAAGGCTGAAGCCTGGTGAACATTCAGAGGTTACAGTGAACAATGAATGAACAATAAAGTATAAACGCAAAAAATGTGCACCAAAAATGCTTGCTACTGCATAAGGGTAAAGGGTTAACGTGGCCGAATGTGCTCCAGCTCCCAGTATAAAAAGTTACTCATCTGTATAAAATATACCTTACTAAGCCCTTTTCTTTTTCTATGCAAAAGTATTTTGTTAAACATTCTACTCTACCTATTACATTGTGTACTGTAATAGCAGAACTGTGTAAATAACATCAACATTGTAAACTTTTAAACTTCCTTTAGCATAGTAACTTCTTATTTCCTATTTCTTTGTATACATTTATTGTGTATATTCAATTTCATAAGAGAGAGTTAACCTATCTAACCTACATAACAGGATGAATGACAGCTCCCTCTAGCCATTTGGCAGTATATTTTGAGCTGGGACCAATGCTCCCATAAAAGCTAATATCATGATGTTAAATGTGTTAAGTTTAATTTTGTGATGTTCAGTTGCACACTAATGTAAATCATCACAGTGTGTTACAATTTAGTACATTTTCTCCATATGATCGCTTCTATTGAAAATGTTCAGAACCATACTAGTATAAAAAAATGTGTGTTCTGTTACAAGCAGTCTGTTTGCTGCAGACCTCCTGCCTGAATGATGACTTTGCAAGAATAATCATGTATCTGTCTGACACAAATACATTTAAATAGTTTATATCCAAACAGTGATTTCACTATCCAGACCATGAAGGGCACTGAAACAAACTGATCATTAAAAAAAATATCTATCCGTGCTATGACATTTAACATTACAGTTCCTAGGAAAAAAATACCTCATAAAAATGTATCTGGGGCTGTATTAATAATAAAATGTATTGATATCGCCTACATATTATGCAGTGTTTTACAAAGTCTATAATCATGTCATGAACTGTCCCTCTATAAAAAAAACTGACTAATAAAAAAAAATAAAAATAAAAGCTCAAGTTTTATTTTCTAGTGTTGAACATTTAGTATAAACTTATTTTGACCTTAAGGTTTAAGAAATGCTGGCCTTTTCTAGTGTATTTCAGTTGCAATGAATGAAAATAATAAAAGACAGGCATGAGACATCACTGATGAAGATATTAAAAAAGAGTCTGGATTATATGGACAGTACTGAAATAAAGGCTGATATTCTGTGACGGATAATCAACAAAGAGTGACACACCAATGAGAGATCTGCTTTCAGCTTGGGATCGTAGTAATCAAACTGTCATCCTTCAGGCAGCAAACAAAAGAAGTTTGCCGGTGAGATAACATATAAAAGATCCCCTGGGAACATAACCATGCATTATATTGGCTTCCCCACACAACACTGCACATATTCTTTTATTAACCCTGATGTATCTGCAAACACTGTCATTTACACCTGGTTACAAATATATTGAAAGTTCATATGTATCATATATATATATATATATATATATATATATATATATATATATATATGAGAGAGAAAAAGATTCTGAATACATATGGTATATAATTTTTTTTAAATGTATTCAGGATTGTTAGTTGTAACCTTATTTTTTCTTACCTGCTAATAATTGTCACCAATAGAAAGAACTGGTTACAGCAGAGGCAAAAGGGGTAACATCCTTTTATTTTTTACATGCCCCCTATATAAGAAAAAATGATCATGAAAGATTTTGAAATGTGTATATACAGTTGTTGATTGTCCAAGGACAGGATGGGAGGCATAAAAGTTTTGGAACCACCCTGTTCTAGTTTGATAATCCCATTCGGGGTGTCAGGAAGTGTGCACAAGTGTTGTTTTTTTATTTATATCATTTCTTTGGAATTACTGAGGTAGTAAAAACTTTAAAGCCATAGTATATGTTGAAGACAATTGGTGTTGAAATCTCCTAGCCATGTTTATTGATGGTTGCCCCAGCTTGACATATATGGACTAAAGTTAGAAGCCAGAAGAGACAATAGTATCCCATGATGTCACATCCCTTCACTTCAATGTCAACTTCAGAGGATTTTGAGCTTGTGAGAAGGTATCTGCAAATAAGGCTTTTGACAGTTTAACAAAATTTAAACCAGACCAAACATATTCCTTGATTTAACACTGCCTATTTCAAGTACAAGGATAGAGTCTGCAGAAAAAAACATGTCTGTGCTGTGGGATTACAAGTATTTTACATTGTAGCCATACTGTACACAGAGGAGGTAGACAAGATATTCCTTAACTCTTTCAGAAAAATAAAACCAGAGCCATTGCTTCAAGTATGTGTATGGTACGCAGGTTATATACCATCTTTCAAGCCCAGCCATACACAAAGACAAAAACCTTGAACATTCTAAAGGACTATTGCCAAAATACAAAATAAGTAACTTGGTATATGAAGTTTACTTAGGGATGCAAGTACCTGCACACCTGGCAGACAAAACAGCCTCTCAGCAAATAAAATGCCTAACACAGAGAGCAAAATTGTATAGATCATGACTGAACACTGTTCCTATAGCTTAGTGGAAATGGACATTCTTTTAAGGACAATGAAGTGTACATTTTAGACAGATAGGAGGACTACATTGCAAAAGACATTAAAGAGGCCATGCATGTCAAGCTAGAACAATCACCACTGAAAAGGGGTAGGGACCTTCAGCATCTTCCACATACAATGGTATTTTTATCTTTACATTGGCAATAAGACAACAATTCATAGCTTAAATAATTGCAATCAATTAACTAATACTTATGCCGATTCCTGACATGGGGATGGAATTATGCAATCAAAATAGGGTAATACACAACATCTGTCTTATCAGATTGCATGGTGATTGAATTATGTTGTTCTACCCATGTGAAAATGTTTTCCTTGGGACTCTTTTGGACTCACAGAGAAAGTGGCTCATACAAGCTACAAAATATCGGCAACACTGCCAGAACAGGTCCATTTAAATATGGGCAACTACTACTAGATATATATGACAATCAGTTTGTAAAGAAGACTAGGTTTGATAACAAAGTCTAGCATTACTCACATTTTTTTCAGTTTGTGTTTAGATTTTTATTTGCTGGGAGGAGGAAAAAAGGCAAGGTTGTGTTTCATGTCTATATTACCACACCATCCGGGGAGAGTTCCCGCTTTTTGCATTGAAAAAAGAAAAAAATCAGGGATTTCCTTTTAAAACTACTAGCATAGTCCACGTGGTAACCATTTTTCCCAATTTTCTGACATGAGAACCAGTACACGTTATAGAAAAGTACACACTCATGCAATACCCTCAATGAAATGGACCATGAAGAATTAACATGGCAAAAATGATTGTTTTCACAATGACATGTAAGCATTAGTTTTAAAAAAACAAAATTGGTATCACTTGACTTGATTTGTTCAATGGGTAAATATGTTTTGGTGTAACGTTTGGACAGGCTACCTATGAGCTTTATTACTACCATGCTATCTAAAGTGAAACTTGAGTGTATTTAAAATGCTAACAGAAAGTCTTTTATTGCACGAAATACTTTATATGTTTCTTCCGTGCTCAATTCTTCTTATCCTCCTGCTAACAAGTTTCTTTAGTTCTGTTCACTGTTCTGTACAAGTACGCCTCAGTGTACAATCTCAGCCTGCTTTCCAGGCTGACCAATCAACACACCAAAGCTATAAGAAAACTGGGCAATTATGTCAGCAGCAATTAAGGAGATCACATATCACATTGAGCCTGAATTAATAAAGCTCTCCAAGGCTGGAAAGAATAAACTTCATCAGTGAACTTGGAATGGATCTGGTCTAGGATTCAAAACATTTCCTAGCAAATAGCAAAGAAAGACTTTCCAATAGAAGGAAACTTCCAAAAGACTCCAATAGAAGAATTTACCAAGCCATATATTAAAACTGGTGACAAACTCCTTTCTACTTAAGGAGTCATTGGTAAAATGGGAGGAAGGTATTGCTTTCTTAAATTTTAGCAAAGGCAATTTGTTTATTTCCTTCAGTTTAACTGCATTTGTTTGTATAAATCACTACTGAAGTTTTTTTTTCAGTATAATTTTATTACTTTAATCATTATGTTTTTTTGTTTTTTTTTTGTTAAATCAGTAAAGATAGTTTTTTATTTTCATATTTAATGCATTGTGAAAATGCCTTTAAATTTGCAATATGAACAGTTACCTAGCACTACATCACAATAAAGAAAACTGAAATCAAGAATTGCTTAATATCAAGATACACGGTCATATTTATTATATTGTTTGATAGAGGAAATACTTTTTGTTGTTTATAGCAGTGTTCTCATTTTTATTTACACACAAAATACATTAGCTCAGTGTTTTTAAAACTTTTTAACACTGGAAACCCTCACAATAATTTTCAGGTCTTTAGAGAACCCCTACTATAATAACTACATCCACAGCTCACAATACATTAGCATTGTCATTAGTATTGAGCAACAGTGGAAAGAATGTCCTGGACAGTGGGAAGATGGGCCCTTCCAATAGACAAAAAGATCATTGGTGTCAATTAAATCAACCTGCTCAAGGAAGTCTAGCAATGTCTTGTTGAACCCTGGTTGGGAAACCCTGATCCAACTATTGTGTGCAACAAAAACAATGTGTTTCTACAAGAAAACTAACACGACACCAATTTTATAAAATTGTAAGAGAATTTACAGAAACAAATAAGAGACTATATATGTCATTAGAGATCTCATCAGAAAATCATAATTTAATATTTTTATTCTGTATAGTGGCATACAACATTCTATTGGTAATCTACCTATGATGACATTAAGTAGCGTCATATCACTAATAAACTATGATCCTGTTTAAATAAAGAAAGACAGCAAAGTTTAAAATTCTATATTGGTTTGTGATGGCCTTCCATAACACCTCAGCCCTAACAGTTGATCCATTACCATGTCACCCAGATGGCCAGAGGGGCTTGTTAATTGCAATGAAATGATTTACTGATGCTTAATTAACCAGTTTAAATTTTTCCAGCTGTCACTGTGTGATAACAAAATATAGTAAAATCTACAATACTATTACACCTATGCTCTTAATTATTGTTTGATAGACAGCCTAATGGTAACCTACATCTTATGAATAAAATAACACATTTAAAGCACCTAAAAGTAGGGAGTAATATGCTATTATGAAATGATAATATTTACATAAATTATATTACTATATTTTTGTATATGGTATAGTTATATTATCCATTACACTATATGTTACTGACAATTGTAAAACTATTATACTACGTAAGTATGTATTCAAGAATATGGGGATGCCTTGTATCTATACGATATTAACATTCATCTCACCAGTGCTTTGCCTATACAAATTTAACAAGATGAAACTTTGATGCTTACGAAGATTCTTAGGACACAGTCGTTACCTTGGCAACCTTGTCATAGACTTCAATGGCCCTGACCCAGCTACAAAGCCCTTCACAGGCTGAAGAGACATTCTTAATGACAGCTGGCTGGAATTCCGGATTGCTGATAAAATCTCTTCTTATCTGGGCAATAACCTTTGTTGGGATATTGTCTTTATCAAATTCCTAGGAAACAGGAGATCAGCAATTAATAACAAACTCGCTTTCTTATATGGCAAAATGATGTTATACTAATTAGAAAAATGAATAATACACAGAAATCATTGATGTTAAATGCTACTGTAAAGGTCAAACAAAAGTGTTTTGTAACATAAAGTGATCTGCAGTTTTATACTTAATGTCAACATGTGCAAATGATATCTATTTATTTGTATTTTATTTGCCAATTGTTTCCCCACACTATTTCTTAGACATGGATTCACTTCAAATGCTTTACACATTCACTATTGATAGTTTTGCACACTCTGACAATGACAGATACATGAATCGCTAATAAGGTTGGGGATCTGATCACAAGTCCGCCTCACTATTCCCCCTTTGCACACTCAAGGCTAATTCACACTGAAAGTGAGGTCACAATGCATTTACCCCTTCCTCACACCAGGCACCACAATCCCTTGGGGAGACAATACATGTAGCGCCTTCCTACAGCAGTCTCATGGGGAATGAATAGGGGCTGCAGTGAGCAGTACTAGTACTAATACCATTCACTGCTGCCAGCTGTCACGTGTGCAGACATTAGTTCTTTAAGAACCAGTGCTCAATCAGCTTGTAAGGTGCCAGTCACAGGGAGCCACACAAAGCCAAAGGATGAAGAGGAAGGTGTGAACACACCCTCACTGTTTGCCATTATATCACATACCTGCACACACAGCTCAAATGCAGTGTGCTTTAAATGATAGTCATTTCTAAGTGATCTAAATCAAAAATCTAATGTTTGATTCCAAATCTTTCAATTTGAACAAACTGTTGATTTAATAGGGTAAAACAAAGCAGGCTTTGCAATAGAATAATATTGTCTTTACTCACCTGCTGAGATGGTCAATGAGATGCAGAAAATGTGACCTTTATGCAAATCACATGAAAATGTTATTTAAATTTCACTGACTTGAAACTGAACTATACAGAGTTTGATTGGCTCAGTTTCAAGCCAGTGCAGTTTGCATGACATTTACATCTGATCTGCAAACAAACTAGATTTCTTGCATCCCATTGACCATCTCCAGTCACCTCTTCCCCCTTCAAAAAATTGCAGAGAATTGGAGGAACAGGTGTCAGGACCAGTGAGTATAAATCTTCTTCTTTTGAATATTTAAATTTGTATCCAAATATCAGAGTCACTCTACGACTATGTTTACACTGGCCATGAGATTGCAGTGTTTTTACTGCTGCTTGTTAAAAGATGCTACATGTAACTTCTCCTAATGGCAGGCTTATACAGAATAATTGGGAAAGGAAGTGATCGGTACTGATACTGCTTATTGCTGCCAGCTGTCAACTGTGCAGACAATGGTTCTTTAGGAACCAGCTATGCAGTGTAAGTGACCGAGCCCCTGGCAAAATGTATTACCTGGCTTCACATTATTGTATTGCTGTAATGTATATTGGTACAGCATTGTGATGCCGTTCATCCAATGTGTTTACTGTAGAATAATGATACTGTGTAACCCTGTAACTTTTTATAGTGATGCTGCTTCACCAATACTTCCCCAAATGAACCTGTTTTATTAGAAAATCCTAAAAACACCTAATTTGACTGGGTTTATGTAAGAAAGAATGGATACCTGCCATTGGAGAAACAATGGTTCTGCCATTTGTGTTTTTTTGGGAAATTTTGGCTGTGCATGTTCACCCTATGGCTCAATACTATATCAGTTCCTTACATGGAACAAGTATTCAGATAAGAAATCCTGCTTTGGACTTTTATTGAATACCTTTTTTGGGATTGTGCCTCAGAATGCAAAGTACCAGCATAAAGGCATAGAAACAGGATGTCTCTTGTTTTTAAAAAGACAACTCAGACCTGTTGACCTCTAATATTATGTCCTAGTACAGACATTGATTGTAGAGTGAATAAAGTAAGTGAACAAATACATCTAAAACATCAGAATGTATTATAAGACTGTTAGGTTTTCATAACATTACATATTCTTATTTGTAACTCATTTCAAGTTTATCAATAGTCAACACTTTCTTTTTAAGTTTGGATAGAGTAGAATAAGTTTAAAACCATTGTTAAGATTCAATTGCTGACTGATAGGAACAGAAAATTAATTAAAACATTTTTAATAACACATAGAATATAGAAAAAAGGAGAAAATGGGTACTATCAAATTTTAGGAACACAGAATGAGAATTATCACTATGCTAAGTGAATGAAGTGAAGCTCTATTGACATCAGCCATGTAACAATATGCAAGCAAACGCCATATTTCATTTTTTATATATATATTTTGCAAATTGAATTTTTACCACATTCGGTAAGTTGATAAGTCACTAAGTAAACAGTCTTAACTCCATAAGTAAGTCAACCCCATCATGTCATGTTAGAGAAAAATAAACAATAACCATATTAACAAATGGTATCCATAAAAAAATAAATGTCTTTAAAATGGTATGGCTTACCTGAGAAAAAATAAATAACATTTCCTAATTATATTTTATGTCCTCCTAATTACATTCTAGTTTATTTAAAGATGACCTTTCTTATTGCTATGTTCCCACTAATATACTATTTTTAAGCTGCTATTAAGTCATTATTATTACAATTCATCACCACAAAGAATGACAGAATGTCTTGTTAAATAACCAAATTTGTAATTTTGTAGCAACTGCACAATCTAACAAATGATAATTTTTGAATAAATGGTTTTAATGAGACACCAACTTCATTACACATTGTTATATTGTATATAACTGCAGCAAGCAAAATTGTATATTTTAAAACTGCCACAAAATATTGCTGTACTGTAACTATCATAACTACTGGTATTTTGTACGCTGTTTGCACAAATAAACTTGTGAAAAAATCTTGAAAACCTGAAAACAGGACAGTATACTCACTTCTTCAGTTGCAGAGTCTTTGTTACAGGTCTGCAGCCTCAGTAAGCCTTTTCACCAGTCAGCACTACCGGGACTTCTGTGTGCCTGGCTCCATATCAGACCCCTTGATTGTTTCTACTGGCCCCAGTGTCACTGCTGAGTTTTGTAGTGACATAAAGGTCAGAAAAAGGAATCAGGAAATATAGTGGAGGACACAGATATCCAACAGTTTAAAAGTGTTAAATGCTAAAGGGACTTACTGAGACTTCAGTGCTGTAAGAGAGGTAAGGTATACCAGAAAGGCCATCAGAGAGATTAGTATATGGTACCTTGTTTTGCAGGGAACCTGTATTACCCTGACCTTTAAAGCAACATCAAAGTCCCCTTTCCATATAAAACCTTACACTGAGCCATTTTATACTGGTCATGTTTTGGCAAATGTTTGCATACAAATTTCAGCTTGAACCGTTGAGCTCTGTAAACAACAAGCTCTTTACAATGAATCATAAGGATACATATGCAAAATAAAAACAGCCTAAAGCTCTACCAACTGGCTACATAATATACAATATTTAATATTAATCTAACATCCATTTCGGCTCTCATACCCTCATACCCTTCATTATCAGGAACAATTTTTACATTTACCACCATGGTCCTGTTTGTTTGTTGAAAACTTTGCCATCACTTGAGACAACAAAGTAATACAGTTAGGTCCATAAATATTTGGACAGAGACAACTTTTTTCTAATTTTGGTTCTGTACATTACCACAATAATTTTAAATAAAACAAAACTTTAAATAAAACTCAGATGCAGTTAAACTGCAGACTTTCAGCTTTAATTCAGTGGGCTGAACAAAAAGATTGCATAAAAGTGTGATGAACTAAAGCCTTTTTTACACAATCACTTCATTTCAGGGGCTCAAAAGTAATTGGACAATTGACTGAAAGGATATTTTTTGGGGTGGTGTGGGCAATTCCTTTAGTATGTCATTATCAAGTAAACAAATAAAAGGCCTGGAGTTGATTTGAGGGGAGGGGGGGGGTGCTTGTATGTGGAACATTTTGCTATGAACAGACAACATGCAGTCAAAGGAGCTCTACATGCAGGTGAAACAAGCCATCCTTAAGCTGCAAAAACAGAAAAAACCCATCCGAGAAATTGCTGCAATATTAGGAGTGGCAAAATCTACAGTTTGGTACATCATGAGAAAGAAACAAAGCACTGGTGAACTCAGCAACGCCAGAAGACCTGGACTTCTACGGAAGACAACAGTGGTGAATGATCGCACAATCATTTCCATGGTGAAAAGAAACCCCTTCAAAACAGCCAACCAAGTGAACAACACTCTCCAGGAGGTAGGCGTATCCATATCTAAGTCTACTATAAAGAGAAGACTGCATGAAAGTAAATACAGAGGGTGCACTGCAAGGTGCAAGCCACTCATAAGGCTCAAGAATAGAAAGGCTAGATTGGACTTTGCTCAAAAACATCTAAAAAAGCCAGCACAGTTCTGGAAAAACATTCTTTGGACAGATGATACCAAGATCAACCTTTATCAGAATGATGGCAAGAAAAATGATGGCTGCTCAAATCCAGCTAAATGCAGTCACATTGCTTGGGAGGCATTTCATAATACAGATAGACAATGACCCAAAACATACAGCCAAAGCAACCCAGGAGTTTATTAAAGCAAAGAAGTGAAATATTCCTAAATAGCCAAGTCAGTCACCTGATCTGAACCTATTTGGGCATGAATTTCACTTGTTAAAGACTAAACTTTGGACTGAAAGGCCCCCAAACAAACAACAACTGAAAGCCGCTGCAGTAAAGGCCCAGCAGAGCATTAAAAAGGAGGAAACCCAGCATCCGGTGATGTCCATGAGTTCAAGACTACAGGCTGTCATTGTCAGCAAAGGGTTTTCAACCAAGTATTAGAAATGAACATTTTTTTTCAGCTTTTTAATTTGTCCAATTACTTTTGAGCCCCTGAAATGAAGTGATTGTGTAAAAAAGGCTTTAGTTCTTCACATTTTTATGCATCTTTTTGTTCAACCCACTGAATTAAAGCTGAAAGTGTGCAGTTCTATTACATCTGAGTTGTTTCATTTGAAATTAATTGTGGTAACAGAATCAAAATTAGAAAAACTGTACCTAACTGTACATACTTTTTCATATATTGTTTTATATTTTTTTTCTATGCAAACTAACATACATAAAACAGAATACATAACATTTTGCACAGCTATCAACAGTATTACAATCAAAATAGATTACACTTTTATTCTGCAAATGTTGAGGCTTTCTAAAAAACTGGAAATAGTCTCTACCGGAAAAATGGTGACATAAATACAGAAATGCATCCTGCATTGCATAGAATGGAACCCAGTTGACAATAATACACTATTATATTATTGTGTTCAGAAAAGTAAGTAGGACTATAAAGACAAGAAAGAATGCAGCAAAAACCTTCGTTTTGTAAAGCCATGCATAATGTTCTGTAAAATAATATCATAATGCATTACACTTCAAAACAGAAGTAGAAGGAAAAGGTACCTTGATCAGAGATAATATACAAGATCAAGCATCAAATATTTGGCTCGTTAACTAAACTATGATATGAGGAAGAAACTGCACTACATAAGTAAACATGTTAAAATATTAAGCAGTCTCTGGAACGAGTTGACATTATTCCACCTGTCATATTCTCCCAAAGCTTAAAAAATTCAGGTTTGAAGCAAAGTGTTGCAGTGAAAAGAGTTAGAGAGCATTGATGTTTAAGTTAAAGAAAGACAAGATGTCACCTAAAAGATAAGAAAAAGACATAGCAAACCCCTACACTCTTTCATCTTCCAAACTCCACTGACTGAAAGAGAAACCATAGAATTTATTCTACAAATTCAACGCTTGAGAGAAAACACAATCCATCTTACACTTTGTGAAAGATTTGTTGGGTAAAATGCAAAGAAACAGTGGCCCACAGACAGATAAAGCAGAGTGTTTTATGTGACTGTGAAAAGATAATAAAAAAGAATCCACCTATACATTTAGAATGAAATAGCTTAACTGAAGACATACTGTATGGTATGATACAAGACATGTCAAGTCTAGATACAGCCAGTCTATATTTTTATGCGGTAAATTTCTCTTTGTGATATATATATATATATATATATATATATATATATATATTTATATAATTGTAACGCAGCACTATAGTTTAGTAGCATGTACTGCAAAATGTCTGTTATTATTGGTATTCATACAAAACCTTCTGTTGTGTGCCAGTCTTGTTTAGTTATTTTAGGTTTGTTTTAGGGTGATTTGTTATTTAAAGCATGTCTTTTCGAACATCTGAGCTATGCCCAGCTCACATTTTATCCTCTATTCCAATGAGCACACTACAGTGGCCATGAATATCACTCTTAAAAGGCAGGGTGCAAGGAAGGTGGGCAGAGCTTAGCCTAGAAGTCAGTTAAGTCCTTGATGATAAATTTATTAGACACAAATAGGAGTTATGGGTTGATATTTAGTAATAGCAGACACCTTGAGGTGCCTTATTATGTAAGAGATGAATTTTACTAAGTTTATAGTGGACCTATGCTTAGAAACTAGTGCAATTGCCTAGCAGTGATTTATTTAGTTATGGTTTTATTTATTAAATAGGTGTTTTGCAACACACTATTAGTATACAAATGTACATTTAGTGTATAATGCTGATCAGTGGTAAAAAAAGCACATGCCCATGACAGTATCTAGGCATCATCGGAAGCATGTTCTATAAACTCTTTGTTTTCAATTACTGAATTAGATTGATGGTGTCATCAGGGGCAGGGTAAGCCTGACTAAAACCTGAATAGTCAGAGCTTGCACCTCTTCCTATTGTACCTGACAAGGTCACCCTAATTACAGTTTTAGACCTACAGCAGGAACAAGCATTCCCATGTGGCTCTTGGCAGACGGCATCTCGCCAATTCCCCAGTCATATCCACCACAGCACTGGTTCTTGACAGTGGGGTGTTAGTGATTGGTACAAAACCACTCACTGCTTCTTATTTATTTTCTAATGGGCTTCTGCAGGTAATATAAAAACCAATGCAATGTACAGCACCAGTGTCAGTCATTTCCAATCACAACTTATGTAAACATAATGATATATTTCAGGTACACCAACAGGTTTTCTTCGCTACTCACAGCATGCTTAAAGTTATGATGTTTTTAAATTATGTTTTTATGATGTTTTATGTGTAAATATTTTAAAAATGATTTATATACATTTATTTTTAGCCTTGAAATATGCTTTAAAATTGTATCCATGCCAACCTAAATTACTGCATTTCTAAAAATATAAAACTTAGCCAAGAATCAGTTTATTTTTATTAATACATATACTATTACTGATTAACTATAAAAATAAAAAAGTAATTTGTGTAGATTAATTGTTAAATCTTTAATTTACTAAAACTGAAATCACAATACAGTACAAAGGCACTTATCGTACCTTACTTTCATTAAAGCTAATAAATTCAACTTGTGAAGTTTTTTTTTGTCTTTTATATTTCTAACATTAGGCCTCATGGAAAAATGTAGGATATTATAACCACAAAGGCACAACAAAGACAATAAAAGAGGCAAAGGAGCAAGACATAAAAGAGACCTAAAAAATGAAATATTAAAGCAACCAGTACAAAGCTAGCATGCATAAAAGGGTTTTATAAATAATAAACTTGAGCTAATACAGCTCTGAAAAAATCCAGCAAATGTATATGTAACGCGGTTAATCACTTGCATTAACTTTTTTAAACAACAAAAGATGAATTAAATGTCTGTTATACCAATATCTCTGTTCCTGAAACGTAAGGCCAGTGTGTATAATGATTATGTATAACTGGATGGTTACAAGAACTGTACAAATGATAAAATACTTTCTTTTGGTCTATTCAGACAAGTGTCAGAACTCATCACTGCTTCAGAAAAGAGTTCTTTTAATATGCTATATAGTATTCTATAGTATTGTACATGGTATAACATTTTAATTCACCCTGGATACCACACTTTAACTGCAGCACCAAAACACCGGAAAGGTCATGCCCATAGAGGTAGTCTTTGTATTAAAAATGTAGGCTGGCCTACATTTTTAATACAAAAGGTCATGGAAGGGTTTCAATAAAAAATAGGTCTCATAGTAAAGGCAGAAGGCCCATGGGGAAGTCTTTCTAAAATATGTAAAATATGTAGAGGCTGAGACAAAGGGCTTTTTAAAGATCTTTCAAAAAGTCATTATACAGAAGGAGGAGTGAGTGGTGGTGGTGAGTGGTAAAGAAAAAACTATGCCAGAAGTACTGGTTGGTGATTGGAGGGTAGACCAGCACCAGTAATTTATTAATACAAATCTGTAGTGAAAATCTAAAAATGTGCTAATCACTGAAAGCTATTTCAAGGGTTCCCCCATGTTAAAAAGATTGCGAAACCCTGGTTTAGTAAATAAGTAGGAAGAGTATAAAAGAAATTGCACAAAAGACCCAGGTGATCCATATTTGAAAAAGTCTGCCTGTACAGCTAGTGATTATACAGTTGTTGTCTGTACATGCGGCTCTTGTCTTTTCTTTTGTTTATGTCTATATTTCATCTGATATTGACCTTTTTCTGATTTATGTTTTCTGAATATGTAAATACTGACTTTAGTGCTATCACTGATCATCTCTTGTTTATCGAATGCAGCATACTAGTTACTATGCAAATACCAATCTTAGACATTTGACAGATACCTGATACTTGCCAAATTTGTTATACTGACCACCTTGCCAATACCAAACATTTCATATAGAATTTAATTGGCAAATATGGTGCATTGATTGAGAATGCATTTTTATTCACCATTTGATCATTCCAAAACTAAATCTGAAATAATATCTGCAATAAATTCCCTTTAGCCTTCAGCTAGAACAGTTACAATAAGCGTTGATATCATGCGTCAACTTTATCTCTACTGATATGTCGGTTTTCTTACAATTTGTTGTATTTGTTTAAATAGATTTCAGTTATATTTGCAGTAAAAGAATAACTGATATAAATCAGTGTTTTGAAAAGGCCATACTAAGGGCAAAGACATCTAATTAAAATGAAATAGCATTTAGTGAATATTATATATGACTATTTAATTTGTGAAATATCCTCAAATACATAAGCTTGCCAGCGTTACAACATATGGGGCTCCTGCTTTCACAGTTGGTAACCATAGACTTTTAGCTCTCTGCCAAAAAGGATGCAAGCCCTCTGCAGAAAGTTGAATAATAAATATTTTATGAAAACAGTGCTCAAAACTGTTAACAAGATTGGGATCATTTCTTTCCAAGAAGATTGGTCAGGGACTTAATTAACAAGCTTTAAAAAGAATATGACAATTTTTTCTTCCACACAGTGGTGTGTTTCCTTCTGTAAAGTGATGTGTTTATTCAACAAAGTTTAAGCCATTTATTGCATCAAACATCCTCTACCAGCCCGAAAATGAAAAAATATTAGGCATTCATGGGAAGTGGCTTTAAAATTTTGCCTTCCTAGTAGATGTAACTGGTAGAATGATTTAGGTACAGATCATTGATTTCAACCCACAGTTCAGAAAGGAGAAATTCTAGAATATCTAGGTATTCTAGAAAAAAAGCAAAACTATCAAAATACAGAATTTTAAATGCGTAACAAAACAGCATTTATTAAATTACTTTAAAAGATTTTTGGAGGCAGAAAAATATAAAACAATACCGTAATGTACCCTAGGGTAACAAACTGCTTATCAGACATCAAGAAAATAATAGATGAATGCCAAGTTTTTTGGCATTCTGGAAAGTTATTAAGGTAATAAGGTAATTTTAATGAAGGATTTGTTGAGATCAAAAAGCTAATTAAGGTAGGCTGTTTAAAATATAAACATGGAAAAAGGTGCAGCAATAACTATACACAGCAAAATATCACAACATTTTAATTAATTCTGAATTTGCTCTTGCTGAAAAATTAATAAATGTGGTTAGTGCAACAAAATCTACTACCACTGTTCCCACCACACTTACTGCAGGTGAACTGCACTGACAAAATCTAGCTATAGTTAAAATTTGCTGCATGGATAGCCTAAGCTTAACTAGAAATATATCACAAAATATATCAGACATGAACAAACAGTTGCTGTTTTTTGCAAACAATTTATGTACTCCATTTCTAGCTGCCTAAGCATGAATATGGCAATAGGCATAATGTTGCCAGACACTGGGGCTAGCCGAGGAAGTGCTGAGAAAAACGAGACCAAGCATTTAAAGTAAAACCATCACCAAACACTTGTTAGATGTAATAATGAAAATGTATCATTACCTCTTTAGCTTTTGCCATTGGAGAATCAAAAATAGCCTAGAAATGATAGTAATATGCCTTTACTTGAATATATAAGGTCCCCTTATCATGCAGTATCCATGTGAAAACCTTTCATCAAAATACCCCTGCATCCAGCATGCTTCTGGCCACTGGCATCTACAGGAAGTGAAATCGATATGTGCAGAGAAACAGGACTTTAACGGCATATATAAAACTCTTAAAATATTTTAATGGTACATCATAATAAAAAATAAGGGATGGGACATTAATTTTTGCAGTGTGCCAAAATGGGAACCACTGTGTCCTTATATTACAATATACAGACATACATCCACTTTTACATAAAAGTATCAACATAAATACATAGTTCAAACATTATAGTCTCACAAGAAGTGCCAGTGTATCATCGACACGTTTTGTGGTGTAACACCACTTCTTCAGGATGAGACTAAATGAGACTAGTGAATATAATGATACAGCATAAAATCAAATTCTAGTATCACTTTCCAAATGCCAAAGCAGGTTCACACAGGAAAAGAGCACAGAAGGGCAATGAGTGCCAATAAACAGGAAGCAGCAACCAAATGGTGAGACCAGAAGCCAAGAAGAGTTCAAGTCTGCCTGGGATAGATGAAACAGTCCTCCATAAGATGTCCCGTGGGTTCTGCCCTGTTAGAAGCACCTTTTAAATATGATGTACCAATAAAATATTTTAGGAGTTTTATATATGCCGTTAATGTCCCATTTCTCTGCACATATTGATTTTGTCTATATTTGGGATGTGGCATACCAGTGAACCCTTTATTTTTACCTACAGGAAGTGGCCAGATTTTGGATGTGTTTTTTTTTTTAGTAAATTATTCGTAACTTCTTTTTTTTAATACTTTATGTCGGTTTTATATTAATACCGGGGTATAGTAAATTTGGTACGGTTATAAAAAAAAAATATGCAGATTTGAAATGGTACTGTATCCTTAAGTTTGCTGATGAGTGTAAACTTACATGATGGCACTAGCATATCTTTATACCATTACAAAATGCTGCCCAGTTAATGGCTGGTGTTTCATAGAGGCCATATCCTTGAAAATCTTTTTCCCTTTGCTACTTCATCTGCCTCACTTTTCATAGACTTTTAAATTGTACTAGAGTCTCTAACCCCATGAGCACAGCGATCCAACTTATCAATCAAAGGCCAGTGACATGTCAGGGTTTTTGCATATCTCCAATTAATTCCTAATTAACTTTTGGGTTTTATCAAACCTCTCAAGTCAAGAGTGATCCCCGCTCATTCTTCCAGCATGGTCCCAGAACTATAACTTAATTAATCATAAGTCTTGAAACTTTTAAACATTTTTTTTACATTATAAAAATGGTTTAAAAATTAAAAAATATCATAGCAAGAAAGTCTTAATGTCTGGCAAAATACTGCACATAATTTCTATATATATGAAAATTTAGTTAAAATCCTAAATGCCAACTGTACTCAGCACAGATCTTTCAGTTTTTCAGTTAAGTGGTTGTTGGTAAGTTGATTTATATGTTAGGTTCTAATATGCTTCAAAAAGAACAATACAAATATATTTCTCCAGGACACTATTTGCATGGAGTTTGCAGGTTCTCCCTGTGTTTGTGTGGGTTTCCTGAGAGTATTCCGGTTTCCTCCCACATTCCAAAAACATGCAGTTAGGATTATTGGCTTCCACCCTAAATTGACCTTGACATATGACTATGGTGGGAGATTATGAACACCTCTGAGGGACATATATATATATATATATATATATATATATATATATATATATATATCCTTTCCCCCCTTAGATTTATAACTAAAAACAGATTTGGCACTTAAAAAATGTATAATGCACTACAACACTAGAAATAAACAAAATTGCCCAATGTATTTTCAGTTCCATTTTGTTGAAATAACATGAACAACACAGGTCATGTCCCTTCTGCAATAAAACATACTTAGCTGCCTATTTGCTATCTTTTTTTTACTGATGCCGGGATTTGCTGGGTTAAAGTTGACCAAGCGGTCACGGTACTGAGAAGTACAAGAAGACAGCATACGAGCCGTCAACCTCAATAAGACATGTACAACAAACAAAAAACACACAGTGCTAAAATGGGATTGATTTACTAAAGTAACATTGGCTGTTCATATAGTAAATATATCCCCTTTCAAGAAATACTTTACTTAACTTGGGAAATAAATTGAAGCCCTGCTGATTTCAACCATCAAATTATGTGCAAGGAAAACTCCCTTCTATTTCTAATAAAGGTTAATAGCTAATATGCTGTATTTATTGTCATTCAGCCAATGTATCTCCAACATAAATTTAATTAGCAAAAAAAAAAACACATTTTTTACATTTTTTTCTTTTAGTATATGGTCACATAGGTCCCTCAACTATCCGACTGCAATTTTGGTGATTATAATTAAATAGAGCAATTTATTCCAAAATTCAGTTGTTACAGACTGTAATGTATACAGATTGGTTTAAAAGTAAATCAAATACATTTTAATGATATTTTGATATGGTCAAAATGCCTATTTCCAAAAGAAGTTTCACTCAATGTCAGATTTTGTGTTCTCAAATCTATAAAGGATTACCAAAGCAAGAGTCCTCGAATACCAGTACCTTTAAGGAGTCCAAAAACTTCATGTCTCCCATCATCTTTTTAGAAGCAGGCCAGTAGTCATCTGTAGACTTTCCACTAGGATCTCCTTTCTTTTCTGGTTTAATCCCCTGGTAACAGATAACATGTGAACTTTCAATCAAATAAGAATATTTTAAAGCACATCTAAAATCTATATGTAAAACATTTAGGCTCATGGGTAGTCCTGCAATTAGCCTAATTTATTAAACTATAATAGGAGAACCTGGGTGACCCAACAGACAATAGATTGCATTGTAACTGGTTAGCTATAACTCTTCCTCTTTTAATTTTTGCAAATAAAGTGAAAATTGTGAAAATTTGTAAAAACTGTGAATTTTTTTGCTAAACATGCTTACATGATACTTGGTTAGTTTTAGAGCATATGGGGATCTGGATATAGATCACAGTTTCTGTTGATGAACATATGTAAATTATGTAGTGTACTAATTCCAAGGGCTTCTTTACAAAACAAATACCAAGGGCTTCTTTACAAACAGAAACAAAGACATTTTTCACTTCTTTCTTCACCCATCATTATTTAGCTATCATTCCATACCATCCACATATAGCATACTATGCTTTCCTGCCTCTTAGACTGTAAACTCTATTTAGCAGGGATTGGACAGAGTCATTTTCTATTTGTCTGCCCCTGCAGTCCCTATTTACTTTACAGCAAAGAGTAATTTGTGGGTTCTTCAAAAAAAATACAAATCTATAACAAAAATGTTGGGGCATGGTTTTGGTACACAACTAAAGCTTAAATATTCAAGTAAACTACACATAAGAAATTATAGGGAAAGTATTTTGAAAAATCACGAAAAATTATTTCCTTGTCTGTGAACTGTAAAAAATCTACCTTTTAAAACAGCACGATACTCACCTCGTATGATAAGTACAATTTTGTTAGGTTAGAACACAGGCTTTTTCCTCCAATGGGGTATAGCGGTATTATATTACCAAGAAAGCCAGTGTACAACACTACTTTATCAACAATAGGTGTATGATCATTTTAATCATACATCTAAGATCATTATACATCCACAAAATCAAAAAAAAAGCTAAATAATGGTATTTTTACCCCTACAGTTCTGTATTCAGCATGGGGAAATTCATTTTGATTAAAAAAATATTCTAACTGTGTTGATCCTCCACAATTTTCTGTCAGAAATCATGATAGCCAACAGTGTAAACTATTTTAAGTGAACTGCATGTCCTTCCCACTGAATGATTGATCTAAGGATCTAAGGCTGTCAATGTCCAGGTTAAAAAGAATTTGCCCATACTGTTGAACTAAATTGGCAACTAAGAAGCTGGGAGTAAATTTAGTTTTTTTTCTAAACCAACAGTGTTCAAAGTAAATTGACTTGACGCAGAACTTTGTGTCATAAAAAGACCTGCCAACCGTATGTATAAGTAAGGTGAGGAGTAAGAAATATTGTTTATGTGCAGTTACACATAGTAACCGATGAGTATAGTTACCCGCTTAGCCTGGGTGAAAAAATACACATGTATATTGAGTTAATTGGACAAATGAAAATAAAGTTAAAAAGTTTCTATCTTTAGAACTCTAAGCCTGCAGATGATCCAGCGGAAGGGAAAAAATCCCTTAAAAAGAATGGCTTAATTTGAACTTACATGGAAGAAACCATACTGATAATCAAAGGCAATAAATTACTTTCTTGTCCAGTTATAATTTGTTGATTTAAAAATGCATTTGGCCCTGCTTTTGAAGCAGTCAACTAAGCTAGCTGTAATTAGCTCTAGTGAAATACTAATTTTGTAGAATATCAAAAACTTCCTGGTTTAAAATATTAACTAAACTTTATGCTATTAGGGGCAATGGCAATGTAGATAGAGGTTTATTAAATTCCCCTTGGACATAGGGAAAATATTACCATTTGTTTAAAAGTTATATGGTCACAAATATTGTTTTAAGATTGTATTGAATATCTAAACACACTGAATAAAAATTCAAGTTTGTTGTATAACCTGTACATTGTACATTTGAAATATTCCCTCCAAGCGTTATTGTATTAATTAAAACTGTAGTAGGGAAAAGACAAACTACTAAATAAAGGTTTTTTAATTGTAATTCTGTAGAGGAAAAGGGCAACATAAATATTTAAATACCTTTAAAATGCAAATTGCGGACAGAGTAAGTCGAACTCCAGAGGGTGGGTTTTGCATGGTTTTCAGCAAGGTGATATCACTGGCCTTCAGTGTGTCCAATGCAGCCACTGCTGCATTTAGTGCTGGTATTGCAACACTTAGCTTCTGCTCACATTCTTCCTGCAAAAAAATGTGGTTTAAGGATTTGTACTTAATTTTCACAGCATTCACAAATGATCCTAAAATCTCTAGTGCACAGCTAAATATCTAGTACACAAAAAATGATTATCATGTTATACATGTAATGAAATGAAGACCCAGCAATAACTTTAAACACTCTTTACTAGATTATCTGTAAAATGAATACGCATATTTTTAATCCATCAAACACTTTTTCATGCCTAATTTAGGAAACAGTTTTAAAATGCAATCATCTTTTCTTCTTATGCTAAAATTGTGCCATTTTTGAACACAATCAATTTACTCCAATGATTTTAAAGTAAATTAACTTGAGTAAATTGACTGTGAAAAGTTGTACATTTTCTCCAAGGCTGAAAGTACTGTGGAGGGGACACATAGATTCATCCAGTTAATCTGAAATATCATATCTTGTGGATGCAATGCTACAATACTACATATAAAATAAAACAAGCTTTGGGAGGGGCACACAATACTGGGGTCAATTGACTAATAAAATAGAGGCTTTACATTTAACAAAGTGTATAGTCACTTTGAAAAGTAAATGTTAATAAAAAATGTGAACCTAAATTTGCTTTGAATATCTAATCGCATGCAAGGGGCAACTTTTGTTTTTACCTGACGTGAATGAACACACTTTGCAAAGTGATTAGTCTCTACTCTTTTAATAAATAAACCTCAATAAATATGTAAAGTGGATCTAAGGTGATACAGTATGAAATGTGACATTGCTGGACACAACATGATGTAAAGATGATCTTTTGGTGTTAGCAAACATATTGGAATCACATGAAAATTAATCATTTAGAAATACCCTGGCTGATGTAAAGTTTTTTTTCAAAATTTCACCACTTCCCATCCAACTGTATCTAACCATTTAATGCCTATGAATGTTTTTGGAGGTTCATTCTGATATGTAATGAACAATACTAGAGTGTTTCAGGTAAATTCTAAAATAACCTACTAGGAACAAAAGAGATCACCCATATCATTGTGGCAGGGAATATATGGTACCAATCTCTTTTCATCAGCCTCCACTCCTATGTTTTTCAAGTCAGGTCAGACAACCATTCATACTTGCATACACACATTCATCCTTTTTTTTTGCTAATAGTTAGAATTGAATACATGCAAGTTCCCAGAGTGTTGATTGCATTGAAAACAAACTAGTTTATTTTGCTCAGCTCACTGTGTCAGTGCCAAACAAATGGTTCATGATTGCTTTTTAAATGGAATGTAGGGTTGGCTGCCTAATCTCTTTGCTGTGTGAGCTGTTTTTCCTGCTTCCTGACTTCACCTGTTTATGCCCTGCATTCAACTAACCTTCTGCTTGGTCCTGAGATGTCTTTTTGGTGCCCAACTTGACTTGGCATGTTCTCGAGTATATGCTGTAAGCTGGGAACTGCAATATGGAACACTTTCTGTGGAGTACCATTTTTGAAAAATGGATGCTCTTAGGTTTTTGCACCTTGGTGAGAACTCAAACCTAATCCTACAGTAGCACAGGGGGTCCACTTCTCTCAGTGACAAAAATATGCCCCTGTAAACTACATTACATTTTTAAGTAATAATTTTTTCTCTTTCCTAGCTATGACAAAATTATCCTTTGTTAAGCTTCGTGTTTATATATGTTCATTTGGATCTGAGTAGGTGTTGAGTAGTATACTTGCAGTACTGATGGACACAGGGTGTCCTGCTGATAATGTCTTTGACTTTAAAAACATTTTACCTAAATATTGAATTTTTAGTAAAACTCATCCACAGCAGAATTTCTGCACGTTAGAAAAGTCTGTTTTTACTGATAACAGTCACTTTGTTCAGTAAAATGGTTCCTTTGGGCTATATCCGTGTGCTTGCTCAGTGATTTACAGGTTGCTTGTACGGCAAATCTTCTCATTTCTCAAAGCCTGAGGTGAATGTCCCATTTCTAGTGAGCAGCTACTGAGAGAATGAAAAGTGACTCCACTGTAAATACTGTATAGCAGAGGGGAAACATGGAGGATGAAAACATGTAGTGTGATAGAGACCCATTCAAGACAGAATTGATATTGCAAACAATGAAAGACGTCTCTAGTGTGCAATGCACCTGAAAGTAATTGTCAGGCTTTCTGTTTAACAGAAAAGAAAGGGAAACATAAGTATTTTTCATATAAACACTTTTAAGTCACAAATGCTATATTTGTAAGCTGAAAGTTGCCTTTGGGCACTGCCCTTATATTAACAAAGAAACTTACATTTATTTACAAACTAAATAAACAATGGGGTTAATTTACTACAGCAGCTTAGGTTGTTTATTCAGTAAAGAGAATTATCACCTTGCAAGGGAATTTTCACTTAGCTTAGTGAATGTAGTGAAGCTTATGGCGTAAATTACTTACCTAGCTGACTGCAGCAATCTAATAATCTGCAAACCTTTTTTTTTAACATCATTTTTACAGCATTCAGTTAGGTTAAGTGAAATATCCTGCTTAATAAACAGTAAATCAACCCCAATTGCTTTAAACGGAACTAAATGTTAAAAAAAAAAATTTGCTGTGCTGGAGTGTTTATGCTGCAATATAAGTGCTTTCTATTTTTACTGTTTCTCATCTGTAGTTACAACTTCTCTAGGTGTATCAATCTCTGATGTATACTGTTGTTGATCCCTACTAAAATGCAAAATAAAAAGAATGTTAAAAACAATTGTGACCAGACAGGTCCTTTACTGTAGAAGGGACAGACATCCTAATAAACATACCTGCCTGGTCACATTTTTTTTAACATTCTTTTAATATTGTCTCATCTGTCCTGGCTCATGCATGGGTAACACCTTCTTCCTGCATGGCTTTTCCGGGTTTTGGATCTTTGGCTATCTTGATTGGCCAGGTTAGGATGAGTTTAAATTTTTAGTTTAGGATCAGTGAAATAAATTATATAACTAGAAAATATAGGTAGGCAAGATTGAGCAAATTGATGTTTTGCTACATTTATACATGGGCCTGGCCTTCTCTACCTTCAGGACTTTCCTATTAGTCTTCAAATGGGATGTGTAGTCTTAGAAACCAATTTGGGTAATCAGGTTATGAGAGAGAAAGAGTAAACTTCTCTGGATTGTAGCACTGTCCTCTTCTGCCCTCCACCTTATTATTTCCAAATGTGATGGGTAGTCTAAGTAACCAATAAGATGGATCAAGTGATGGAAAAGAAAGGGCAAATTTCTCTGGATTAGTGAAGATTCCCACGCATGCGCAATGAGAGTGGCACTAATTGTTTTACATTTGTTGGAAGGCGCATCACCCGATCTTGAACCTGGGCAGTGTGAGATTGGGTGATGTAAAAAGAAGAACCTGTAAGAAGATGGTGGCAACCAGTGTCCAGCCTGCACCTGAACAAGGAAGGTAGACTGGACGACAATCACAGAAGGATCAACGACTTTCTACCTGTAAAGGTAAGTGTTTATTTTTTTTTTTTTTACAGATGGTTCTGCTTTAAGTATCACAATATTAAGAACATCTGTCATAGCAACAAAAGCTTTTCTGGAAGGCAAGAGGCTGAAAAGGACAAAATGTCCTTTTTACATCAACACACTTAGGACTAGGGATGAGCGAGCGAGATTTGTAATTTCGATCTCGCAGTGAATCGGGCCCTTTTTGCTAACCGAACATTTAAGTGAGAACGGCCTTGTGATTCGCCATGAGGTTGTCGCAATCATTTGCGCCCAGGATTCACAGCAAGTCCCACCAGCCCAATCAGCAAAGATCTCAGAACAGGCATAAATACAAGGAAGAGGGAGGGGTTGGTCACTCTATCTTGTGTTCTGTGTGAGGAAAAGAAGCAGGAAGAGAGGTGAATTATGGCAGGGACAGGTTAGGAGCCTTCTTTTTATCTTGAAAGATACAGATTGTGCAATTTTGTGCTACCTAATAATTTTTGCTACCTCTTGCTAGTTATCAGAAAAGGCAGAAACATTTTGTCTTACACTCAAAATTTTTGGGTGTGATACCTCTTGCAATCTATCAAAAAAGCCAGAAAAATTTCTGTATTTCTCTGAAAAGTATACATATATTTAATTCTGATACCACTTGCTATCTTTCAAAAAAGCCAGAAAAATTTCTGTATTTCCCCCCAAAAAATACAGATATTTTATTCTTGCCCCCATTGCTATCAAAAAAGCAGGAAAAATTCTGTATTTCTTTGAAAAATATACAGATATTTTATTCTGATCCCACTTGCTATCTATCAAAATAGCCTACAAAAATCTGTATTTCTCTTAAAAAATACAAATATTTTATTCTGATCCCACTTGCTATCAAAAAAAGCCAGAAAAAATTCTGTATTTCTCTAAAAAAACAGATATTTTATTCTGACCCCACTTGTTTTCTATCAAAAAAGCCAGAAAAATTTCTGTATTTTTCTCAAAAAATACAGATTTTTTATTCTGATAGCACTTGCTATCTATCAAAAAAGCCAGAAAAAATGTATTTCTCTCAAAAAAATACAGATATTTTATTTTGATCCCACTTGCTATCAAAAAAGTCAGAAAAGTTTCTGTATTTCTCTCAAAAAAAAAAAGATGTTTTATTCTGATCCTACTTGCTATCAAAAAAGCCAGAAAAAAATCTGTATTTCTCCCCAAAAAAATACAGATATTTTATTCTGATCCCACATGCTATTCATCAAAAAATCCAGAAAAATCGCTGTATTTCTCTCAAAAAAATAAGGATGTTTTATTCTGATCCCACTTGCTATCTATCAACAAAGACAGAAAATGTCTGTATTTCTCTAAAAAAAATACAGATATTTTATTCTGATCCTACTTGCTATCAAAAAATCCAGAAAAAATTCTGTATTTCTCTAAACAAATACAGATATTTTATTCTGATACCACTTGCTATGTATCAAAAAAGCCAGAAAATGTCTGTATTTCTCTCAAAAAAATAAAGATATTTATTTCTGATCCCACTTGTTTTAAAAAAAAGCCAGAAACATTTCGAATTTCTCTCAAAAAAATAAACATATTGTATTCTGATCCCACTTGCTCTCAAAAAAGCCAGAAAAAATTCTGTATATTTTTTTTTTCAAAAAAATACAGATATTTAATTCTGATACCACTTTCTATTTACCAAAGAAGCCATTTGGTACAGGTGCCTTTTTTGCCCGAATAAGTAAAAGATGATTGGTAGATGCAGGGGAAGACAGCAGAACAGCAGCAGCAGCAGCAGCAAACCGTTGGAGGCAGCAGCACAAACCAACGGTTTGTTGGAGGCAGCAGCACAAGTTGTCAAACAGGTCTGAGATGTGTGCGGAGCACCAGTATGCTAGTAATTTTATTGAGAGGAGGGGGCCCCAAATCTGCCTCATATGAGTCCCAAAGAACCCACAGATGAGTGGGCACAAGCAGGGGAACAGCCAGAGACAATGTGACCGTGGGGGAGGTGGAGCTGGAACAGACACAGGGCACCCAGCAGATGCAGAGGCAGTCAAAAGAAAAAGAGCAGCAGAGTGGTTGCACACCCCTCTCCAGTGCGATCCTTTTCACGCTGAAAGACAATGACGGGTGCATAGTAATCTACATCCTGTGCCACAGGCAGATTCGCAGAGGACAGGCCGGATCACATTTGGGTAAAACATCCCTGCTTTCCCACATGTGCAAGAACCACAAACCAAAGTGGGAGCAGTACTTGCGTTCTCCTAAAGGAGGTGCAATCATGTCATCGTCTCTTCTTCCACCTCCATTGGCTCCTTCTACACCTCCAACTGTCATTGCTACTACGTCTCAGGAGGTTGGTGACAGCCAGATTTCAAGCTGCATCAGATGACGTTTGTAGCTGAAAGATGGGTACTCCAGTGTCCCCTTCAGCTCCCCTAGCTCCCATGTCACTTCAGCCCACTCTACTGGAGTTCTGTGCAAGGAATCAGGCTATGGGCCCAACCAACAAAACAGTCATCAAACTCAATTCACATCTAGCCAAACTATTGGCCTTGCAGCTACTGCCGTACAGCATTGTGCACTTTGCTCCCTTCTGTGACCTGATGGCCTGTGCTGAGGGTCGGTGGAATATATCAAGCAGGCATTACTTCTCCTGCACAGCTGTACCCAGTTTACATGTACATGTAATTAGTAACCTCACCCAGGCATTGGCATTCTCGGTGTCTAGTGAAATCCATGTCACCACAGACAGCTGGACAACCACGCACATAGTGGGATGCTACCTGTGCTTCACCGCTCACTGGGTGACCTTGCATAGCTCAGTGGGCAGTAGTCTGCAAGAGGCACTGCAGCACCTGGAACCCCCGCCGAGGGGCCAGTCCACCCCAGTCCACTCCCTCCACTGAGATATATATGCATTCAATCTCATTCCGTATATATATACCATGTCAGTCTGTTGCTCACTGGCCATCCGCTATACTCTCCCTAACGGAAGTGAATTGTTATTGTACCTCATCAAAATCAGTAGCATTAGGCTATACCTTGATTACTAGGTTTACACTATTAAAACTTTCTGCACATTTGACATGCTTCACATAGTTGCCATGGGGGAGGGGGGGGAGGGTCAAGCTAAACAACAGTCAAGGATGCCAAAAGTGTATATAATGCTAAAGCTTGATAGATTGTAAGCTCTTCGGGGCAGGGTTTAATGTACAGCGCTGCATAATATGTTGGCACTATATAATTGCTGTTTAATAAAAATAAAGTTTTAGTTTTAAGGGAATTTGAAAGGGTTAAAAGCCTCTTTGGGTTTTATTTGTATCCACTGGAAATTACCCTCATAATTGAAATAACCAAAATTTCATTAAATTGACCTGATTTGAAGCTGGGCAATCCAGCAAACCTGGAATAGATTTCTTAAAAGTCATTTGCTAGCAAATGTTTTGAATCTTGAACCAGATCCATTTCAGGTTTGCTGGATTACCCATCTTCACTGATGAAAGTGTATCCTCTCCGGCTTTGCATGGAAGTGTGAGGAGTTCCGCGCACCACATTCCACACAGGGAGCTCAGGCGGACACTGCTTCTACTGTATCCCCCTGTAGCGGCAGCAGCAGTAGTGGCAGCAGGCAGCCCATCCAAAAGTGTAGGCCAAGGCAGGGGGGATTTTCTGGATGCCTGGCGAAACCTGATGCAGCCACCTTAAACAAGTGAAGTGCAGGGGCATAACAATCGAGAACGCATGAAGCGCATGGTGCATGATTAGCATGTTGGCTCTTTTCTGGTTGTTGGTGGTGGTGTTGGCCACAGCAGTTATGAGGAAGATGCCTGTCCTGGCAGTAGTGACGCCATTAATTTTTGGGTCAACAGGCTTGGAATCTGCCCGCAGTTGGCACAATATGCCATCAAGCTTTTTTGTGCCCAGCATCCAGTGTTCTGTCCGAAAAATCCTTCAGTGCCGCTGGTGGAGTAGTAACGGAAAATCGATTACGTCTGTCGCCAGAAAATGTCAATCCCCTCACCCATCCCCAATACAGATGTCACTGATTGACACAAGCACTCACTAGGCCAACCAAGATGCCTCTGTGAACCAACACTGCTCCTGTGCTGAGTCTGTAGCTGCTTATCACCAAACACCCTGTCAGCTGAGCCTACCTTGGTTGAATTTTTCCGCTAGTTATCGCAACATCCAGGGGTGGCATTCTTCGCCAGTGTCATGCCTGCCATTGTGCCAGCTGGCAATTTACTTTACAATTCTGCTGCTTCGCCAGTGTCATGCCTGCCATTGTGCCAGCTGGCAATTTACTTTACAATTCTGCTGCTTCCAGGAGGCCAAAAAACTGCAGATGAAAACCCCCAGTACTGCCACACTGATAGGTACTATTGCCTTTGCCTAATTTGTATTGTAAGATTGAATGTTGGCATTTCACACTTCGGGTTGGCATTGACAATGCACTACACCCAGCTCTAGATGTCAGTTACCAATGCCATCCATGCTCCGTCTCATGGTCCAGTGCCTCCTCTTCCTGCCGTTGCTGCTGCCACCTGTCAGTACTCCATTCACAAAAATTGTATTACACACTTCTGGGTGTCATTGAGGATGCACTACACCCACCTCGAGATGTCAGTTACCAGTGCGGTCCACACTCTGTCTCAGGGCCCACCGCCTCCTTCTGATGCTGTTGCCACCTGTCAGTACACTATTCACTATAAATGTATTACACACTTCTGGGTGTCAATGATGATGCACTACACCCAGCTCTAGATGCCAGTTACCATAAGCTCCACGTTCCGTGTCAGGGCCCAACGGCTCCTCCTCCTGCTGTTGCTGCTGCCCCCTATCAATACTTCATTTACATAATTTGTATTACACACTTCTGGGTGGCATTGACGATGCACTACACCCAGCTCAAGATGCCAGTTACCAATGCCGTCCCCACTCCATCTTAGGGCCCTCCTCCTCCTGCTGTTGCTGCTGCCCCCTGTCAGTACTCCATTCACTATAGTTGTATTACACACTTTTGGGTGTCATTGACAATGCACTACACCCAGCTCTAGATGCCAGTTACCAATGCCATCCACGCTCCGTCTCCGAGCCCACCGCCTCCTCCTGATGCTGTTGCCGCCTGTCAGTACACTATTCACTATAATTGTACATTGGCAATGACCATGCACTACACCCAGCTATCCATGACTCTTACCAATGCGGTCTCCCTGCCTAGAGCTGACTAGAGGCCACACACTGCTACTGCTCTCGCTGACCCATGGTCCGTCTCTGGTCCTCCATCCTTTTGCCTAATGTCACCGTACTACTTGTCCACAACTTTATGGGTGGCATTCCTAACACATGTCATCCAGGTCATGATGCCAGCTAGCAATTATTATTATTAATATTATTATTATTATTATTAATAAGCAGGATTTATATAGCATTAAGATATTGTGCAGCTATGTAAATTCAATAGGGGTGCGTACATTAAATAGCAACGTGTTTTCCTGCTGTTTTGATGGCGGAGACTGTTGCTGTAGTGACTGTTTTGGGTTGAGTCCACCCTTTCTGAATGTCCTAATGTTTGTGCTGCATTTGGGACGCTGTCCATCACACAAAAATCCTATTTGCCTGCTGTCACTTTGCCTGCTGTCACTTTTTTAACTTTTGTATTTTTTCCTTGTTGCCACTGTTCTCTTTCACTTACATAGCAAATTTTGTGGTTCTAACGTATAGGGGCTTTGCTAATAATGTTTCAAGTTGGCCTATTGACTTTAATGTAATTCGCGAAATCGATTCGCCGAAATATTGCAAACTCACCGGAAGTTTGAGGAAATTTTCGCCAGACTGTCAGAGGCCTTCTTGCTCATTCCTACTTAGGACTAAGAACAAGAAAAGTAAGGTAATTTGTTGGTTCACATTTAGGTTTAGGTGTAGCTAAGTTGGAGAATTATGCAAAAAAATAAAATAAATAAATAAAACTATGTGTTATGTGACAAAATTGCCAAAGCAGATCAAGTATGTCTGCAACATTTGCCTATATATTTCCTGGCAGGAAATAATATGTACTTAGATAATGATGAATAATTTATTAGTTTGATTCTAAGGCAAATATCTTCTGTATGTTTGTGCTTATGTCTCTAGTTATTCTTTCAGCAATCTATATTTTACACATCATATTTCTATAAATAAGTTGTCCTGGAGGTAATTTGATTGCAAATTGTGTTACTTCCCTGAAAATTGTGGAGCAAATGTGCACAGTATTTTAACAATTAGTGATACTTTCTGTTTAATAGCCAACATAAACTAGCTGTGATATTTGAATTATTTATGCAACCTGCCTATTTGACAGCCTCACTGTTTTTATTTGCGTTTATGAGGGCAGCAATTTATTTTAATCATTTAGCCATCAAAGGAATAAGTGATAAAAAATGCACAGTGTATAAATAAAAACTTCTTCTTTAGAAGTGTTCCCATATTTCCAGTGACAAATATATGGACGACCTCCATTACATGGCTCTTATCAAGACATTGCATTTCCAGAAAATTATTTAAAGGTCATTATGTGTGACAATAAAATGTGATTTAATGTTGTAGATTTTTGTGTGCCAGCATGACTGTAATCCACACACAATGATGCTTAGAAAGCCAGAAATCTTTGTCAATTAGTGTCAAAATGTTTAGAATTTATGTTGTTGTTTTCTCATCTAAAATGAAAATGTTGCTTTCTAAGGCAGCATTTTATTAACTGGATAAAATATTTTGACAGCTACCATTGTATTGCATTAAGGTTGTCTGGCTAATGTGATTAAGTAGGAAATTGAGGAAAATTAATTATGGAAAATTAAGAAAGTACATCATTTCATGAGCAGTGGTGACATGTAAAACCTTTATTGTCATCAGGGAATATGAACTTATTTATTTGTTGCATCATTCTTTACTTTTCAATAGTAAAGTTTGTTACCTCGACATGCCAGAGAGAAGGGATGCTCTGCATAGCTAAAATATCCTATTTAAACTCACTTGGAGCATGCATCTGTTGTTTTATTTTGTTCCCTGCTGGCTTGTTGCTTACAGGCATCATTGTACCAAGGTAAAATATAAGCAATGATGGTAGAAAACATCTAGCTTTGGATATATTTTATGCTTATCTCAATAGGTGTTGAAGGCAGTCTATGAGATATTACAAGATTTAATGTCTTTGTAGTGGGGAAGTACACAGGGAGAATTTTATTGGAACAAAGAAAAAAATATTAACAGAAAAAAATCAGTGGTTACTATTAAAGCTGAACTTCAGGCAAATATTAACCCTATATATACACTGTTTATTTGGAGATAATTTCATCATTACTAAACTTAACACTTAACACAATGGGCCCGATTTACAAAAGACTGGAGAAGCTTATCATGGAAGAACCTGGGTGAACTGACAAACTTGCAATAGATCTGTTTCAGGGTTGAAAACATTTGCCAACTAATAGCAAATTATTTTTAGGAAAACCATTCCAGGATTGCTGGATCACCCAAGATCTCCCATGATTATTCATTAATTAGGACATTAAACAAGTGAACATATAGTGATAGATTTACATTTCAATCAGTTACAAGGAATAGATAAGGGACAGTAATTAAGGGACAAGACATTCTTACCAAATGATTTTAACTGACAGACAAAAATGTATCAAACAAGTATAAGTGCAGGCGGTGTGCATGAGAGGATTAATGTGAGCTCACTTAAGCACAAGATGTGGGTGATCTTGGGCTCTGTGCCCATTTGAACCCACTGTCCCATATTCACATCACTAAATTTTAAAGTGAACCTAAACAGAAAAACTAATTCTAAATAAAACTAAATAATCAAAATATTAAAATGAATTTGTTTCTTGTATATGCAATTAAACATTAAAGCTAAGGCTACGTACACATGTCAGGTGATTCTCATCCAATAATCGGCTCAAGCTAGTATCAGACGAGAATCTGGCGTGTGTGCAACGCTCTTCTGACATCGTTCATAGATCTGTCCTGGTGGATCCACGAATGATTGTAACACATGTGAAGGGGAGAAAGCGCAGCGGGGTGCTGCTCTGTCATTTTTCCTCCTCCCCTCTTCATAGAGCAGAACGACATGTACAGAGCTCGTTCATGCATCGTACAGGCTTTTGTCATTGGAAAGGATTGTAAAGGATTTTTTCCAACGACAATTATTGAATGTGTGAACAGAGCCTTAGTCTACACATACGTTTTCCATAAAGAGTCCATTAAAAACTCTAATTAACACTCGAAAACACATCCAAAACACCCCAAAAACTCTTCCAAATGCCCAAAACTTCCAATAATGCTTAAAAACTGTCATAAAAAATCAAAAACTGTCAAAAATTTCCCCTCCCTATTAACATGATTGGGCTTTTTGGGGCATTTGAGAGGCTTTTACCCCTATTCTAAGTCTTCCTTGCAACATTCCTTTTAAAACATCTTTAAATATGCATACAGCAGCTGTATGGGTATTTATATTCCTTTATAAATTAGGCAAATCTTAGGCAGGCTAAGACTTTTTTTTCTTGCACGTTTTGTAGTCTTTAATGTAATGTAATGTAATAAAACTCACCAGAAATGAGGATCATTGAGATAGTAAGAATACATAATTTAGCTAAAATACAATCCAAAACTTTATGATGTTTGGGTGATTTAGTTTGTAGGGAAACAAGAATGAATGCATAACAACTTGCAACAAAATGCAAATAAAGATGGCTGAAGACTCTAAACTAGACTGCCAAATCTGCCACACTCACCATTCTGTGTATGCTTGCAAACAATTGCCTTGCAACTTAGTTCTACTTTATTTAAATTATTTTTATGTCAGTTTACTCTAAAACCAAAATGGGGACCTGAAACATCATTATGGATGACAGCTGAATGTTAGAAAGTGGTTGGGGATCTGAAAATCTCCTTATTTTAACAAGTATGTATATAAGAAACAGGTAATTAACTAAAAGGTGATAGGCACGGGAAAATATAGCCATGAGAAGTGATGGGTTTGGATATTACTAATCTGGCCATGAGCAGCTCTGATATTTCACTGCTTTTCTTGCTTTTGAAGGGTATTTTCTTTTATTGTTTTAATATCAAAGTAAACAGTGAATACTGGAATTACTTGGGAATTTTATAAAAATGTATCTTTGATAGTCATAATTCTATTTATATGCTACAGTAAAGTTTAACAGCAGCCACCAGTGAGTACAAAACACATACTCGCCTTTATTTTACTGAATAAGTCAACAATATAATTTAATGTACAGCACTGCGTAATATGTTGGCGCTATTTACATCCTGTTTATTAATAATAATAATAATAATAATAATTCATACCATTTAAAATATAGGTACCATATTTACAACAGGGCTCACAATAACAAAATGTCATTGCTGTATTTGAATGACTGCACAGCTCGAACAGTTCAGCTAAATGTATTTTATGCTTGATAATAAAATTAGAATGCATAAGTCAAAGTGCCCTTTTAAATGATTTTATACCTGTCTATAACCCTGTAGTTCAAGATGATCTATAATATTTACTCATTCTAGTTCCAGTTATATAAATGTCCCTCTTCTTTCCTCAGCTATGTTACATAGTATTGCCCACTCACCGTGGAGCAGTGTCTCTTGTTTGGTCTCTAGTGGGATCATTACTGAGTACTATGAACTATGTACTATGAAATTTGAACTCAACCAGAGCAGAAACTAGAACACATTTTCAGTTAACCTAAATTCTTTAACACACATTTTGAATATATGTTTACTAATATAAAGTACAAAGTTTTCACTTACAGTTAAGTTTGGCTTAAAGTTTTGTATAACACAATTTTTTTTAAACAAATAAACTAAATTTGGCAGATCACGTAGTAAAAATGTATCACAAACTCACAAACTATGACCTATAGATGAAAAAATATATAAAAGTATAGGTACAAAACACTAATCGCATGGATTTGAACAATATTGGTGACCCTTTTTAAGCCCATAAACCAGAATTATTAATAGGACATGTGACATCCTATTCCCTATCCCCAACGCATGTGAGATAATTTAGAGATTTCTCCTTTAAGAAGCAGAGGAGATCTACGATTTAGTGCTATTCAGCTTGCAGCATACTTGTTTCCCTTTAGCTGTGTTTTGTCTCTTGACATCCCTTGCACTTATACTGTTCAGATGAATGGGAATTTGCAGCTGTGTTGCAGTTGATGAGCAGAATAGATCCTGATCAATCCCACTCTGCTATCGGCTGCTGGGTCCTTATAGCCTCCCTGCTCTCAGCTATCAGTGCCTGTTTAGCTGGGCTGATCTGTGCTGGAGTGTGTTTCAATTGATTTACAGTTTGCTGACTATTGCCTGTTTCTCGCTTATCCATTGTACGCATCATGGACTGACCTTTTACCTGTGACCCAGACTCTGCTTGTGCTACTCCCTCTGTACCTCATCTGGTGGACTGATCGCTGTATATGACCTTGGGTTTATACTCTAGATTTGGATTTGTAGAATATTGTATTGCTTAATTTGTGGGCTCCTGGTCCACGGCCAGCCCTTCTTCAGACACCATCTCTTGCACAATAAGTTCTGAGGGCAACCATGTGCTGGGAGAGGCAACCAGTCTCCCAAGGCTAAGCAGGGGCTTGCTATAGGACTGTGACGTTACCTTGGGGTCCTGGTGTCTGGGGAGTACTGGTGCTGGACAATGGCCTTACAGCTAAAAAGACTTCTCTTACATGTTATGTCAATGTTCATTTTTGTCTGCCTATCCACATTTACCCTACCCTGCTATAATTTACCCTAATTTAGGTCCAATTAAAAAAATATTTAAATGTACTACCTACTGTCCTGTACAAATAAAGGTAAGCTGTGAAAACAGAATTATTATTCAGTTTTTCAAACATTTCTGGAAGGAAAAATCTCAAGGTGGTCTTCATAATCCTTTTTTTAGTACAATCACATGCATATGAACAAAGGTGTATTTTAAGCTGTCACTACCCTGTGCAATGTCAACAGAGAATGCAAAGAATGCATAATCAAAGATTAACCATTAGATCCAATAATATAGGTAACCACCACTAAAAGCAAATCCTAATTTTTACTGTAAAGGTCAAGCATAAACTTGCCTATTGCAGCCAAATAATGTATTGAAAATTGTTGCCAGACATGCTTGATTGCATGATAACCACAAAGCATATTTTAATATTTTTTTCAACATCAGTTTTGTGTTTCAAGGTATGTATGTGAATTAATCCCAGATGATAATCCCATGATTTAACTGGCCATGTTTGAAAAAATCTAATGTTAATTCTTCTTTAGATTTATTAATAACTTCATAATACGATAACCAGCCACATAAGATAAAAATAGATAGAACTGATAAGGTAGGTTTTGTAAATAGGAGTGTAAAATTTGTGTCTATTAAGGTTCCCATTTATCTAGTTCATTGTATATACATAGTAGTAGTTAGTTACATTCAGCTGGAGGATGTTTCACGACTTTCCAGTTTTATTTTTGTAGGAAAATACCCCCACAATATAACCACACAGTCCAATGTCTAATCTAATCTAATCTAATCACTATGGAATTGACAAAGCAGGTGTTGAATTCCTAAGAACAGGAGGTGTAAAATTTGTTCAACCACCCTGATTTAGTTACATAATCCTATCCTTGGTGTCAGGAAGTCTGCATAGGCGTTAAACTTTTGAGAAACTTGGTTAAATATATGCATTGTTGTCAAAAACACTTAGACATGGTTTTAGTCTATGTTTTCATTAAACCAGTTAGATAGCTTACTATTATCTCATATTTTTTATAGATTTATGGAATTCAGAGACATACCATGAACTATTTTTTTCAGAGAAGCTCAATATATATTGTGCATAACATAGCTTAATATCTATACCATAGTTTAAGCCCATTTTCCTTACCACTATGGTTTTGGGAAGAACCAGAGGAAGCTCACCATTCAAACAGTATTTTGGCCAACATTCAAACCTGAAACTCTAGTGCTGCTAGTGATGGCAAAGTCATCATACTGTTAATATAATGTAATTTCTTTTTTTACCTACACAGTTGAAAGGAATACACATCAGCTATACAAACTGTGATTTAGATAATTGTTATTATTATAAATGCTGTTACTGCTAATTGATTTATAAAGGCCTGTATCCTGCAGTAAAAGTGCCTTTCACTTTCACCTATACAGCTATTCCAGTTTCATGACTATGTCTGTATACCAGAATAAACTATTTTTGATATAGTTCTGCTTGTCAAACTTTTCAGTATATCCTCGTATACATTTACATAGTACATTTGCATTCCCCTCTTGAAGTGAAACTTAATATGCTTTGTAAACAAAATGATAAATTTTGTAAGCCATCAGGGACTATAATGAGCAAACTTGCAGCCGTTTGCTGTGCTTTTGATCAATAGCCCCCATCATGGCAGCAGCAGGCAAGCCTCTGTCTATCTGATATTCTGTTCTAATTTTACCACCCAATCCTTTGCTACAATTTTACAGACATGTGTGTCCAATTTTCTTGATTTTGTATTGCCTGATCAATATTAAATCTAATTTACAATTCTGTCCCCTGTGAAGCTTGCATATGTTATGTCAACATACCTTAATGGCTTTGGCTTCCAGAGCAGCCTTGTTAGCTGTTGCCTCATCTGCTTCGACTAAACTTTTAACTGCTTCCACCTCCAATGTCTCATCTGCGATAATGTTTACCAGCTCCTCTGTCTCGCTGCTTCGTTCAATCAACATAGGCTTTAGCTCTGTCAGCTCTTGTTGCATGATTGCTATCTGATGAGCCAAAAAAATGAAGATATGAAAAAGGTTTGCAAACAAATTTTGCAATGAAATATCCCACTGACAAACATTAATACATTTTGGGCTTCATTTTGAACAAAGAAAACAAGTGAAAAAGTGAACAGCCATTGCAATTCAGCATTCTTCAAAAAATAAAAAAAATCTATGTAGTCATTATGGACAAGCTTTACTAAGTATCTATAACTAGTTCATTTTTCTTAGGATTTGTAATGCTCATTATAGTAAAGAAATAATACATTAGTGTTTTACATGTTTTAAACCAATTATATTGATTAGATTTGATAAAACTCACATAACATTTCACAAGCTAATTTATACCTGTATAAAGAATGTATGAGACTCTAACACATTTGATTTTAACTCAACTTCAGTTTTTACATTGGTTAATGAAAAAGACACATCCAGTTTAGCGCTTTTATGCCTCTTTCGAATTATACCTTAATACAGTTTGTCATTCTCATATGAGAGAGTTCTGTGTTCGGTAAATGTGGACTTTCAGATGGTTGTGAAGAATGTCAAATCAAAATAGAGGAAATGGTTAAAAGGTTCTATGGGAGTAGATTGAAATAGATGGTCCATTTAAACAGAATATATGGCCAAAATCCAGATGACATTGTAGATTTACTTAAATGAGTAAGAAACTAATATGAATGTCAAGATACACACTAAATCAATACCAAATATGTATATTCATCAAAAAGATGAACACCACATTATAAATAGTTAAACATAATTTGACATACCTGGTTGCTATTGCAAAATTTTAGAGATATTCTTTTATTGGAAGTTTTATTTAATTGCCTAATAAAACACCCAAGTAAAATGTATTGTTCAACAATCTTTTCTTCATTGCTGGTCAAGCTGCAGATTGTTAGATTTTTACTCAACCCATATATTTTTGGGGTCAATTTGAATCCTTTTGTGTATAATATGTGTATCCTATTATCCCACACAAAATACTGTCAATGACTGTGGCATTATGAAACCAAATATTACTACACTAAATAGCAAGTTACATAGTCTTCCTACATTTTCCCAACACATTTACTGTATACAACCTTTTAAAATGTCACCTACATCTATGATCTTTTATTCAAATGTTACAATTACCATACCAGATGTGTGTAAGAACAAGACTTTAGTGGGTGTGATTAATTTCTAGACCAGTGTTTCTCAACTGGTGGTTTCTAAAAGTGGTCAACTGTGGAGCAATTTGGACCACTCAGGTCATTTTAGCTGACACAAGTTAACTTTTTGGCTATATGTGAGTGACTTTCCTCCCACTGGCTGGCAGTGTAAACATCATTCTTCCCACTGACCATCACAGTAAAGTAATGTGGACTGGCCTTAAAAATAAGAAACGCAGTGTGCAAATTACAGTAACATTTAACTACTAATCAGAATAGTTCCTAATTGTTTTTTGTGACAATAAGTAAATTAATGTAGATTGCAACTAGTTGCTTTAGATTACTATATTATTAAATAAGCCTGTTCAATTCAATATCACACTGCAAATCTTAGAAATCAAAGTCTGTTACTGGTACAGGTAAAACCTACAAAAAATATTTCCTGGAACAATTTAAACTGACAGAAGCTGTCATCCATCCTCATGAGAAATGAGTTTAGTGAGTAATGTCAAGAGATGTACATGGATTTGAATGTCATTGGCATAGAGAGGATGCAGAAGTCCAAATCGGCTAATATTCTGAGAATGAATGATTGTACACAGGGGAAATAAATGAACAGCATTGTCCTTATGCACTGTCGCAAGCAGGAAGTGATAGGACGTATGTAATGGCTCTCGTTGGGCTCAGTGGAGATTCCATAATAATGCCACGTGATATTGATAAAAAATTAAAGCCAGTAGTAGTTGTTTATGTTAAAGGCAAAGTAATCTGACATTTTCATTTGAACTAAAACTAGAAATATCTTTCTTAAAAGAGACCTGTCCCCATAATGTTAATACATTTTATATTATCCTTGGAGGCTGTTTTTCTTGCCAAATACCTCTACTCTGTTGTTTATTGGGAAATATGCTTTTAGCCATTACTAACAAAATCTATTCAGTAAGCAGCCATCTTGTCTCTGTCGACCTGTATGTCAAGTTAAGTGATTCTGGTTGAATACATGTCCACAACACCTTCTCATCTATACCCTCTACTCCTGAATACACAAGAAGAAATGGTGCAGTTGATGCATGCTGAGAAAAATGCAGCAAAAAAATGAGAAATGAGACACTATTGACTGAATGCCCTGCTATTGCGTGGCTGGATGTACTGTCTAACCAACTGCAAGCAACATAGCACAAAAACTTATCTTGACACAAGTGTGATATTCCCACAGACAGCCTGAGTGACTTAATGCTGCCGCAATTTCAGAGTGATCAGAGTGATGCCGCAATTTCAGAGTGAATTTCAGAGTGACATTCTCATATAAGTAGTTATCTGGTGGTGATTGACAGCCTGCAAGACACCAGTAAGCCCTCGCATTTATGGTTGTTCAAAACGGGCAGCTTTCAAAGGCTTTTGATGGGCAAAAGTTTTTATGGGTAATTGAGGGTATTCATCAACTGCCCCCTTTCACCTGCAAAAGCGACAATGTCTGGTAGGTGTCCACAGTTATCTGCAGTTGTAATGTTGTAAACCCATCACTTTGCAATGGTTGGCGTACACAGGCCAAACTGTTGCTGCAGTAGCACACATGGTTTTCTGACAAAAAGCAGCCTTGTTTGGTATCTTTTCAATGACGTATGCAGCTGACTCAATTGGTGAGCCATGTGTACATGGGAAGTAGGTTAAATGGTGCTTGATGACATTCAACAGGGAAAACAAGCACCTCTGGATTGTTTACTGAGTGAGCATTTGGGGGAAAGACCCAGAGAACAAGTGAGAATAGATAAGATCCCAGGAGATCCACTTTTTTGTTTATTGTGCAAACTGGACCTGTAATTTAAGTATATATATACTTGATAAATATAGGGCTTAAATCATTTAGGTAAGGGTGGAGTGGTAATGTTATTTTACCATTAGTGTACACCCAACAAGAGAAATGCAGTATAAGGAGCCTTACCAGTCAGTGGCAGCTGCATTAAATTTTCCATGCTTTTTCCTGAATATTTTTACCCAGTGATCCTTCTAGTAACATACTTCCTGTCCTAGGGTGACTTTGTTCCCTCACTATACTATGAGGGAGTAACATATGCTGCTGACTCATTTTTTGGAAAACAGGACACTTCCCGATTTCCTTATTTCCATACCATAGGGAAATATTTTGTTCTGTAAAGGTTAACTGGACAAAGCTACGCACAGGGATGTCGATGCAACAGAAGTTTTGCTTTATTTTTAGCACAAAAACGCCAAAGAGATCAGATGAATAAAGAGAATGGTGACTTTTCCGTTCATTGTGCTTTACAAATAGGTTATGTACATATATTATTGGTAATGTTCACATGCATTTGATGTTAGGATTGTTTATATGTATGGACAGACTATCATAGCATACCAATAAAGCAGCATGCCCATGAAGCTCAGTGTCAGTATTTAAATCAGCAGTAGAAATGACAGAATTAAAAGCAAATGTTTGTGTGATAATGATGAATATGTCCACCAAGTGCAAACTGACATGGACACATTTTAAAATTCAAGGATAATTGAAATACCATGTCAAAAATACTGTGGCTATTTCTTCTGAATAAGATTGGTTTTAGCCAGTTTGATGGACATGTCGCCAGCTTGCCTTGACAGGAAAAACCAAGTCAATTTCTGACAGCATTTTTCTATGAAGGTGCAGTGTATTTCTTCGAACATTAATGACTTGAAGCATTTGCTTGGTAATACTTCTAGCTCTAACATTTTGTCATGTATTCCCCAGGCATTATTTACATAGGTATTGCAATCTAGCAAACTGGAAAAAAATGCTGTATGTATTATGGTTTAATAACTGTTCATTAAAAGGACAGAGTTTTAAGTCTGAGTCAGTATTCATGAGCCTGCCAACTCAATTCAAATTGAAGTCAAACCTGTCCCACATACACAAATCATGACAAGCACTGGAAAAGGACAGAGTTCTGTCTTACTGCTTGTGAGTGTGGCTAAAATAGTAAAGGAGCCTGTGTAGCAAGAACAAGAATAAACACAGACCCATGACCCCTACTGAATTTATCAATGCAATAAATAATGTTATTATCAGTTTTAAACTAGGGGCTTTATGAAAATAAAGGAAGGTCACAGGTATTAGAAGGTTCTGTCACATTGATTGGCTGTATTTTACAGTACATTAAACTGACAGCTTATTTTTAACTAGCCTCAGGAAGCTTGAAAAAAAGGAAATCAAGGCACCAACTGGTCTCTTTGAGCATTTAGTTCTACCTATACTGACACTTGCACGTATATATATAAATATTTTATTATATTTATAATGTATCATTTTTAAATATTTAACCCATGTAAAGTTAGTGGTAAAGCAACATCCCTGTTGGGGTGTTATGTTTGGAATCACCTTTCCTCTTCTGCATCCCTTGCTCTCAATATGCTGTTACTGAAACATCATGCCCCACAGTATAATTATCTTTATTCTTCCTGGTACTTGCAAGTCCTGGAAACCATGGATAGATACTTTGGGCGCCTTCCTAATATTAAAGTTTCTATAATACTTAGAAAAAAGAAGAATCCTGGGTATTATTACATTTATAGTGTGAAAGTGTTGTGAATGGCTAGGAAGAGCAGGTTAATACATGAACTCACCAATTTCCAGTTTGAACAGTAATCATTCCTTATACTACTGTACTCAAAGTATGATACTTTGAGAATATGTAGCATGAGAAACAATGCCAACTAATGACCAAGAATTATATCCAAAGATAGAATGGAAGTTTATACTGTTCCCTTTTCCTTTCAGGAAAACATTCACTTTTTCCCTGTTAATAAGATGTTTGCTTCTACCAAATATTATGCACACAGATCTATTTTGGGACTGTGCCATTTCTCTCCACTGTGTTAGTTGATGTGGTCTGAAAACTTTTATTTTGCAGGGTAACCAAAAGTAGAAAAAAGTCACTGTGAATCCTGCTGCTTTCACAACAAGTGCTGCCATCACAGAAGTTTATTCCTCCCCTACATGGCAGGTGCTGTGCTCCCGTGATTTCAGTGCCAGCCTGGCTGCTTTGCTTACTAATGAGAGTACATTATAATCTAATTAAAAACAGGAGAAATTTGGCCCATCTGCTTTGAATTTTTTATAACCCTAGGCTACTGCTAATTTCAACCCCTGTTAACAAAGTATTTTCTGGAAGCCGCAAGTCTAATGTCTACTTGTGCAGGAGAAACAGTAGGAAGGGCATTACCTTGATCAGCTTCAGATATATTTTACTCACTTGTGAAGAAGCAAAATCTAGTTTCTCTAGACCGACCATGTATCTGTTCTTGCTGGTTAATAGCTCCAGCCTCTTACGTTCTAAGAGATTCTTAAAGGTCTTGATTAATTCAAGGTAAGATGTTGACGTGACATAGATCTGTCTCTGCAGCGTTTGGAAAAACCTGTCCGTAATTAAAGATATAATCACAAAACAACACAGACGTGAGTGGATGATAAACAACATAAGAGAGTTTGTTCTTTCTTATATGTGCTGCTTTGAGACAAAAACATATATTTGTCCTAGTCAATCCCCCAAAATGAGTTTTTACAGCTATCAGAGGAATCCACAGCTGCACAGCCATTTTCAGAAAATAAATATCTCATTTCTACTAGAACAGCTCCAAGGTCAGGTCATTAAAAAGGCACTTGCTCACGCTTATGAATATTGTATGAGATTCTGTAACAATGATTTTTATTTTTTTTTTATCCTTTTTTTTTATAAAGTGGTAACATCAGGTATGTTAGTTATGAAAGTACCATATTAATAATCTGGAGCCAAACATTATGACAGGCTACAAAAACAGCATGTTTGTTATAATTACAGTATATACCTTAGAAAGAAATGTTATACGCAAAATATTCCAGACAATGCTGTGCATATTAGTATACCTTGCTTTCCCATAAAATTCTGCATTTTAAGAAGCATAAAGAGATTATATTAATTTGCTGTTGACTTCCAAAATACATTTTAATACAAGTATAGCAAGTTTATTACAAATTCACTCAAATTCTGAGCTGCATGTATGGTATACATATGTATGTATGTATGTATATTTATATGGCACACTATGTATACCAAGCTTCATATATTGAACCAGTTAAAAAAAACTCCCTTACAGATAGCTAAAAAGATTATTGGTGTCAATAATAAGGTGTCAGATAGATAAAGTTACTGATTATTGCTCAAGGAACCCCTACGCACCTTGTTACCAGCAAAGTACAAAAAAGTTGCCTAACAAGACTAGGTGATCCCTGCGGGGTCACTGATAGTAGGCAGTGGGCTATACATATACTAGTATTAAAGTAAGAATTCCTAATCACTTAAGGTGGATCGCTGTGAATTTATAAGTGCTAGTAGGTAAACAGGGTATTAGTGCTGGCCTAAGTATGCTTAAAAATTGATCTAAAGAAAATATTGATTTTCAAGTACTGAGTATAAAAGGAAGAACAAATAAGATCTGAAGCTCAGTGCAGGAGAATCCTGCAGGTAAAAGATCCACTGTAAACATATAGAAACTGGCAACATATATTGCTTACCTGACACTCTGACATGCAGATACAGCAAGTAAAGCAGTTTAGGCAAGCATTTAAAAACTAGATATGTAAAGTAAAAAAAGGATCATGGAGCTCCAAATATGTTACACAAAACATTCCCTGTGCAGCAATACCACAGAACAGCCGAATTCAGCCTAATGTTACTAATAAGCAATGTTAAGCCTAAAATAGAATAAAACAGAATCATGGGTTATGCCACAAAATAAAGAACTTTGTCAGCTTTTGTATAGGCATAAGGATTCTCACATACATACAGTATCTGTATATTCTATGACTAGCTTTTGGGACAGCTCAGGTGCCCAAACAATATATATAAGCCGATATGCCAGCCATGCCCAAACAATATATATGAGCCGATATGTAAGCCTTCAGTTTTAATTTTCTTAAGTACAAAAATAATAACAAAACATACAATTAAATAAAAATTTGATATTAAAATTTGATGACATACACATTTCTCAATGGAATCATCAGAATTTGTTTTACTGTTCTTTGGAGCATACACTTGTCAGACAATAAACATTGGTTTTGTGTGTTGAGGTAAACAGTGCTGCAGATTTAATTTAAATACCTTTCCGAGAGTGCAACAACACTCTGATGGAAGTGATGACACATGAACACAGCTTCATTTCTGATTTCCTGTGACATTTCCACATCGTCGAGAAAATAATTTGCCACCTTCTCAAGTGCATCTTCGGGCCATGCCTGGAAGATATTGCACAAAAGCACAAAGTTAAATGCCATAAACACACAACATTGCAATTTTACATATAAAAATTTTATGGATATATCTACAATAATAGGACTTTTTAATGTCAAAGGGGAAAAGTCTCTAGAAAGCATCCTCTTTGTGGTTTTCTGTAAACGAATAACTAAACTAAACAATAAGTACTGTAAGCTGTGTATGAAGTTATGAGGCATTTTCCCTCTAAGCTGTAATAAATCAGTGCTCCAATAATCAGCTGTTCCTAATTTCACAAAATGTACTCCAATGCTGTTAGAATGCTCAGGCTGCTCAGCCTTGTCAATCTATTCCGGTATCTGACTTTTTTTTACCTTCATTTAGGTGGCAATACAAGGAACTTTGGAACCCAAAACAAATATGCCATTGTAAGCATTTGTCTTTTAGGACAGGCATTTGTCTTTTAGGACAGCTTTTTGTCTTATATGACAGGCATGTTCTGGCTAATGGTAAATCCAGCCCAGTAAAAAAAATGCACATTTTCTATTTCCCCAATAACCAGAATATACACATAAAGCATAAAACCCTTTAAGGATATGAGAAAGGTGCTTGTAAATACAAAAGATAGCAGAATGAAAGGCACTGAAATGAGACAAACAGCTGCAAATCTGTTTATATGAACAATGGGCAACAACTGCATATATAAATATGCACTAGAAAACTTTGACTTCCTAGCTGCGGTGGATGTCCAGACTCCCACCATGTTTATGAGTAAATTACAATAGGATCTAGAGAGTCATATAATACAAAATACTTTGATAAATATTAGAAGACATTGACAAAGAAGTGAGACACTGCTATTATTCAAATTTCTGAATACAAGTTTCACCTGCAAATTGGGGATGTCAAATCTGAAATAGTCACAATTTCCAGTTTACAAAATAATGTGTTGTTGCACAGACACGGATCTTTGCCAAAAGTTTAGTAACAGTGATCTGTAAAGTCTTTACCAACACTAGGTAATGCAACACTGAATTCACATATTTTTCTATTTTAAACAAATCTTATTGTCTCCTTAGTAATAGTAAAGTCCCTACTACCACCTGAAACCAGTCAATAGTGCAGCAGTTCACTAGAGATGTATAATGACGAAGCTGATCACGGAAAGCTTTTCCTGTAGGACTAAATGCCAGTACAATATGGAGATTTCTTCTGATGCGGTCCTTGAAAATCCTGTACAAGTCAGATGGAGTATTTTCATTCTGAGTTTCAGTAGCTGGCAAAAGTTGGCGCACCTGTCATAAGAAAAGAAAGGTTTAGAACCAATTTATATTTTAGGTACACTGGTGAAAGCAGCTTAAAATAGATTACTGGGGCATAATGTACCTGCAATGTCAACAAGATTGTACATTACAGTCTGGCTTTAGTCAATTCATAATGCTGCCTATAATTATGCAGCCTAAAATAGGTGTTTTTTAAACCAGGGTTTCAATGTAAAGTGTTTCTCTGAATGATTGAAACACTGCTGGAGAACAGCAATATATTTCTTCCCTGAAATGTCTTCACATGGGAAATTCTCCTATAGGGCTCCCTGACCTTGTAGTAAGTTTGGTGACACATACAAATAATCTAAAGTTAATAAAATGTTTATGAGGCAGAAAATACCAAATGCAAGTAGCACCAAGTTTTTTTGAGATGGGAATGTCTTTCAGACATTTTTTTTGTTTAGTTTGCAACTATGCTTCTCTTTCAGTGTAGAATTAATTCAAACTGTATTACAGTTAAACACCATGTTAAAATAGAATTATTCATCATTCAAAAAAAATGTCAATACTATACAGGTTAAAAGTTCATATTCCAGTTACTATAAAAGGCTACAGCCAACAGCTGTTTCACACTTTTATGATGTTTTTTTAAGACAACCACAAGTCAATTTTGATGTGTGAAACAACTGTTGGCATGATTTTTTTTAAACTGGTTACAAGGCATGAACTTGTACACTCTGCCAATAAAACTATGTCTGAGTACCTAATATATTGTTTATTTTTCATCTTCATGGTGAATTTTTGTTTGAGGAATTTTAAAGCAAGGCAAAGGACATTGTTAAAAGCTTTAAACAATAAATTAAAACTATTCTCTCATGATTTTGTTGCAGTAAACTGAAAATGTATGTCTAACTTTAGATAACTACACTTTGCAAATTATGAGTGTTTTTTTTGTACTAGTTTGCTAAATGAACACAATGGGATTTTTTTAAATTTGGAGTTGAGTGGTTGAAGTTGCTGAACCATTCCAAAAAATGTTTATAGGAAAGGGATTCAAATTACAATGGTTAGGTTTTTAACTTTTACTTATATTACCCCTGTGTTTCATTACTGGATGCAATGTAAGCACCATTCTAGGAAGTTCATTGGGGCACAAAGAAGATATTTTAAGGGAAATCTTTTTTTGTGAGATATGAAGTAAGATATCAACCTAAGGTATACCTGTAAACATAGCAGATCATGCGATTACTTTGGGGCCCAGAAGAACAAGGGACACAGATGCTATTCTGCACAGTGATTTTTTCAGGTTAGCATAGTATTTGAAAATTTTGATTAAACAAAACTACACACTTTACAATTTACACGTCACCTCAAACCTCACTTCTCAGCCTTCATGCTATATAACATGGTCTGAACACTTACTAAGTCAAGTTAGAACAGTCTGCACAAAAATAATGTTTAAGCAGGTAGGTATTGATATAATTGTAAATGATTTTTTTTTCAGTTATTTTTTACAGTTCTTTTTAAATAAATAAACAATGTGAACGATAATACAACTGAAAACGATAATAAAACCGGATAATAAAAGTTAATGTCAGTTCGATTAACTGCCCCTTGAATCTATTTTTGGAGTCAGTCAGTTCCTTGTATCATAAAGTAATTCTGATGCCTCCTCCCTCCCTCTCAGTCTGCAAGCACCTCTGATGGGAGAACAATAAAAGAAAGATGACCTTTTCCATGACTTCCAGTTTTTCTTCATTATTAAACAGGGTAGGAACATCACCAGTGCTCAGGATCATGTTGATGTCTTCCAAAAATGACTCATCCTATTGCAAGTAAGAAAATTGCTCATTTACAATTCAAATAATAAAAGTATCTCCTAAAAATCCTTTCACTATTAATTTACTTCTTACATTTTTTGTACAGTCAAGTTATTTGCCAAACAGATTTATAGTTTGAAGCCCCATCTTTCTTCATCTCCTTTAACGAGCATTCATGAAACTACTATCATTCTCATAATGTGCATTTTGAGAACTAAAACAGGTAATTTACTGAGCAGCTTTGCACAGCATTGATATTACAGTTCTATAGCAAAAGTATCCCTCCATTTCTAAGTGGCTATTATTGCTGCCTTCATAACAAAAGATTTTTTTCTCTCTCACTCATGACTAGGAGCTGTTAATAGTTCTGTATTATATTTTCTCCTGGTTTATGCTAACAATGTTGCGCTCTACCTTTATTTGATGCTCAGCAAACAGAAACGCAGTTGGAGTCCCATTTTGTCCAGCAGCTCGCAGCACCTTTTTCAGATCGTCCCTCCATTCACTGACTGTGTATGATTTCTGAATACTAACTTGATAGAGCTCAATATCTGCCATGAATGCAGCCAGCTTTGTGACTGACTGTCGTCCAGTACCCCCAATTCCTGTACAGACAGATAGATTAGCAGACACACAAATATTTTATATTTAATACTTAACATTTTCTATATTAACCCCTGCTTTTCAATAGGATTAAAAAAAACTGCTTTATAAGATATTTATTTTTATTATTATTCCCCAATGTTGACAATATTACTTTATTAGTCATATTTATTGTCTTGGTCCATTTTATCAATGTCCTTCCCATTATATATAATAGTATATAGGGAATGCAATAACCAATAATAACCACTCGTTACAACTAAGGCATGCAGAAGAGAATCTCTGAATGTACAACCTGCCGAAGTAGATAGGCGCCACACCTGTCAGCTAACAACTGGCACATGAGGCTACAATTCGCATTAACTCATCCAAATTGCACCATAGACCATGGAATTTGGCATTAAAAACTTAAAAGCATTTGGGCCCCTTAGTATAAACTGAGCATTGTTTAAATGTCACAACTTACATTTGTTGCTGACTACAAACTTTTTTTCTGACTGCAGTGTATTGTGTCCATAGCTCATAAACCTCAAACTCTTTTCCTGAACATGACAGTGAATGCAGTGTACCCAAACGTCCTCTACAGTCACCAGATCTCAGTTCAACAAAGCACCTTTAGAATTAATTTTAGTTCTAAAGGCTAAGGGGCTCAGGCCCAGTACTAGGAAAGGTGTACCTAATAAAGTGGCTAGTGTGTTTGTAATAATAATAAAAATGTTATTATCATTATTATTATTAATAATAATAACAATATTATTATATTTATATATATATATATATTATATGTATTAATATATATTATATTTTATACTATTATTATATATACATATATATATTTATATCTACACACACAAACAACACCAGTTAAGGTGGTCAGTTGTAACCTTGAGAAAGCCATTACCAGTAATACTAAGAAATTACATAGATACATATATATATGCAAAATGCATGCTTTCATGTGTGTTTCCAAGTATTGTAATTAGGAAATGTAATTTTACCTAATTGCCTTTACTGAAAGCAGACTACTGTGAATGGTCTGGTGCCCCAAAGGGCACAATGAAATGTTTGTTTTCAATGCCTTGGGAAAAATAGAGCTGCATACAACAAGATTTCCAGTAGTAGTAGTGTAACTGTTGTAGAATCAGTACAATTATTTCCTAGGGTAAATGTAATAATTTTGCCTCAAATGTCTAAACTTTATATTTTGATGATTTTAGACTAAAATTTCAAAGTTATGCAAAGATAATATAGAAGACATTGTGTTCTGAAAGATGTACAATGAGAAGCAAAAAAAAAAAGCATAAGCAAAATTCAAACAATGTTAAAAATAATGTGTGTCTGAGTCAGTTATGCAGATATCCATTTTTAGATCAAATATGCCACTTGAGTGAAAATAATCACAGACTTGATATGAATAAATAAAAGATGAGTATAGCAGTTCATGAATTGTAGAATTGTTTGAATTGCTACAGTTCTGTTGCATGTACGTGATTACAAAGGACTCCCATTTAATCTTTTCTAAATGAAAACCCAAGCTGGAGCCATCTGCTGTTGCCTGCACCTTATAAAATTCTCATGTTACTTATATATTTTTTTCTGTCCTAACTGCATCTTTTTACTCAAACTGCATTGATATGTAACTATTTATTGTAATCACATTCCTATTATGTTACTGTTGATGAAGTATTGAAACTGCTTTCAGTTATAGTGCAAATTCATATATTTTATATTTAGGTAAGAATGTTACTTCTAATTGCAAAAAAAACCTATTTGATTCGATTTTAGCATGGTAGTTATTTGTCTTTGTATATTTTACCTTAGAAAAATCTAAATATGATTTAGTCAAATATAAAGAATTGCTGATAGAAACTTGGTTGAAATAGTTTGGAGTCATCTGGGAGTTACAAAATAAATGTATCAGATTTTCTTTTGTATAGCTACAGAAACCACCGCATGGAGCATCTATTGCTGGACTGCAATATGAGTTACCTAAATTGACTATGGTACTATTTACCCTTGGGATTTTATGTGTCTGCCAAGGTCAACAGCTAAACTAATGCTAAAGTCACTGCAGAAAACTGATATAAAACTAAAAAAATAAACTGAACATTATTAGATTGTAACTGTAATGACTACTAGATAATAAGCAATTACCGTTTACTATTTGTCATTTATTAGGATTTATTCGTACTACAAATCTGTACAGAAACTTTTTGTTTAGTTGAAAATATATGAATTAAATGGGCATTAGTCTATCCACAACATGTCTGTTTATGTTGATGTTTGTATGCAATAACTGAGATTGTGAAGTCAATATAGTCCATAGAGACCTCATAAAGCCAACCTACTCTGCACTATGAAATAAACTGAAGAGGCATTTATAAAACACAATGCAATGCAAAAATGTTCTATATTGTGTGTGATGCTACAATCAGTTATTGCAATACCACTCAGTAACTCAGTTACATGTAGTAACTGAGTATCAGTTAGCAGATATTGATTTTCTCATGCAAAAGGCCATCTTCAGCATCTGTGTGAGCCCCCTTACAGAAGGGACATTTTTTGCCTCACGATTTCCATGCAAAAGCTTACTGCTCTCCCAGGCATTTAGATTTTAGCTTGCTGAATAATTTCCCTTTATCACATAAAGCAGGGGTCCGCAAAGTTTTATGGCCAGTAGGCCATTTATGGGGTGGGCCGGAGCACACTAGACCGGACCCGCCCTAATGGCTCCGCCCAAAACCAGGGAACGCCCCCTGAAGTGAAATCCCTCTCCTCTATATGCTTTGCAGAGGAGAAAGATTTACCGTCAGGGAGCTTTCCCTATTTAGCGTGGCGGCGGAAGTATCATCGCCGGCTGCGGTAAATAGAGGAGCAACTGCAAGGGGGCGGCACCAGAGCTCTGGCGGCTCCTGCTCCGGTGGGAACCTGTGGCTCCGGAGCCGGCCGGCATTAGGCTGGATCGGCCAGGGGGCAATAGGCCGGAATGAACTACTGGCTAGGCTGTATCTGGCCTAAAGACCGAAGTTTGCCAACCCCTGACATAAAGTATAAAAAAAATCCCCTGTATTAAAGACAATGGGCCTGATTTATTAAAGCTTTCCAAGGTTGGAGAGGATACACTTTCATCAGTGGGTGATCCAGCAAACCTGAAATGAATCTGGTCCAGGATTAAAAACATTTGCTAACAAATAGTAAATGACTTTTAGAAAATCTGTTCCAGGTTTGCTGGATCACACAGCTAACCCCCCCAAAAAATATTTTTTTGATAATAAGACTGTACGTTTTAGTGTTGTCTATTTCTTAATTCCTGTCTAGTAAAAGTTTATTGCCAGAACGGGAAACAAGGGAACATCTTTCTAACAGAGCCCTTGATAGCATTGAAACCTGACAGGGCTTCTAACCTTTTCTCATAATACTCAAAAGTTAAAACAAGTTTTGGGTATAAATATACAGTAATACTTGCATGCTTATAGACATTTAATTTGTACTAATACATGTTTTACTTCTCAGAATGTATTATGGTATGAAGAGTATTGATAGCATACATTCAGCAAAATAATACATTCTACAAATAATAATGAGGAAGTCTCTTACCAATGAGCAGGGCATGTCCACATGGGAGTTTGAGAATTCTGCTCATTCTTGAAATGTGCTCTATTGCAAAATGAAACAATACTAGAATCATTGGGGTCTTGCTGCTTGCATTGTACTGGTGTAAATATTGCTGCATGCACTAAGAAAACAAGAAAGCAAGCATTTTAAATATGTTGGCTCTGTCAAAGTCAAAAAGGCATATACTGTATACTGTATATATTATATAGACAGGCATCACATGGGAAAAACAACCATAATCCAACAATGTTTAAAGTAATGCTACACATGGATCAAATGTAAAAGTGAGTTTCTAGTTTTGTTCAAAATCTGTTTTATGCTTTATTGCACATGCCTGTGTTTTTGGAGATACAGGTAGTCCCTAAGTTAAGGACATCCGACAAAAGGACGACTCCAAAATATGAACGAGGCTTCCCTGCTCACTCTTTTGCAGGACAGAGGCTTGATGGAGGGAGGGGTGGTTTGCATGATTTACAGAAGAAATATTTTGCTAAACACAGCTGTGGTTGTGGGTGATCTTAAGAGCTGAGCTGATCTGTAACATCTTGTAACTCTTTAATGACCAAGACAAACTCTACAGATGTTTCTTTTTGCATATCAAACCACAGCTTGTTCCGGAAGTTAATAAATGTCTAGGCTCCATAAAGTTTTTTCTTGCTTTGTTTGTGATTAACCCACAGTGAGGGTTTTATACAGTAACTGACACCACACTGTCTAATAATATGTTGACACAAACATCTGTCTTAACTGCATTTATTAAAATAATGTACCTGTCCTGACATACATACTAATTCAACTTAAGAACAAACTTACAGTCCCTATCTCGTATGTAACCCTGGGACTACCCGTAATAATATGAAGATCCTTGACAGCACCTATTCCTTTCTGCCTATTAGATTCCTTTTGGAATGGAGTTGAATTCCCCTTCTTTAAAACTTCCACTCAGCCTCCACATCGTAATATGAAATATATCTTTAGCATAAAACAATCTTTAAAAGTGCGTCACATCATAAATACAATTCTACTATGGTTGCAAGTCAGTTTAGAAACATCAATTTGCAATATAGCTGTTGTAGCCAATAATACAAACCCTATGGCTATTGCCACAAAGGACTATCCTTTGCTAGTATATATTTAGGACTGAAATAAAAAAATTACATGGGGAGTGTGGTGCTTTTGTTCCATATAAAGTAGCTGAATACGCCATGTTTGTTAATAAAAACAGCACAGAATATATGTTGCAGAAAATGTGCCTTTTTCAAATTTCTGGGAGCATCATCATCTGCATCACATATATTTAAGGTACAAGAGGTAGACAGACAATGTACCATATGTAATGTTTGTCATATAATTATGTAGAGTAGTAGAGTAGACCTTTCTGATTTGACCGCTCATGTTTATGATTTCGTATTCCACATTTGCAAGCACTGCAATTTGGAATAATTTTGAATTCTTTGCTAATTAATAACTAATCATTTCCAATTAATATATAGGTAAATATATGTTTCAGTATATTGCTGCTTCTTTGCTGGTCAGTGGGGAAAGGAAAGTGCCTTAGCTACGTCAGGTAACCAAGCTGGTGGTGCTGTCTGGTATGTAAATATTAGGCCTTGATGGATATAAATACAAATCATTAGGCAGGTAAGATGATTCATATATCTGTATTTCAATTCTGTAATTTAGATGCCTACTTTAAGCTTCAGTTCAGCTTTAGTTTCAACACATGAAGCTGTAATTGATATATTAACTTGCATGTATGTATATGTAAAGATTGACATATGGCAGCTGAAGGCACAGTCTGTGGGGCTATCATCTTTTTTAATTGGCAATGTTGAACAAGCATTTATTGCATGAGGACTGAAATTTCTGATGAATTCTTATTGTCAGTATTTGTTTCATGTCAAAACTCGGATATACATCAGGTGCAAACATACCTAAGTTATATGTTTTTACTTTCTTAGCTAGCTAAATTATATTTCTACTAGACTATAATGCCCAGGTATTGCTATGCTCATTTATGTATTTTTGACTAGGTATCAAAGCCAGGATCAAGTTGACAACCCTAAAGCTCACATTATTAAAGCAAGTTGGAAAAAGATCTCCACTTTTTGTTCCTCACATGCTCAATGTACAATATACACAATATGGGTGACCATACTTGATCTTGTGGTCTCAGAATTGTAAAGGTATTTCCTATATACTGAACTTACTGATGTGAAATGCAATTCTTCATTCAATAAAAAAGTTGACGTGTTAACTGCAGGTACTTCTAATTATTGTTAAGGTGCATCACAACAAGTGCCTGGGGTTTAATAAGGGGCAGATGTCTCTCTGACCATTGTTCATGGAGAGAAATTACTATTTCTCGTCACAGTGTATTTCTAAATTATCAGCAAATGTCTTTAAACCTGAGCCTAAGGCAAACAGAAAAAACATGCATGTGAATATGTGAAGTATGTGAATTGTCTTGCTTGACAAATCAAGTAAGTTACTTATCCCTGTGCTTGCTCCTTCTGTAACATTTTATTAGACTGAAAACAATGTGAAATAGCAAGAGTCTGAATTAAGTTCCAGCCTTCTTTCCCCCAGTCTAATTTCTACTGTACAGGAGATACCAAGATGTCAGGTACTTCTAAGTTGTATTCAAGATACTATTTAAAGATTTGTATTGAATGTACAGCTAAATTCAATATTTTTAGAATTCAGCTTTTCCTTTTAACTATTCAAAACACCCGGAGAACATACTCTAATAAAGCGTGAAATATGTTAGGAGCAAAATTGTTTTTCTCTAGATAAATTAAAATTAGATGTTGACATTTACAATTCAAAGGGATAAACTTGGAGTTTAGAACTTTTTCCAGTCCTTTGAACTATGAACAAATAAGACATCCTCTATTCACTTGGCACTTTTGTACCAGTAACAGTAAAATGTACATCATCTATCAGCTGTAATGAACAAAAATCTGCGGTCTTTGTCAGCCTTTATTGCTGTAGGGCAAGCGAGATGTGTTATTTATGGTGATGGCTACTTTTTTTTTTTTAAGGAAATGAAAAGAACAAAAATACACACAGAAAACAATCTGTCAAATTATATTAGTTGATGAGATTTTCTATAAAAGTGACTCTCCAGCAAAGACAACAGCTTAAAATAATAGCATTATGAGATATAAACTGAATATAACTATATAATATTCTATGTCATGTTGGATATTTTTTTCTTTTTTATGGTAATTAAAAGCAAATAAAGTTCCCTATATTAAATAGCATTTTATGCTTATGAGTGCCTTATGTGAATAAAGTGTGTGTGAGTAGACATCAAAATAAATTAAAACTGTAGAGCCAGCACAAGCCTAGTTTCCAGTACAGTATCTGCCTATACAATATTTCATAGTTTTTAGCTTGGAGTTTCTATATACACTACTATATTTTGAACATATTAATGCATTTATCTAATCAACTGTAATTAGTAACCTACTTCTATATTGGTATTATAAAGATTTATTTAATGGAAGAAAACTTAAAATCATAAATATCCAGATATCACTTACTCCTCCTTAGCTAAACTAATGGTGAAGTAGTACTTGAATATTGGGGTCTCAACATTCAAAGCCCACTTGGGGTCATATATCAACCCCTACTCATTCCTCACTCCCTTTTCAAACATTGGCAATTTTTTTAACCTAAAACTCCCTTTTTACTCATCTAAGTCTGCTGTCACCTCATCCATGAGTGGAGGTCTGGTGAACCAGCACTGCAGTCTCTGCCCATGTTGGCCAGTCCCCTCATTCCGATGTAATCACACAATGCAGTCTGTTGGCGCCTTAAAGTACCCTCCCACTGTGAAACCAATGAAAGTAATTGATCTTACATGGGTAGCAAGCACATAATGGCCCTTGATTTAATAAAGCTCTCCAAGGCTGGAGGATACACTTTCATCAGTGAAGCTGGGAGATCCAGCAAACCCGGAATGGATCTGGTCCAGGATTTAAAACATTTGCTAACAAATAGCAAACTACTTTTAAGAAATCTATTACGGGTTTGCTGGATCACCCAACTTCACTGATGACAGGATATCCACTCCAGCCTTGGAGAGCTTTAAGAAATCAGCCCCCGTCTGTCTTTTTGAGGAGGGGTAGAATTTGTAGTCACAGAACATCTTCTTGCAAGTGATAGAATTCCTAACTTAGTAAATGTGGTGAAAATTCACTTTGCAATAAATTCTCAATCACCTGCAAGGAAATCTAAAAATAAACAAGATTTTTACTTGTACATGATTAAACAATTGAAATCAGTATAATTTATTTAGTAAGATAAGTGAAACATCACTTGCAAGGGGATAATTCACTTTGCTAAGTGAACAATATTTATTTAGAAAAGTAATAGGTTGTTTATTACAAAGGTAGTACTTAAAACTTACACACCAGTACTTTAAGAATTTGCTATGTTCTGTTTAGGGTTAAGCAAGGCTTTAAAACTTCCATTAACGTTTAGTGAATAATTTCACATTTACTTGAATTAATTACTTTACTTTTACAAAAAAATAAAACTATGAAAATACACTTACAATTTTAAGCTCTTCTATTTTTACAATTTCATCATAGTGTTTTTCAGGCTTCTCTGAAGTTTTGTGCAAAACATAATCTCCAAAGAAAAGATTGCGCATGTCTTCATCTTGCACCTCTCTTCCAATAACCAGATGAGTAAAGAGGTTGCTCATTTTCTCCTTAAACTGGGACTGTACAACATTCTAAAAGAAAAGTAGAGAAACAATATTATACCATTACAATGTATATACTAGTACAGACCCCTCATTACATTCACCAAACACTGTGATGTAATAAGGCACATGCAAATTACAGCAAGCCAGTAATTCAGCTCTGTCTGTCATATTAACAGTGACCTTTATGTCATGTGTTAATATTTTAATTTATGTGCATGACATTCAACAATCCCTCGGTGGATTATTTTTCAGATTTGTAACAATGCAAAACAAGTAAACATATCATTAAAAAAAAACCTTAGCATATTAAAACTGCACATCATACTTTAGTCTAAGTTTATATAAAAAGTAAAAAGTCTAAGTACTAAAATATATCTGCGGTTTAAAAACACAGTGAATATACCTTACTGGAAAGTAGTGTTCTGTATTTGAAAGAAATGGGCAGATAAAGAAGTTTGCAAATAGGTATCATTTTTGTAACGCCAAAGAGCATGTACTTTATATAGTCACTTTTCAAATATACATCAGGTGCAAACATACCTAAGTTATATGTTTTTACTTTCTTAGCTAGCTAAATTATATTTCTACTAGACTATAATGCCCAGTTATTGCTATGCTCATTTATGTATTTTTGACTATAAAAACATATCAATATGCACAATATGCATATTTAAAGAATGTAACAGTTATAAAGAGACATATAGGTCCATCTTTGTAGTAGCACAAAACCTATGTTTAGCAGCAGGAACCAAATAAAATACCAGTTGCCTCTGGGTAATAACCTCCCTAGAGGAAACCCCAAATGTGACTCGGGGTAGAAAAAAGTTGCTAAAAGCGGTAACCCCGAGTCACACTTGGGGTAGGTAAACCCATGGAAGGTAATAGTAAATAGAGCTTTACCTGATCCGCCGGCGTCCCACGTTGTCCATTGCTGCGATCTCTGTCTTCTTCTCTCTTCCTCCGGCTGGCTTCTACATCCGATGAGTCACCGGGGAGTTCCGGTAACGTTGGTGCGTTTGTACGTTGCCGGCCCGGTGGGGCGGGAAATTCTAAATCCATTTGTATTGCATTCAATACAAAAAAACTGTATTGAATGCAATACATTGGATTTATATGTGTAAAAGCAGTACATTGTTTTCAAGAACATTTATTTTACAGTATATATTTTAGTATGAGTATAATATGTATTTTTTTTAAAAATTAAAAATTTTTAATTTTAAAATATATAGATGTTTCAATTTATTCATTTTATTATTTTTACATGATTTTGTGTTTCACTTTATTATACTCATACTATTATGTTTATACTGTAAAATTAATTTTCATGAAAAACAATGTACCGCTTTTAAACATATAAAACCGGAAAGAAATGAACCGCTAGGGAGGTTAATTATCATAATATATAATTATATATAATTCACTGATGTTAAAAAGTTGTTAAGGGGGAGTCCATAGCTCATTGTGAGCTGTTACTCCTAAAAAAGGAGTTTTTTAGAGGAGGGGAAATGGAAAGAAAAGGCTACTTTTAAATTTCCCATACACACTATGACACTCAAAAATCCTAAACTGACATTTAGCAAGCAATATCCACATATCTGCTTAGGTTTGTATTTAGGTAAAAAGATCCCTCCTTTCCTGAATTTTTTGTGTACATAAAAGGTATGGTTCAGGTATTTTTTCAGTCTTCTTTTTCAGTAGGATTATTCAATCAATCAATTAAGCATCATATGCAGGTGGTAGGCATCTCTCTTTTTTTATCTAGTATTTGTTTCTTGGCTTCTGGATGCACTAAGGGCTACAGTTATATCTGCCGGTCTTTTCTATATTGGTTGCTTTATGTTTCCTAATCTTGTCTGTAAGTCTTTTTTTTTTTTTTTTTTTTTTAGTGTTGGTGGGATTTTTGTTGCTGCCTCTTCTGGATGGATTAGTCACCCCAATCTAATGAGAAACACTCTCACGTAAGGCATTTGAAAGTTTTGTGTTGGTCAGTTCCTTACTGGGCCTGATTTAATAACGCTCTCCAACGCTTGAGAGGATACACTTTCATCAGTGAAGCTAGGATGTTCCAGCAAACCTGGAATAGATTTCTTAAAAGTCATTTGCTATATGTTAGCAAATGTTTTCAATCCTGGACCACATTCATTCCAGGTTTGTTGGATCATCAAGCTTCACTGATGAAAATGTATCCTCTCCAGCGTTGGAGAGCTTTAATAAATCAGGGCCAATGTATCTGCAGTCTTCACATTTAAGAACACATTTTATCTTTCTCCTCCACAGTTATGTACAGTATAAATGCTCATTCAAAGCCCAGATTTTCCCAAAATAATCAAATTTGATTTTTTTCTTGTCATCACACATAGGGCCTGATGACATTTAACCCTTACATTTTTCTAATACCAATTAAACCACAGTTAAAATAATTGAAGAATTACAGATTGTTGTATATTTTGTCACAGAAGATGTCATTGACATTGTATGGTCTTCTGTATATACTAAGCTATCTTCTGTTACATCTAAAAGAGTTTTATGGCTATGGCCCTGGGTAACAGACCATTAATGTTAGCAATATTGCTTCTGAGAGCTAGTCTCTTTGTGGAACCTCTTGTTGGATAAGAATTACTCTTTCTCAGAATTTTCCATTCTGTTGCTTAAAGTCAATGCATTTTGCATTCCTACCTGATTTGTCCAGTTATTTCCAATCCTTATGCTAATACAGAAAAGTCTAAAAAGGAAACTGATGGTAAGCATAAATACAAATTCCAATTTGTTTTGTTATCTTTGTTCACAACAGAGAAAATTCTGCTCAAAGACAATAATAAAAAACCTTAAGAGAAGTTGTACCATTTCCAGACTTCTATAAAATTGGCTGTAGTACTAACTGAAAGCATTGTCAATATATTGTTACATCTAGCTGTGCATTATTATTTTATTGTTATGATTAAGTAAATAGAACCTCTGAATTCAGTGCGGACCAGTAATGTTTTCTAAACACCTCTGACTTTTTTGGCAATTTTGAAAAACTTCTGAAACTTTTCATTAAATATTTGCTAAGGGTATTAGCTTTTTGAAATGTACAATGGTGTAGTGCATCAATATCCCAATTACCTGTGGAAATCAGGACAATTTGCTTACCCAGCACACCTAGATATATTGGTGTGCTACAGTAGAAACAAATTCTTTGTAAATAAAGAGACTTTATTGACTAAAAAAGCAAAACACATTGCCTTTATCAGTGATAAGTTTTCCTGTTTTACAGTCTGTAAATAGGCTAATTGTTGTTCGGAATTATTCCACTCTCTTTGATTTAACTGTTATTAGCAGAATGGATAAGGGAGTCATCTTATTTCAGCAAAGTGAGGGGATGCTGTGTGCAGATTACACTCGGCAACACCCACTGACATCCCTACTTTGCAGAGGCCTCTACAGGGACAATAATTATAAGATGCTGCCTTTTGTTTGGCATTATGATGTATAGAAATATGCTGTTAATTACTGTGACTGCAGTCAGTAGCCAGAAATGTCAGTGTTTGAAATTTAATTAGTGTCTGTAAAGATTTTTTAAAGCGACTCATTTAGTCAGTTCACTGGAACAGGACACATTAAGTTAATTGTCTTCAACATAGTACTTTGTAAGTTATCGGGGAGAAACATCCAGCTTCATAGCTAAGCTCTCTACTTGACACACAAGTAAGCACAGCTAACAAAGCCCCCAGATAAATTCTCCTTTATGCTTTCTCTTGAAACATGTTGCACCCTAGGTGATTGAAACTCAGTGTTTTATAATGTTTAGACTAGGGAAGGTTCATCCACAAGTTGGGAAACAGGTTTCAGGACTTGGAACAATACTCCTCTCAAGGTCTATTTTTCTCCCACTAGTTGAAGCAAACTATAAAAGCATGCCCTGGCTGTGCTCATCCATACAGTTGACCTAGATGCAAAGTCTCCTGATGCTTAAGCAACGCAGGTACATTTTTCTTTTATGATCAATTCTCCTGCTAGTACAGAACATGAATAATTAGATAGCAGATGCCATACCTTTCATTTTGCAAAGCACTACTGGCTGTGAAGACAATCTCTGTTAAATGGCTTGCCAGAACAGCTATGCCCCTAAAGTATAATTATGAAAGGCTAGGGTATGAATATTGCACATGATGCTTGAATAAACAATGCTACCTATATCAATGACACAACCTGCTCACCCAGTTGTCATAACATTAATATTAACTAGCAGCTGCGTTTTTGCACATCAGATGTTTAAAAATTTTAAGCTGGCTGCCCAGCGCAAAATGTAAGAACAATAAGAAAAAAGTGAATTGAGATGGATTTTAAAAAAAATCTTAACAATTTATATAATACATTTGCGAACTGGAAAGATAAATAAAGCTGCCATTTTTACTGCTTTAGAAAGATTGTCTGATTTGCTCTAAACACTCTCTGCTAAGGAACCATGAAGGTAGAGAATTAGTTTTAGTTTCAGCTAATGTGGACAGGCAGAAGTGATATTCAGCATCATAAACCCACAGTAGCTAATCAGCTCAGCATCACTAGACATCAGAAATATCAATGTAACTTTATTGGGGTAGCCACAAATCAGTTCTAAAGTCAATAGAGAGGTTCACACAATGATATTCTTCATGAAAATATTAGCTGTGTCTGGCTACTACATCTTATTAGTCAATGACTTTGAAAAATGATTTTTTACGGGAAAGTAAGAACCAATAGATTGTCCCCTAAAGTTCCTTGGGAAACCATCACTTTAAGGATGTTCAGCAAGACATAAAATGTCAGCTTAAAACTACTATAGGGAAAAGTTCCATTATAAACACCAGATATACATTAATAAAGTAACAAAACCAGTGCCTGCACAAACACTGAATTCAAATAATTTTTTGCAATTAAACAGAACCTATTTCTAATTGGTAAACCACATATTCTTCAAATTTCTGTACACACACCACTATTCAGTTTTTTGGGGAGGGCATCGGAAGAGTCAGATGCTGGAATTTTTTTAATGTATGGGATGGGAGTAGCGGTACAGAAAAAGGGGCTTTCAGCGGGCTTCCTGAATATTAGACCCGTGCTTTAGGCAATCTAAAGCAACTTACCCAGTAAAGACCAAGCACCATGAATGGTGGAGAAAGAGCAAAAAAATCCCACTTGCTATGTGATTGTTTAGAATTCTTTTGAAGTTAATTATTGGATGCTGGAATTTTTAAACGTATAGGGCAGGTGTGCAGATGCAAATAGGGGAGTGCATTCATTGTAGAAGAAGACAGCTTCCTGACTTTTAGAAAAGGAATCCTTGACTGCTGGAAACATGCATAGAATGTATAATTATAAGATAATTTACATGAATCCTCCCCCCCTGGGCCAACAAACTGTTTTACTGACCCTTTTTAGAGCTGACTTTCTAGACTTAAAGTGCTTTCCTACCTTCCTCCTGTTGTCTTTCACATCTCTGCCCCATTTTGCTTTTCTTTTACAGGTTGTCACTGCTTTGTTGACATTTTTATATGGACTGGTTGAAAGTCTGTCTGGAACTTATGGTGAAGACATGTTATTAAAGGTATATTTTGGGTGTAAATGGGGTTGTATATATCAGGGCTGCATGCCCATTGGCAAAGAAAACAGTGTAAAGCATATCAATTAACTGGTGGCTGAATACCCATCGGCAGACCCTTCTCTGTGAGCCTGTTGGTTTTATGTACTTCTTCCGAATATTATGCAATATTTCTGGACCCATAATCCCTGGTTACCTTGAAAAATTGTTCTTGTGATCACATTATCTTAGTATTCTAATACTCTATCAAAAGTGTTTCGCCTCATGCACAGAGAGAATAATGAGTAAAGCGGCCCTTAACTTAAAAAAAAGAGAAAAAACAGCCCAGTATATTTCCCTTTAAAAACTTGAATAGGGGTTTTGTCCCATAGTTAGTTATTTAGTTCGGTTTTATTGCAAATATTGTTGGTCATATAAATAAGAAAAGGAAAAATGTTTAGGCACGGATGATATTATTTCTGATCATACATATATTCTGTATGCGTTTCTCTGCAACAATTTGAATGTAAAAATTTTGTCAAACGATTCTTTTTTGATTTTTGCAGTTGCAAATATATTTTTTTGTAATATTTCTTTTTGTGTATGATTGCTGTTCTATACTCATTTGTATTTTGTTACTTTGCCTTCAATAAAAAGCATATTAAAAAAAATCTCCCCATAGCACGTGGTGTTTAAAGGGCTAACTAAAGAGAAATAGGAGGGAAGCTTATAAGGCTAGTAGAGCGGAGTTTACTTAGAGTGTGGAACTTGATCATCAAGTCTGGAAGTTTCATCCCACCCTCATGCCTCTGATTGCCTGTGTCTTTTTTTTCCTATCGATATTTTTTATGTCTGTTACGGCCTTATTGGTTGTTTGGTACCTTGCTGGCTTGGATTGTTTTACACTTTAAGCCCTCTGGAACTTGGGTTGGGTGAAGGCCTGTCTGAAATATTTGCTGAAGATGGGTGTTTGATATTGTCATGAAGTTATGTATTGTAATAAAGTTGGAGTTTGTTAAAAAGGGTCTGATTAACAATAAAGCTGTGGCCTTGCCGTCCTCAAGATACAATTGCCTGGGTTGGTATGTCAATTAGAAAGACTGGAAGGGAAGTTTGGTGAAAACAAAAAGGGTATTGAACTATGATTCTCAGCATATACAGTACACGTATACTGTTTATAATGCATGTTGCAGATTTTACTGTCGTATTCATGTGTCTCTGAACTCACCCTTTTCCCACCCCAATAAACAAAAAAAACTATTTTATATTAACAAAGTCCTGATTTATCAAGTTTTTTTTAACAGACAAAAATAGTAAACCAGAGAGGGGCTTTCAATTCTGCTTAAAGGTCACATGCCATGAGCAATAATAAATATATTTTTTCTGCATCTATTGTGTGCTTCAACCTTTTCATCCTGTCATTTAGATAGTAAAATACCTAACTCCTACACACAGATGATAAGGCCATTAAAATGTGTGTGATAGAAGTAGATATATTCCAAGAACCAGAGTGAACAGGCTTGTCTTTGCTAGGACACATTGACTGAAAGCAGTGTACAGGAAGAAAAGCTTATTTAGTAAGCTAATGCAAAGGACAATGGCAACATGCAAAATGCAGAAATCCATAAAAAAAAAGATTTAAAAAGATTTTAATTTATTCATTGGGGAATTATAAAGATAAATAACAATGTTGTTAAAAGTTCTTACAAATGATTAGAGAAATGCAAGATATTTTTCAGGTTTCTTTGGTATCCTCAAATATTCTGTATTTACTCAATTGTGGTGTTGGTGTTCGAATTCAGGTTGTCTTTATATTCGACCCGAATATGGCTGTTCGAATTGGGATAGACCCAACCCGAAAAACACAGGATTTGATGGAGCAAATTCATGTATACAAAAATTTGTTTGAAAAAAAATTAATGTTAATGTAGCTTATTGATTGCGTGTGATTTGTGTAACTAACTTTTCTTTTTTAACAGGTTATCCCACAATGACAGGATACTAGTGCAGGGGATCTTTCAATTAATGTGGCCGCGGTCCCATTCACTGAGAACAGTGTGCGATCCTCAGCACTAGAGGTTAAATGGGGACAAGTCTGCCCATTCAAAACCTATAGTGCTCTACGAAAGCTTTCCTCAGCCAATCAGAGAGCACTATCCCTATTCCTGGATAAAGTTTCTCAATCCAGGAACACAGGACTCCTGTGTTCTTTGATAGAGAAACTCTATCCAAGAACACATACAACTAGTAAAGGGCTGCAAGACCAATCAGGGAACAGAGCTGTCAGCTCTGCTCCCCTGATTGCTCTTGTAGTTCTTCACAGTCCCGAAAAATAACCTGAATTTTCCCACCATTGACTTTCACTTTGGTGTTAGAATTCGGCATTCAATCACCCGAACAATATCTTCCTATTCGATCGAATAGCTGTCGAATCGAATAGTGAGATATTCGATCAACACTACTCAATTGTCCTTTAAAAAATAAAAAAGTAATTATGGAAAAATGTGAAAAATGTACCAGCCTGACACATACGTTTAAATGGCATCATTTATTTGGCTTATGCTAATGAGATTTGTGCATACAGGCACATTGTTTTAAATCTACCTTCTTTAAAAGAAAACACATTTCATATATACTCAACGATAAACCAAACTGAATACAAACGTAGGTACCTACTTTTATTAAAAAAATAGGAAAACTACATTGACTCGAGCATCTAAATTTTTACATCAACATGTTGATTTTTGCTTTTCTGTCCACTGCAAAAGTATTAAGGTTTGAAGAGTATATTCAGTAATAAATCTCAGTATGAATTCACTGACCTAAATTATTAATGATACTTCCACTGCTAATAGCAGGTAAACTAATCATGTAATCTGGTAACCACCTAGGTGGATACTACAAGGGGAGTTTTGAAAAAAAGTTAGCACTGTAAATTTAAAGTAAACCCAATTATTCAAATGTAGGTTTAGAGATCCTGCCATGAAAGTCCTTGTTCAATGTAGGGTGACAATGATCTGTCCTGTCCATTGTCATCCTGTTACATAGGCTTTCATAGAGACTACAAGTGGCCATTTTACCAACATTGTATAGGTATGGTTCACTGTAGTCACCATTGGCAAACCCACATTGAGAAATGCTATGTAGCCATTGCTCAAGTGCATTTAATCAGGAAATTGCTGCAAAGATTCATAGGAGAGCATTAAAATACAACAAAGGATGAAAATAAGAAAAACAAGTACCTAAATAGAAAAATGTCAATGGTTGATAATACATAATGAATTAGGAACTAAATGTATTTCAGTTAGACAAGTGCTTCAACTCATCCAGGACATTGACAGCAGTGCAATTCTACTGTTAATTGATCAGGCAAAAGGTTAGGATGGAGAATAAAAATATAAAGTTGCTGGCGTAGCTACTTTAGCTAGTCATTTTTTGCATCCTTTTTTCTACATTATGTCAAAAATTCTACAAATAAAGCTGCAAATTTCTATATAGATCTGCAGCTGAATAACAGTTGGTGATTATATTTACATGGTAAAATTTTGGGATCTGTCAGCTTGTAGGTGTTTTCCCATTTATATGTAAAAACAACATTTATACCTTTTTCATATAATTAGAATATGTGTTCAATATCAACACACCATAGTTGCAAACAACATGACAGCAAAACCTGTACCTTCACTATCTGGAAAAACTTTCTTCGGTCTTGACTGTTGACAAGCCTGTCACAGAACACTCTGTAGACCTCATGAATCCATAGTCTCATTAATTTTTCTGCTCCTGCAGAGCTCTGGTCTATTTGAGTGGGTTTCAAGAGCATAATTCCCTATGAGTAAATGCCATTAAATGACTTAGCATATTATCAAATTATTGATGAAAACTGGAAATAATCAAGTACAATTTATATTACACAAAGATAAAAATAGTTTAAGGTATCTGTTGCTTTTTAGGTATCTACCAAACATGTTATTTTATTGATATCTTTAACCTTTCAGATTCATCCACCTTTCCTAGATTTAGCACGTATCACTCTTCTGCTGATAGAACACGTAAAATATAAGTGGTGTGATTTTTTAAAATATTTTTAGGTGTAGTTTACCCTTGCATTATTCCCTCTCTAGCCTTAATGTATGTTAAAAATCACCTGATGCCAGCAATATGGTAACCTGCTGAGATCCTAGCGATATAGGTGACTGATCAAGCTTGGTAAAAGTAGTAAAATTAAACACCATGAATTTAAGTTTTTATTTAGCTCAGAGATTGTGACTTTTTTTACCTGTATGACACGAGAAAAATCTCTTAAACTGAATATATAGTGTGATCTTGAAGGCATAGGCAGAAAGGCAGCTATAACTTGTCTGTAGAGATCCATTGTGGCCCACACAAATATCTGGCAAATAAATTAAAAGAACAACACAATGACTGTTTTTGCCTTCAAAGGAAGTTGTACATCTGTCAATATAATAACAGTAAAAAATATGTGATTTCACAGATGGACATTGATGAACAAAAGCAAAGGATCACAGTCTGTTAAAGAAAATGAAACACCATGGACAATGTCATGGAAACAAGTATTTCAACCTTAACTAAATCAATTTTCCATTTAGGAGGTTAAGTGTACCTTTTTATCATTTCCTAAAGCCCAATCTTTAAAAGTATCATTTCTATAGGCTAAATATGAACACACTGCTGCCTTCATGTGTGGTGTCCTTGGCTCGCCAAGGAGAGTGAGAAAAATTTCAAAAGGAAGTCTCCAGCGGCTTTTAATGTTTGCCCTTTGATCGTGCGCCTTTTACAGTCCTTGCAAAGTACCAATTTGACTAGCTTTCTGTTGATATTTGATGACCTGGATGCAAAAAGCATAATAGGAAGCAAATGATAAAAAGAAACAACAATCTACCTACATAGTGATTTTCTTTAAGCACCAGGTTTTGTATGAGCATTTTAGTCTCTCACATTTATTTTATTTTCAGCTGAAGTAACCTCAAGCTAATTGTATTCTGTTGGATGCTAAAACATGGAGGCATTTGATTGCCTCTGTCACTGGCGCTGTTTTGTACTTCGGCTTAACTAAACAAAATGAAACCCAGATTCACGCCTGAATATGTAAAAAGAATAGCAATAGTTTACATTATCTCAAAGAGGCATTTTAACGAGCCCATTCTGACTATACACAGGGCTACAGGAGCATTTCTGTAAACAGAAAACAAAATGAAATGCTTCTTACAACATAGACAATAAAAAGTACTAAACTAATAATACAAAGAGTTCATGTAGCTTTGTTGAAAAGAAACATTCTGCTATATCAAGGGATTATAAACTTGGCTGTGGATGCTTTTCACACGTACGAGGTACAAATGGGCAACATAGCCACTTTCCTTTACATTCAGGCTTACTTAATTGGGAAAGAGGTACATGCATTTAGTTGGTGTCAATAAGTAATATAAAAATATTATTGCTATTTCGAGGTCTTTGGATTGTATTGAAGTCAGAACAGGTTCTACGTAAACTTGCAAGTTTCATCTTATTTAGCATTATCAGGAGTTGTGCACTGGATGCAATAATAAAATTGTACTTTGAGCCATTGTTTACCATATACTGCAGAAAGCCTTAGGTCAGGTTCAGGCCTGCAATGAGATCAAGTGATCCCATATGGCTCCCAGTGGCTCTTTGCAGTAATGCTTGCACATTTGACAGCAGGCAACAGTGAGAAGCATTGAAGTTAATTTATTTTGTATTATGCTAATATGGGTGGTTGCTACATGTAGTGTCTCCCCAAAAGCACCAGTTCACTGGTATGAGGAACCAGTAGCCACAGTGCAACCTCATTGCCAGTCTGAACATCCATATGATACCATCTTCATTGTTAACTGGGGTCAATTGTACACATTTGACACAATTGTTATGACACTATTGGGTACAAATTAAACAATAAACAGCATAATGACCAATGCTAAAAGCACGTTACTGCAACACATGGGTAAAAAAACTGTATATATGTGTAGTAGTGCATTACATTACAAAGTTAGTTGTACCCCAACACACAATTCAATACATATGTTGTTATGTGTGTGGCATTGCACAAAATGCTAGACTTATTGGATTTGTTGACAATCTATTCATTTTAAAAGGGCTGCTTACCAAAATGCTTGTCAAACACAAAATTACACATACTGCAGCACTCTGCATTATGCTGTAAGTGGTCCCTTGTATACACTTTTTAAATTTTTGACATTAATCCTTTCTTGAAAGAAATAACACCAGTGCTGATCTATTTATTGAAATTCAAGCTAAATGATGTTATTCTGCCCCTCTGTCTTCAGAAATGTGAACTGCTGTTCCAAAACAAGTAGATTATAGTGAATGTAAACCTATTTGTTTAAATGTATGCCTCTAAGTGTATTAGTAATACATAAATTCAGTGTTGCATAAATCACTTTAAGGAAACCAGTATTTTTGCTATTTTGGTGTATATTTTGTTGTAGTAACATGGTCATTGCTATTCGCTCAGCATTGTGCTGTCCACTTTGTAGGCAGAGATCATACTAAGCATATGACACATCCTGCATACATCACCACCACATTTTACTGACCATTAGCCCTTACCTTTAAGAGCGAATGTCGGTGCAAGCCTGTGATCAACCTATTTCTGTCTTCTGGTAAGTATAAAATCCAACTTTTGAACATAATAAGAGGTAATGACTTTTACAAAGAGAAGGGGTCCAGACATCATAAGCAGGGTTTGATGATCTCCAAAGGTCCCCTTTAAGCCATAACAGACTATTGTTTAGAAAACACTGATCATAGAACCCTTGTATACTTGTCATGTATCAGTAACTACTTTGAGATTTTTTTTAATAATGTCATTACTAAAATTATCCAGGTCCTATATATTTTTTATGGGTCATCCTTTAGCAGGTGACACATGATTACCTGAGACACAGAGTCTAGGTGGCTCCTGGTCTTCACCAGATAACCTTGCAAAAAGTGTTGGGCCAGAGACTCTAGCGATTACCGGACTACTTTGCTGCAAAGAGTTTACCAGGTTGCAGCCCCCAGGCTTTCTACCAGGGTTGACAGGGATTAGATGTCTTCAGTGTAGGAATGGCTAATCAGACAGGAACAAAAAAAAGTCTAGGGGTTCAACAGGACATGCAGCAACCAAGGCAAAGCCATGTAAGAGGCTGAGGTCAGGGCAGGTAGCAATCACAGGCAAAGTCAAGGCCAAGACAAGGTCAAAATCCAGGGAACGCTGGGCTAAATAGCAGATAGCCTGATAAGGATCCAGGAACCAGAGCCTGGAACATGAAAGGTTTAAATAAAACTAGTAGCAAATAGTGGGACAGGATCGTGACCAGAAACTAATCTGCTCACTGGATTCAAGGCTTCCCTTGCAGTTACACACACTGGCCCTGATTTATTAAAGCTCTCCAAGGATGGAGAGAATACACTTTCACCAGTGAAGCTGGGTGGTCCAACAAACCTGGCATGGATCTGGTCCAGGATTCAAAGCATTTGCTAGCAAATAGCAAATGACATTGAAGAAATCTATTCCAGCTTCACTGGTGAAAGTGTATTCTCTCCAGCCTTGGAGAGCTTTAATAGATCAGGCCTACTGTGCCAGGAATGCAGAGCTAGACAGAGTGCATACAACTAAAGGGAGGATGGGGATGCTGCAAGGTGCTAGGATCTGTGGATGCAGTGGTAACAATAGTCCTATATGCTGGTTTATTGAACAATAAGGACATTAAGAACAGCAATAATATATAGCAGCCATTTAGTTTGCATTTACACTGGAGACAAAGGATGATTTCTCAGTAGCTACTACTATTTATTGCACTTTTGCACAGACTAGATTTTAACTGAGAGGATCATTAAAGGTTTTTTCAGGTGGTGAGAATCTTAAGTGTGTATAGATCCTATCTCTACTAATAAGCCTGTTGCTTAGACGTAAGTTTCTTTGCCAGCAAATTTCTTTTTTGTCTTATATTTTTCTAATTGCTGTACAATTTGCCATATTGAGAAATGTATTTAGATGTAAGCACAAGCTAGGAGCTAGGCGTAGCCTTTTCATTGCAAAAGTCACATTGTGAAAATTAGACTTCTGGTTTGAGTGTCAGCTAATAAACAATAATCTAAATGTCTCTTTGCAAGGAACATTATATGTGACTTAGATCTCAAACTGCGTATTTTTCAAAGCTGGTTTCATCATGCATTTACAATGCAATGCAGCATACAGTCATTCTGGATGCCTTTCAAACAATAAACCTGGCAGCCAAGAAATTAACAATATTGTTAAAAACAATGCTATAAAAGCTATTTAAAAATGACAATTAGTTGTTGGCACTTAATTATTAAGCAATGTTACTTTGCATAAATCATTTTTATAGTACTTATATCCTTTTATTTGTGTGTGTAAATGTAACTGACAAACAATGATATTTTATGGTCTATAAGCATTCATAAAGAAAGAAAGAATATTTACTGTTTGGCTACAAAATATGAATGCTTTGGGTCAATTCCAACAATATGGTCAATGAGTTTTGAAAACTAATGTTAAAGTATGTGTTGACCTTCCTAAACCCTGTGAAATATACAATGAGGGTGAATTTGAACTTCTGTGAGCAGTGTAATATGCTTTCAAATGTTTTTTGGAATTTTTTAAAATTTACTTTCATCTTGACCAACTGAGGTCTTACCGATAGAAGCTAAAATAAATCTTATGGAACAAATTTTTCTTTTTTAAAAAAAAAACTAATTTTATTGTGGGATTTCAGTACAATAGGGAAGGGAAATAAAACAACAAAGCATAGTACAAAACCAATGAGTAAATGGAGTATTTCCATTCTCCAATTACAACATATAGTAACAAAATAGTTCCATTTTTTTCACCTCGTATTATACATAAAACCAGGGAGAGATGATAAATAAAAAAGGGGGAGAGGAGCAAAACAAATAAAAAGTAGGCAATCTAGGTATAAAAAAGAATGCAATATTACAGAGACATGTAACATAAAGGTAAATAAAGTATAATAAATTAACATAACATAAAATTAATATAACATAAAAAAAACATAGTTTTTGCTTCTCCAAGACTCAATATCATGTTTATGTTTATCTCACTGGACATCAAGCTAAAGTGTGATTCATGTATCAAGGTATAATTACGTACCACAAAAAAATTTAGAAAAAGTTAATTGCAGCACCGAATTGGAAGTTCCCGAGGAATCAAAAAATCTGCTATCACCCTAGTGCTCTATGACGACGAATCATGGAAAGCTGGCCTTCAAAAAAAATGCTATCCAAGTATCAGAAAATTTTGGAGAGTGAGTTTCCATATGCAATGAAGCTTCAGTCTTAACTATTACCATTAGTCTATAAAGCATTTGTTGTAGATTTAGATTAGGAGGGGTTGAATTAAGCCAGTTCTGCATAATTTTATCTTTTCATCAGTAGTATTTTAGGGATGATCAGAGAAATGAATTAATTTGAAGTTCTAGGACAGTACAAAAAGTAGAGATTAGTGAGAATGAAAGTCCAACCAATAGGTCAACTTATTTTGATGTTTGTAGCGGCACACTCTCTCTTGGTATTTTACAGCATTACTGTTCTTCCCTGTGCCTTCTTTTTTGTGCCTTTGTGCCTTAACTACCGGTAGTACTAATAATATTACTACCAACTAGCATTTAAATAGCGTCGAGATATTACACAAAGCTTTAAAAAAGTCCATTGTCATATGGACTCAAAGGGACATATTATCCGACATAAAAAAGCATTGCAGGTGCACATGTTTGCCTATACCCTTTTCCTCACAAACCCCAACAGATTTCACAGAGATTCAACCACTAAATGAACCACCTTCTTCTTATAATTATGAATGGGTTTACAGTACCTCAGTAGCTCAGAACTGCACCGAGTAATACCAGTGCTTAAATTTATTACAGCCTGATTGTATTTCTTATCTTAATCCCCCTTCTCTGTATATTACAGCAATAGTAATCTTTGCTTTATGTCACAAGTTACTGGTTTAGCCCAATATTACCATATAGACTATATTAGCAATATGTGTTACTAGTTACAGTAAAAGCTATCATCCTTGAATGGGCTTAGGGTGACGAAACTCGTGTTTCACACATACCCACAACATATTTAAGCAAGGTCAGATTTTGGGTGTATTAGTTAGGTTTAAAGAGAAAGCAGTATACAATTTAAATAGGAATATAAGTAATCTATTTACATATTTTATTTTAAAACTGTATATGACATGCATACATTTTGCAAACTAAATTTCAATTTAAAAATAAAAACAATGATGACCACATTTGGTTGTTTCAGTCAGTGGTATCACATTTCAATTGCCAGACATGGTGTCTGAGTTTATTATTTTTGGGTCCAATTTAAACATAAAATACATCATTCCTAACCTGTGAATGAAAAAATACCGAATCGGTCAGCATGTATATTATGGCAACATTGATGGACACTGGGTGCAATATTTTTTTCCACCTAACTTTGCACATAGATTGTTACACCTAAAACTCCATAGCTCCCAACAGTCTTATTTGGATTGATTGGCCATCTTTTGGAACTGAATCCTTCTGTCCTTTTATCCTCCTAGTTTTCCCTGCTTTTGGTCTGATCTTTATAAAATAAACTATTTACCTACCAAAAGTACACTAATCCTTTTATCCAACCTCTATATTAGGGTTTGTTTTTTTTTTGCTATTTATGAAAGGGGTAAATTGAAGCATATGGTGGTTAAAACAATCATTTTTTGCATATACATTTTTAATAATATGCAAATTGGTGAAATGGGCAGTTGGGGTTTCCCTTTTTTATATAAACATTGTGCTATAAAGTATCTCTCTTTCCGATTTCTGAAAATTGGGAGATATGTAACTCCTAGGTGTGGTGCCATTGGTGCAACTACCCATTGGCTGCAGAACCTTCCTCCCTTCTGTCTGCCGTCCTTTTATTTTTCATTTTCATTTCTCATCTCTTTTTTGACGCTTTTTTCTTTCTTTTATTGTTAGTTATTTTGCTGTTTTTCATATATGCTTAACTACTATATAGCTTTAACCTATATTTACCTGCTTTATGTACATTTCCCCTCAACCATATAGTCAGATTAATACTTCCAACCTGGTTCCCTTACGTATATGGCCATTCAATGTCATTCACCTCATCCCTGTTTAATCCATTATCAAATATGATTGTTAAGCTTACTATCTTGTGGACAATACTGCTTTTTTAAATGTTCAGCTTAGTGGACATTTGACATATTTATACTGCTTTGGAGGCCATAAAAATAAAGAACATCCTCAAGCAACACATTTGGTACACTAGCTATAGACACTAACCTAACCTTTAATGTGAGAGTAAAATGCTCAAATATTTTGCAGCCAGGGGAAGTTACAGGGCAAGTTCTAACATTTCACTGAAAAGACTTGAACCTATATATATATATATACATATTTTATGTTCTGGACCAATAGCTAGCAGGCATCCCTGAAGCCCAATATTGCCGCAAGCTCAGTTGTCTGTCCTAAGTCACTTCTGTCCAGCCTTTCATCACATCTATTCAATATGGTCTACTGTTAGCAAAAGAAAAATCATAACAATCATATGTATAGTATGATTACAAAAGTTATTGTAGTTATTTAAAAAAAAAAACAGTCTTTAGTGTTTTACTTGTTCATGTTTTTTCCATTTACAGAATTGTTTATAAACATTGGAAATTATTAAGGCTACTTCCTGTGATACCCAAATAATATATATGTGCTTGAAGAATACTTTTGCTAAACACAGCTGAGGTTGTGGGTGACCTTAGAGGGTGATCTCTTTCTGCAGCCTCTTGTAACTCTTTAATGACCAAGACAAACTGTGCAATTGTTTCTTTTTGCATATCAAAGCCCAGCTTTCTCCAGAAGTTAATGAATATCTAGACTTCATAAAGGTTTTTTTTTTGCTTTGTTTGTGACTAGCTCACAGTGAGGATTTTATACAGTAACTGACACAACACTGCCTAATAATATGTTAAGATAAACATCTGTTCTAATTACATTTATTAAAATAATGTACCTGTTCAGACTTACATACAAATTCAACTTAAGAACAAACCTACAGTCCCTATCTGGTATGTAACCCGGGGAATACCTTTATTTATACTTTGATGATTGTTTATCCAGAGAAAACATTCTTAGGATATGTTCAGCCTCGATATGAGGTTGCCGTGTAGTTATCACTTCCTCATGCCAGCAAACCACTGCTTTGGGGAAGATGCTATAAGTAGCTTCTCCCTGCGGCAGCACAATAGGGAATCAATTTGGGGGTATGGTATAATACCACTCACTGCTGCCAGCTGTCAAATTGGCAGATGCTGGTTGCTTACTAACCTGCCCTGTGATGCAAGTGACTGAGCTGCTGGCAAGGTGCCAACCACCGGGTGACAGGTGGTATCATTGCCTGCCTTTACAAGCCCAGTGAATTCTGTGTTACCCCTTTCTACCCTGCTGCTCTTACTCAGAATATCCAGTGCCACAAGCTTTGTTTTCATTTCACTGTCTTTCTGCTTTGGGAAGCTGACCTCTGATGAGACACCATAGCCAACTCTTAATAACGTGTCACTGCACATGTGTGAGACAGCAGGTAGAATGTCCTAAAGCCTCCTGGGATATCAACATCATACATCCCAGGATTCTTTTGTAAAGGTATCTGCAGAGAGCAAAGGTCTTCCTTGCAAAAGTGGAGAAGCCAAAAAGTTTAACTTCCAAAAAGGGAAGTACTGAAAAAAATCACTTACCTAAAAAGTAAATAAAAGTCATGGTATTACATAACAAGGGGAAAGGAAGCATACGGGAGGAGGTCACATAGAAGCTGAAAGGTCCAATTTAAAAGCATGTTCTTGCAACAGACAAGTATTTTGAAACTAAAAATACAAAAATGACAATCGAAATGTGCTACTTTTCTGTGCTTCATTAAAGTTGCTTATGAAAAACAATTTATAAAAATCGATAATGACAACAACGCAAAAAAAAAAAATGTTATCTAAATAGCATTTTTCTTCAAGAATGTCATACATAAAAAAGTTAGTTATTTAAACACATATTAAACTTTTAAAAAAGCAGGGAAACTGTAGAATAACAATTTATGTTGTACAATATTTCTGCAAATTCATATCAAACCTTTATTTTTAGCTAAAAAAACTAAAATTAAAATTTAGTATGCACAGTCATAATATATTTAAAATTCCTTTTGCAAACTGTATAAGAAAAGACTGTGCCATATTGTGAAATGGCATAGCAATGATAAATTGTTCTAATCAAATTTGTCCATAAGCTATGTAGGAATATGCAATGTGCGCTACATAATTGACATTTTCATAACACATTTATCCTGGCAACACACATAGGGCTCTATTTATAAAGCAGGTAATCTGACATTCTCTCAAACATTGCCCCTGATTCATCAAGCAAAATCGAATTAATTGCTATGATCTCACCATTGTGCTTAGATCCTCCTTAATTGCGCAGCTGAAATGTAATTGCCTTAACTGGCAGATTCGCGACCCCTATTGCGCATGGCAGGAATCCGGCCGGCAGACTCAGGATGCGAGTGTACGCGCGCACTTCAGTCCCGGACCGCGGTAATCCGCGATCGCGCGTATTATCGCGCTTCCAGCGATCGCGGATTTCAATGATGAATCAGGGGCATTGTATCATGGGAATCAATTACTGCCATGGACACATGAACCTGGAAGATTCCCACGAGATTCCTTCTTTTATAAATAGACCCCATATTGTTTGCATGGGAAAAGGAGAGGGGGTCTGTAGATTTTTTTGATATCTTTTTATAGGTATTTTAATTCAACCTTATTTTTCAACTTTATTTTTTTTTGTTTGTTTTTTCTCTCATGTTATATTTACATTGTTTTATTATTTTTTTTGAAGTGCTATCACAAAGAGACAGACTACCCCCCTATTGGATAAAGGTGATTTAAAAGTCACTGTATATGCATAACATTGGAAAGACCTATTTTTTTCATTATGCCTATGAAGATGCATAAAAGGAGGAATCCTTTTTCTGCTGTATTTTTGGGGATTTTTTTGCCTTATAGCAGTGCTCACTTCCGAATCATTTTTACAATATCCTAGTTGATAACAGCCAGAATTTGGTAGCAAAAGTCAATCCCCATAGAGTTCATTAGGGTTAACATCAAATTTGGGTTCAGACAGGTTTTCCATACCCCCCCAGAACTGAACACCCGACACTTTCACTAACCTTTACATATCACTAGTTCATATAATAAAAAGTACAATAGCAGAACCTATCGTCTAAAATTGGTATTTTTATTTTTATTCTGTTCAACACGTTTGATACCTAATCACCTACATCAAAGTCTGTTGATTGAAAAATGAAGATTGACTATACTCTCACTTCGATCACTCATTTAGTTCATGAATATTTTAACCTTGTGTATTCCTATTTTGTGACAGGAAAAATCTCACGACTTGTTGTTTACATCCAATGTTCATTTTGACATATGGCACCTAAAAGAATGCACTGAAACCATCACTGTGAGAAAATGCATTTTCAAAGCATATATTTTGTAATCTTTATGCATGTATTTTCTATTTTGTAGTTTTGTAATTTCTTAATGCCTATGAGATTTGCTACCCATGGAAGTCAGTTTAGAAAAAGGTCTATTGGAGTAGGGGTGCAGAGACAGCCTGTATGCACCTAGCAATCCGCATAATCAGCCCATTTTCTCCTACAGCTGCATAATCATGTCCCCATTGTAGGTGCTTTCTGCTTCAGAAAGGGCTGAACAAGGACAATTTAACTGCTCTGTTTCCAAGCAAGCTACATATTCAGCAAGCTGCAATGCACTGTGACACCTTTCTCTCACGCACAGAATTATGTTTTCTAACAACTTGTGCTGAAGTGGGGATGGGACCAGTTAGTTTAGAAACACCTTCCCATAAAACCCACAACCCCCATACATGCATCTGTGATTCTGTTGCCAGTTCACCAGTTCAAAGATGCATTTACATTTTAAAAGAAAACATTTAATGTACGGTGAAGGTATAACATTGGCTGTCACCATTATAGATTATAGATTTAGGAGCCAGAAGAGATGCTTGCTTACAGATTGTTTCTCTCTGAATAAATCTTCATACAGCCATATAAGAGCAGACAGGAAAGAGGAAGACTTTCTATTGAGCAAAAAAAAGTTTATCTTGGTAAATGTTTAGAGAACCCTAGTGCTCTACTTGCTGACTGATAATAAAGCAATATTGAATAGTATCAACATTAAAACATGACTATGTATTATATTTTAGTCCATTCAAGAACTAGAAAAATTATATGAAAAACACTTTCACTAGTCTTCGGAAGTAATTGTAAATGGAAGAGCAAAGCCAAAAACTAAAGGTCCTCTGTTAAGCGATAGAAAGGACACTGTTGAGAAGAGTATTAACCTCCCATGCTAGAATACCACCATTAAACACATTTCCCATTGAGAGCTCTTCAAGGAGAAAAAAAGATGTGGTGATGCATTCATTAGAATGTAGAGGTTATTATGATTTACTTAACTCAATTATCCTAAAATAATGAATTATACATTTCCAACTGCCTTCAAATATTTGATTTAATTTGCCTCACCTTTAATATATGGCCTTACTAACTAAAAATAAGTTAAATAAAATAAAATATAATATATTAAATAAAAAAAAATATTGTTTTCCAAGAATAAAAACTAGTACAAATACAGCAGATGTATTATGCCTCAGAAATAAACTAAATAAAATGAAAAATAAAATAAGTTCCACATGTTAAAATTTTGTGTTGCAGTTAAAATGCCTATAATGTGTAGATTGATGCCGGAAGCCAGACTGGCTGCTGCTTTTCTGTTTTTTTGTTTTTTTTTAAATATGCTATATTCCATTGTTTAAGGTGAGGTGTAGGTATGAGGTTTGCATATGGACATACGTTGGGATTGACCTAAATTTTGCATGTTCAAGTTACTGAACCTATTAGAATTTGTAATGAATTATTCAACATTGCATAACCTTTTATCTAAGGTCAATGGCTAATAACAGTGCCATGAATCCTGGGTTATTTTTGGTCGATAGCGTCACTTATGACTCCCTTTGCTGTTACTGCAGCCAGGTGAATCTGTTGTTTAGCGAAAGGTGTAAACATTGTTGAATCTGTGTGACTGACCAATGTAATTGATGTGCAAAGTATTTGATACAGACCTATTTCTGATATAAAAATAGATTTTAGACAAAAAAATAGATTTTAGATTTGGACAGTTTTTGTTTTTCTTATTGTTTCAATTAAAGGTTTAATCAAAAAGTATGGTTGTTATTGATATTTAGCCCATACTTGGAAGTGGGGGGTTCTACTGTGCCCCTACCCTAAGAGGGGATTGATATTTGGTCACTTTCTTAATAAAGGGGACTTCTAGATTCCACTGTAAGCCCCTAACAAACCTTCACAAATCTTTTTGGGGAACTAGATATGGGAAAGTGGACCTGTCCTTCAACATTATGACCCTACACTGCCTGGTTCCACATGCCATTTTTGATAGCAGTTTGCCTATTACCATAGTAGGAATCAAATAGCAATGTGTGTTTTTAAAGGCTTTAAAGGGAGTTTGACAATAGGTTCACATTCAGGGAACTTCAAAGATGTTTCACTAAACCCTTGATCAGTGTTGATCATCCCCAGTGTTTCTGAAAGTAAAAAAAAAACACAGAAAAGAAAATCCTATCTAGTATTATATAGTAGCCCTATGTGCTCTTTATTATTTGGTATTCCGGGCTGTTTTCAGTAGACTAAAACTGCAGTACAAGATATTGGACCACAGCAGAAATTGGCAAACAGATTTGAGTGAATCAGAATAACATATCATTCATATCTAAATCCCTAATTCAAGAAAGAAAGAAATTAAAGAAAAATGTCTACAAAAGTGTTTCCTAACCAGGGTTCCTCCAGAGGTTGCTAGGGATTCCTTGAACAATAAACAGTTTGTGACTCTCAGGTCAGTGTAATAGATACCAATGATTTTTTCGTCTATCTGTAAGGGGGGCATTCCTCCCAATGGCCAGCAATGTAAGAGGCATTCTTCCTACTGAGCACCATACTGTTATTCGTGAATATAGTAAATATGTTGTGATTGTAGCAGGGGGTTCTTTGAAGACCTGAAAGTTATTTAAAGGGTTCCCTAATGTTAAAAAAGATTGCAAAACACTGGTCTAGAAAATAACGTGTTTTATTTTTGAATTTATCATCAGTCAAGCAGTGGTACTTTTTTAATTCTGAGGATCAGTTTCATTTTGGTTGCAGTCTAGGCAGCAGAGCACAAGTCTTGTTCTATACAGTCTCATTTTTATTTTAAAGGAACAGTCCTGAAAACAATATGGTACCTAGGTAAAGGTCCACACACTTTTCCACAGGTGATTTAAGGCTAACTCCACCAAAAATATTTTGGTTCTTACTTCAGTACCTTGTCTCTCCCTCACTGGACATAGGACTTTTTTTTAGATTAAAGAACAGAGTACCAAGCTCACTGACTTTGGCTTCGAGCGTTAACATGGTTAAATGACAGCACTTTGATATTGTCCAGTTGTTCTTGATATTTATTCTTCCGGTTAATACTGCAAGATATAAATGGAAGGCTCTAATAATGCCTGAAACAATTGCCTATATTGCCTAAATTATTCATTAATATCTCTACAAACTAAGAGGGATCCTGAAACTATACAGAGCTTTGGAAGTGTTTTTAGAACATATGTTAAGTCCAAAAATTTATACTAGCCATGTACATTTGCCCTATATAATGGTACATTAATTATATTTAATATATATATATATATATATATGCACTATCTCTGTACTACTAACATTGCAAGACACCATTTTACTGTGCATTATACAGAAAAGCCAAGGGGAGCGAGCCCCCCCCTATACAAATAAAACAAATAATATTAATTTTATATCTTATAATAGAATGTTTGTGTGCACTGAGTTTCTCCTGTTATTCAAATAACCTAATATACAATAAATTCATGATAGTAAGATGAATACCCATTAATGAGATACTTACCTAATCCTCCGCAAAACAGTCCTATTACCATTATTTAGACATAAAATAATGCTCATAAATGATTGATCACAGATTGTTTGGCATACAAAAGAATGAGTTTAATCTAGTCTAACTTGATTGAATCTTCAAGGCTTTTCTCATGAAAACAATGATTTATTAAATAAAACATTTATTTAGTGCCATTGGTTTTAAAACATTGTATCTTACTTGTTCATCAAAATAAATATTTTAAAAAACAATGATACATTGTTGCATGTATTTTTAACATTACTCAATGTCACCCTCTGGACAAATCAAAGAAGGTTCTTACCCTGGAGTATCGTTTTAGCGATGTGTCAAAGCCACAGTCAAAATGCCAGTCAACAATTGGTTGAAAAATACTCTTCATGGTTCCATCACTAAAGGCATCGAGCGAGATAACATTAAAGTGGTGTAGAAGGCGAGGGCTTACTGTGTTACCTCCACCAGCAGGAGGTGCCATGGCCAGCACAAAAGATGTGTCCTTGATTTCAATCATGCTTGTGTCTTTCCTGCAAAAAGCAATATCAGTAGCTACATTAAATCTTTTAGTTCCACAATATCTATTGCATAAATTATAGGAAACACTATATTACTAAAGATTTCCTAAGTCACAATTATTCATATAAGGCCAAGCTTTCAGGTCTTCAAGAGATGAACAAGGGATTAGATCTCACATGCTGTCAGATCGAGATGATGGACTGCCACCAGCTGTGGAGAATAGCTTATATTCTAAATGAAATACAGCTTTCTTTTAAAATGAGCTAGCAGAAGTAAATCGCTGTGATGGACATTCCCAGGAAGAGCAAATACAAACACATAACAAAGAGAGTTTTCTTCTCTTTTCCCCACAAAAACCTCCTTCTAACATCATCTTGGAGTGAGCAGAATCTAACAATAGCAGAAAATGGAACACAAAATGAATTTGAATGATATAGGATTTCATATACCAAGTCTGTTGTAGTTTTTATGCTTCTGTCACACAGCAGGGGGTCAAACAAGACTGAACAGTCACAGAAAAATGTGAAATATAAAATGTATGTGCATTCTTAAGTACAGCGGGAAGAGTTGAGGCAGGATGTTCTTTATGAAATAATTTTATTATAGGAAATCTATATTCTGCTAGCATTATCACAATATCATAAAAACAGAAAAGTAAAAGCACAGTTCTGTATCTTATATAGCATTAAAGAGCTGATTAAGCAGCGTATAGGGGTTGGACCATTTTGACAGCAAGTTTCATGCAGTTTTATAATATAGGTTTCCAGATACTCCTCATGGTTCATCATTAAAGGCATCGATTGAGTGAACAATAAAATGCTGTAGGAAAGCTGGGAATACATCCAAACATAGTATGGTTTTTAGATTTATTCAAGGAAAATATCTTTTTCAATCTCGTGTATAGGTTTTTTTTGCCTTTCTATTTTGCTATTGTCCTAATAATATTTGGCCCCTTATCAATAGTTTAAAATTGTTTCTTTTATAAATAAAAGCACAATTGAACCTCATTATTTTGTTTGTATTTTCTGACCTGATGTAAGCTTTTTGCCTCCACCACCTATCATACTTTAACAAAAGAGCTTAAAATACTAGGGGCTCTATTTATAAAACGGGGAATCAGACATTCTCTCAAAGAATCGCTCTGGGTCAATGCGTTTCAATGGAAATAATAGATTCCCAAAAAGGAATGTTTGAGGGAATGTGAAAATGTTTTATACATTTAGCCCTAGGGGAGATGTTGGATTTATTTTGAGCTATTATGTTTCAGTGAATGTGCTCCAGAGAGTCACTGGGAAAGAACTGGGTGTTCAAATGGCGAGGCTACCTATGTGTGCCTGCTCAGGTAAGTTGACTTTTCTACCTTGCTCAGATGATTGCAGGGGCCGAGCCAGACCAGAAAACGCTGCCCCGATTCCCCAGTCGGCAGGAATAGCTAGCCATGCCACCAGAAAGGTGAATAAGTGCATATGTTTATCTATGTGTGTGTAGTGTATGTGAATATGTGTTCAGTGTATACAAATTCTGTACAGTATATATATACAGTATATATATATATATATATATATATATATATATATATATATATGTGTGTGTGTGTGTGTGTGTTTGCAGTATATACTACATATACTACTGACCCCTGCACTTAGCATGGTACATAGTTTTTTTGTTATATCCTCTTGACCATTGCAGTCTATACGCTACATTGAACTGATTCCTGTACTACAGGTTACATGTATTATAACCTCAAACCATCTGGAATAGTTTGGTAACATCCCTAATGGTTCCAATACTTCATTAGGTAACAATGACCAGGTGGTGCTATAGAAAAGATATGCATTAAAAAAACAGCTTTTTGCTGCAATTTAAGCCTTCTCCTTAGTCTAGCATCCAGCATCATTCATCCAGCATAATTCCCCTAATACCAGTCCTAGGTAGTGGAGTTATGACAGCAATAAATTATCTTTATATTAATTTTTTTTCCTCCTATTAGCATGCTACCTTTCAACATGTAAAGTTTTTGACTCCTTGTAAGATAAGTAGGGATAATGTGGCAGGTCGGGCAATAAATTGTATATTAGTAGTTCATAGAAACATAGGTTCTGCGCTAAGCCCTAACCGTCTAAGAGAGTAAGACAGTGTAGTACAATCAGAGAGAAGTAGAGAGAATATAAGAAAGAAGGCTTTTTGTAGGCATGGAGAAATGGATAAGTAACTTAATTATTAAAGTACTTTCTTTTAATATACTTACCCATTTCTCTGTGCCTACAAAAAGCCTTTTCCCTCCTATTCTCTCTACTTTTCTCTAACTCCTTGTAAGAGTTAACCTTAAAGATGTTAAACTACCTCCTAATAAAGGTCAGCAGAATTGAATTATAATTTCCTAATTTGATTGGATTCATTGACTGATCTGACTACATTTTTACTGAAAATGATCAGAGACTTGGGATTTGGTAAGAACTCAAAAATTCTGAGTCTGCACCAACTTTATTAAGGGCTATCAAACCAACAATAACTCCTCCAATGTATAATCAGATATTTGGAATAACTTGTGAGAATATATGCCTTTTCTTTTATTATGAAAAATATTATGCTTTTCCCTTCAAGCTTTTTTTCAGCTAAGTAAGTAAGGTGAAGAACTGAACACAAAAAAAATAACCTTGATACGAACCTAACTTGTTGTTTCTTGTCTGTTTTAGCAGGGTTTAGTTAACAATGTCTTATCACAACAACAATATTTTTTCGTTCAGCACCTTATCGCAGGAATCCACAACCCTGAATATAGGCCAAAAACCTTCACCTGCCATTCTGAAACATCATTAGCACAGAACAGTTTTTCATTAAAATCCAAGTCACTCAGGCTTTACAGTACCACTTGGATCTAGTTTATAACTCTAAGACTGATTACACTTTGCAATAAATCCTGTCCAATTTAAAAATAAATTATTATTTTAAACTGGTTGTTACCCACTGCTTTTACTCTTCTATAATACTTTTTCTTATCGGTCAATTCTCGTTATAACTAATTTCTGCTAATAGTTAAATACATAAACAATATCTTAATGTACAATATCCTAAAACCATGTAAAAAAGGAGCTATACCTTTAATATAAATCATTTTAAAAATACAGTGTACTTTTAAAAGGAACACAGTGCAAAGAATATAAATGTCATGCAATAGAAAAGTATTGTTTCTTTTCCTAAACTTTCCACCTGTTGTGTCTAAATAGTGAACAAACACAATGCAACCTAAAAAGCACTTACAGAATTATATGAAAGAAGTGCAGAACAGAAGATGGATTTATGAAAAAATTATTGTTGAACTGTATTAATACACACTACGTTTTTGGTGTTGGTTCTTGTCTTTGTTTCATCAAGGTTGTGTTGAGCCAACCTCTTTGTTAATTATTTAGAGCTCATAGTATAGGTATAGGGGGAAGAGGGGGAAAGAATGAGCCTGAAACCTCTTTCTTTCCCCCCTCTTCCCCTTATACCTATACTATGAGCTCCCATTACTACACAATATTTATGTAGCCCCAACATATTAGTGCTGTATAAAGTCCATAGTCTTGTCACTAACTGTCACTCAAACATGCTCACAATTTAATGTCCCTACCATAGTCATATGTATTTATTACAACCTAAGGTCAATTTTTTGGGGAAGCGAATTAACATAAATGCAACCTTTTGGAATGAGGTACCTTCAAACTCCATGCAGATGATGTCCTGGTCGAGATTCAAACCTGGGACCCAGCGCTGCAAAGGCCAGAGTGCTAACCACTGAGCCACCATTCTGCCTGGTATTGCCATATTTTAAAGGTGAAGACAGTGAAACTAAATTGAATTGTATATACGCCATAATATATCTGCTAATAATTGTGATCCAGCCAACTAGATTTCCTACAATCATTTGCCTTTATACGGCAAATGTTTTAAATTCCGAACAAGATCCATTTTAGGATTCTCCATGATCTTTTCTCTTTTCCCATCTTGGAGAGCTTAATTAAATCATGCCCAATAAGTATATCACTGCTATATGTTATGTTTTCTTTAATGAAGAATTTAACTTGTGGATCCTAATAACACTGCCTTGTTGCTTCCTTAAGCTACACTGCCAACCCTACATGTTGTGAGAATCATAGGGTTGGAGGGCATTCTTTATTCTAACAAGGAAGAACTCAGATTTTCAGATTAAAAAAACTTTCTTTTATGTCTTTGTTAACTACAGAAAAAAATTGGAAGAGTTCACTTTTACTTTTCCCCCCACAGAAAGTTGTAATCACTGTCTCTCTACAGTCTATTGCATTGTTATTCGGAATATCCCCAGTGTTTAACAGTTAATTGTAAATGGCTCAATGTCCTTTTCGGTCTAGACAGAGGCTGCGGTATTCAGTGACATTTCTCGCACTGCCTGCATTATAAAATGTGAGCATTATTCTGTGGGATTGCTGATCTGAGTGCATTACATTGGTGAAATAGCTTTGTCAGAACACATTACCATACAAGATTCTTCATGGGGAGATGTTACTAATCCATGGTTTGTCATGTTAAAAAACAGTTTATGGAAGAATACCACAGGTGTGTGCTCAATGAACAGATGTAAAAAAAAATGTTTTTGTCTGACACTCATTAGTTCTGATGGTCACTTGGCCTGAGTATTTGTGTCCTTATGCATACATGTACATATGTTAGATATGCATAAACTAAATGCAGGCTGTGGGAGGCATTTATGGCTCATGGAATGCCTTCTTTAGCTCTTTGGACAGAAATTCAGGTTAGTTTCTTGTTAGCATGCTATGGAATGTACAGTATTTCTTCACTCATTGTTTAAAAAAAAAGAAAGGGATTATTTAGAACTTTTCAAGCCCACAAAACAATAAACGCATCCACACTTTAATTATATTCAGTCCTTCCCCTGCCCCGTGACATATTAATTTTAAGAAAGAAGTTATCCCAAATGAATGTATGAATAATTTGAGCTAGAAAAATCTTTGGCTCAGATTAATTTGCTTAACTGCATACGCAGAAACAGCAGAACAGACTGTGAATACAAAATAGCTGCATCCAAGTCATCAGAAGAAGAGAACAAAGCTCTTTGGACCCAATTCTGAAAAAGGATCATTCAATATGTAAGGAAACTGGGTGATGTTTCCCTAAATGAGATCTCTATTGCTTACAAGCTATAGTCTTGATAATTGAGGTCTGCTTTTTATGCATATTAGTTTCCATAATAATCCATTACAGACATAATTTGTAATGTGAGAGCTGAATTTTCATCATTAAAGTTTGGAGGCACAAAAGTAAAAAGAACCTGTCAGACTGGAAATATAGGAACAAGCGCTGCTCACTGCTGAAGATTCACGCTCTGGGGCTGTGTTTCTCATCCTTGCTGGTAAGCTTCTAATGCTAAATAAGCATAATAAAGCAGGAATCCAAACCATCCCATATATTGTGGCATTATCCTACAATATAAGGAAAATTCCAGGTTTTTCTTCACTTCAGATAATATCATTATGCCCCAAATGACAATGATGGCCAACGGAACCTAATCGTCAGTAACACCAAGACTCTGCCGCCTTCCCTGCAACATCAATGGCAGCATCCATGGCCCTGGGGAACTATGCTTTGTTCATCTCTCTGGAGAGACAGAATAGAGATTGCTGAGAAGGGCAAGAAAGGCCTAGAAAGGCAGTGTGTGTGAGATAACTGGAACTAAGTGTATTGTATGGCAAAAGTTTTAGGGAGTAGTGGTAGCAGCTGTCTCGGCAGTATGAAATTTAGACATATGGTGATACTGCCTATCACCATATCCAGTATTTAGTTCCAAGTTACAAATTGAATTCTATTTAGTAAACACACTGTAGGGTTTATTTGAAGAAACATGAACATTTTATGCTAGTTTTCCAAAATCGCTGCACTGTACCAGGCCCCACACCCATCCAAGATTTTGAGTCATGGGGATTTTAAATCCCAGGGTCCCGTGTCCTGCCCCACTCACCACACACACACTGAGTGCCTCTTCCCTTTTCCCACCAATTTTTTTTTTTTGATCCCACTGACTTAAGGTAATTTCTTTTCCCATTCACACTGAGGCTTTTTTTTATTTCACTCATCACTGTCACTAGGCAATTATTTTACTCCAACTAACCAACCAACACTTTCTGGGAATGCGTAAGGGATGTTGATGCAAACAGAATTAGTATTTCACTTTAAAGAAGAAAGACAAAGTAACTTATTGAACAATTGCCCAAAAACTGTGGTTATATTCAAATATGTATAGTCTGGATTGGCAAATGGGAAAAGTAAACAAAATTAATATATATATCATATATATAATATATATTGTATAATATTTATATACCATTATTAAGTGTATGGAATTAAAACAGTTTATAGAGTTCCATTTAAATCAGTGCCTGTCCCACAAAGGAAGCCACAGTTTAATATACCTACTATACTCACAATTATCTCAAATAATCCAATGAAAGCAGAGAAAACAAAAGTAGGATAACATTTAGGATTACTATGTGTAAATTTGGTAGCTGGAAATGATCAGTTAAATATTACTGTCTACTGGGAATAAACAAAAGGTTGCATAAATCAGGTAAAAATCATTACTATCATTACAGTAAAAACAGACATCAGCAATATGTTTATTCCAGATGCCTGTTTTATTTTCTCATTTGCACACTTTTAAATATGCAATGTTTTGCATTTAAAACCATAGCAGCTTCTTTGATTATGCTATACCCAGTTTTGTCACATACTTGAAGGTGGACATACAGCAAGATTTTGCTTTTTTCCACATTACTATAAATTGGTAAAATGCCAAAATTCTGAAAATGTATTACTTTTCTAGTATTTTCCTGTTTGTAGATTATTTACCAGAGAGAAAGAAGGATCTGAAAAACCCAGGATTTTGCCAAGAAGGTAAGGATGGCAATTAAAAGATCAGAGGATAAATTAAAGACTTACAATTGACTTTAATCGCCCTATGTTCAAATTGATGTCTGATATCGGTTTAATATTTATGTTTATGTGCAATTGCAGCTAATGAAACCTGTATTGTTTTTCCTGCAGTCTTTGGCATACTAGAATATGGTACATTACGTCCAAGTAAATACCATCTAACAGAAATCTATACAGCTTTTACTTAATACAGCTTTTATTATTCTACAAAAAGAGACTGATGTAAAGAAATATAATCCTGCAGTTTATTCTTCACTAAAATCCAAATGAGAATTTATTTGTTTTTTGTAAAGAAGGCAGTATATATTTTATCTGCTGTCTCTACTACCGAACACCGTTGTGGTGAAAAGGGATAGTGGATTGAAGACTCTTTAGGAATAAATCTTCCTGGAGAAAACTCTTGTGCCCCCACTGCATTTAGTAGTTCCTAATTCTTACCCCAATAGCACTAGAAGGCACAGTAGTACTGCAGGGGACAGAAAGAGAACCACTCGCGGCTCTACTTATATATTAGGCAATCAGACATTTCTTCAAACATTCCCTGGTTAAGAATCTTCCAGGATCATGTGCTTCAATGGCAGTAGATGATTCCCACCACAGATTGTTTGAGAGAATGTCAGATTCCCTGTTTTATAAACAAGGCCCTTAGGGTGGATAATTATTGGATTAATTTTTAGGTTTATGTTTTAAATTATTTTTTGTTTTTTTTGTTGTTTTTTTAAACGCAAAATTATATTGTTTAAGCTTTACCTTTTTAGTGCTAAACATAATAAAATATATAATAACGTAATAAGTATATACAGTACACATATTCTCTTTAAACTTGTCATGCCCCTAAAATTCACTTTTATAAAAGACAGGTAAGAGTTATGCATGTGTACGCTTAGTAGGTGTGGTTTATATTCTAATGACAAATATAAGGGTCAATTCTGAATGTACTTTTAAATACAAAAATGGAAATATTTTTGCTGCATGGTGATAGGTGCTAAAACAAGTAAAGATAATGACCAATTGGGCCAATTTATGTAACCTTTGGATAAGAATCTTTGATGGAAAAAGACCTTTACTTCTGGTTTTCTAAAAAACTGAATAACTATTTGTGGCTCGCCTTCTTTTGAGGCATCCCTACTTAGTACATGCAAACATCAGGAATTAGATGTCACAATGAGAGCTCCATTCCTGCAATAAACTTTACTTTACACAGCCCACACAAAGCTTCTCCAAATACCATATTACACTCTAGGGAGCTGTTTTGTGGGCCGTACAACTAGTGTTATAAAATAAAAAGCATTTGTTATTAATACACCAATGGGGCTATAATACACTGGGCATGCATGTACTTTTAATAAATATTGAATGGCCGGGATGGTACATACTATGATTGTATTTTCTATTCATCTATTCAGTCTCTGGGCCTGATATATGAAAGCTCTCCAAGGTTGGAGAGAAAACACTTTCAGAAGTGAAGATGGGTGATCCAGAAAACATAGAATGGATTTTTTAAAATCATATGCTATTTGCTAGCAAACATTTTGAATATTGGACCAGATCCATTCCAGGTTTGCTGGATCACCCAGCTTCACTGATAAAAGTGTATTCTCTCAAGCCTTGGAGAGCTTTAATAAATCAGGGCCTCTATGTCTATGTCTTTTTTACTATTTACCTAACTTTTGACAGTTAAATATTTAAAAGATTGTCCAACATATGCATATAAATATTCACCATAAAAGTTGTATCACCAGTTTAATTGCATTATTACATTTTCTCATTATGGAGAGGCTTTAAACCCACTCATTTATTATTATAATTACTGAAACACATTAATATTCAATAAGTGTAATTTGCATGGCAGGTTAATGTATGTACCACTAAACCTACTGATTGCATTAAAAAAGTAAAATGATAACTGACAAGTTAAACAAAAAGAAAACGCCAAATAACGAACATGAAAATAATCAAAGATGCAAAAACCTGCCTGTGGGACTGTAATGTTGGACTAATTAATTGTTTTTTTTCTAACTGAAAATACACAAATAAACTAAAATTCTTTTTGTACAGCTGAAGCATACATTATTCAACACATGAGTAAGTGTTATAAAAATATCCAATAACAAATTATCTGTAAAGGGTCTCTTAGGCACCAGTGTAAACCATTTTAATTAAGGTTCCCGTAAATATCAGCACTTAATTAATGTCGTGAGTCCTACTAATGTGGAGTTGTTTTGCTCTTACCGCAGGTGCAAACAATGAATTGCTTTATTACATATGTAAAATGTATATTGGGCATTGGATTGCACACAGTTGCAAGTTAGGATATGATGTGCATGCTATATCAAGCTATTGTTTATGGTATATAATTACATTAATCATATAAACCTTCACTTCAATCAACAAACAAACAATACTTAAAGAAATTTAAGCTATAGAAAAATAGGCAACTTTTTTTATTTGTTTTTGTGAGCAACTTCGGAGGTCAATTAACCACCTGGGCGGTTAGCCCGAGCCTGGTTCGGGGTAAGAAAACTTGCTACAATCGTTTATCGAATGTCAACATTGTATGACAATCGGATTACAACTGAAAAAAAACACCTTGCCCCGCAGCTTCTCCGAAGACGTCTTCTCTCTTTAGTGTTACCCGGCGTGTGCAGTGACGATCTCCGGGGTTTCCCGGTGACGTTGCTGCATGCGTCGGTGCGGGCGGGAGGCGGG
>NC_092859.1:79212490-79217118 GCF_032062135.1 Pyxicephalus adspersus | reverse complement strand
TTTTTTTTTTTTACATGATTGTGTGTTTCAAACTTTATTATATACAGGATATCTACTAGACCCTTGTTTGGACAAATTTCTGTAAGTTACAGGTCTACAATTTAAAAAAAAAATTTCATGAAAAACAGTGTACCGCCTTTGGTACAGAAATCCAGACATCAGTGAAACGCCCAGGTGGTTAATAGTCTCAAAGCATTTAACACATTTTTTGTTGAGTTAGATGTTACACTTGTTTTTTACTAATTCTTGGGTGGTGAATCCAGAAATGACCCCAGTTTTTTGCTATCACATCCAGTTTTTATGATACAGGGTACCCTCCAATTTTGTCAAAAAAACATGCAAATTTTACATGCAATGTAAAAATGTACTGTTTATTTAAATTTCTTTTGGTTATACAAAGGATTTATTGTTACTCTATGACATTTTTTTTTACAGTAAAACACTTGAAAAATATTCAGGTAAGCAGTTAGGGTAAAATGTTACACATATAGCTTTTCCTGGAGTGTCCAGTGTTAGGAAAATCTGGATGCTCCAACAATAGTCAGTCATCATATATACATCCCATCTACTCTGATACCGTCCTTCCATGACCTTCAAATCTTGATGGAATCGTTCACCTTGCTCATCACTGACTGCACCAAGGTTTTCCGGGAAGTTAGAAAGATGGCTATGCAGAAAATGCACCTTGATGATTATATTGTAACCAAACATTTTGTTCCTCTACAATAGTTTCTGAACAATTTCTGGGTAATTATTTGCTTGTGTTTCCAAGAAAGTCCTTGACAATGGCTTTGAATAATACCTAAGCCTTCTTTTCGACGTCTGACATTGTCCTGATGAAATGTTCATCTTTGATGTGCTGCTAAATCTGTGGACCATCAAACACACCAGCCTTTATTTTTTCAAAATATAGGCTAGGAAATGCCAAAATGAGGTACTTGAAACAGTCTCTTTAAGTTAGCAAAGCTTTACCAAACTTCTTCATCAGACCCAGTTTCCTGTGCAATGTATAAAATATAATATTCTTTCTATCAACAAGTGGCTCATGTAGAATGTTTGGATCACCTGGTTTTAGGGCAGATCTTGGAGGCCAATTCCTTTCCACCAAATGCCTAACACAAGCTCTGCTGTCCCACATGCACAGATAACAGGGATACTTGGTGTATCCACGTTGCTGACAAAGAATACCATTTTAAGGTCAACAAAGATGACCCAATTGTGTTGGTGATATTGCAACAATTCAATGACGCTATTTAGTGTCGCTATTTAGTCGAGTTATAGATTGGAGTTCCAAATTCTTCCATTAAACCAGGTATGTTATGGCAATACACAAAGCCACTGTCAGTTCTAAAGTACTGCCGAAATACAAATTCTCTGGTTCAAAAGTACTTCCCAAATCACGTGCCAAATCACTCAACTCATGCTGATCAAATCCCTTACGAACAGTCCTCTTCATTGTTGTCACCTAGTTCATCACCATATTCATTTTCTTCAAAGGAGGGTAGTGTAATGAAAACCGGCACTGGGATTTTACTTGAATGAGTCACTGGGCATAAAGCCGATGGTAGATTAGGATACTCTATGTTACATTTATTTTCTTGTTATATCCTGAAGTTTTCACTATACAAAAGTAACAGTCACTTTTTAAATATCTGCATTACACTAAACATACATGAAAGGTTTAGACCAGGGGTGGGCAAACTTTTTCACTCAGGGGCCACAATCTGTTGCAGAGGGGCCAGGGCGATGGGAGAGTGGGCAGTAACCCCGCCCACTCTCCTATCGCAGATCTGAGCCTGCGATGGGAGAGAGGTCGGGTTGTTTCGCCCACTTCCCCGAGCCCAGGATTTGTACATTTGTGCAAAAATCATACTAAGAATACATAAAATCACTCTAATACATATCACTACAACAGCATTTTGTTTTAGGCTAACACAAAAAAAATAAAATACAGGGCAGCTTGAAAAAAAACTGTTATCCTATAAGTCTTTATGCACAGCACAGGTTTCAATTCTTAGAGAAAACCCTTTTATTCTCAGTACTATTGGGATCTCCAAAAAGGTTGAAGGCAGGTTGGATATCTCTGACTCTGTTGCAATTGTAGTTGAGTAGTTCATAGCACTTAAGCACCATGTTTAGAATAACAGATCTGCATGAAAAAAGAATACAGTGCAATCAAGTCACAATGGTTGATTGGCTTTGTGCTCCTGCAATATGATCATGATTGCAACCATTCTCCCAAAAAGTGCAGTAAAAGCTCCTGATCTATTTTCTACACAGGTCCATGAAAAATGTACCTTTTTGTAAGTCGCAGCACCTCTATCCTGCTATTCTTGAGTGTCACGTTATGATGACATAACCCCGCAGGCTTAGATCTGCGAGTATAGAGTGGGCGGGTTGTGGCCAGACACACAACCCCACCCACTTCCCCGAGCCTGGGATATGTGTAGAGGACATGGTCTGCGGCTCTGGCGGGTGCGCCGCCCCAGCGGGGTCCTTCTCCTGACCCCGCTTGGGGTGGCACGGGCCAGAGCCACGGACCACTGAGAGAGTTCAATGGGACTGATTTAAAAGCCCAATGGGCCGTATATGGCCTATGGGACGTAGTTTGCCCATGCCTGGGTTAGACTGAACTACACCTCTCCAATTCATAATTGTCGAACATTTGGAGTGATCTTTTTGGCGAAACAGACCTTTCACTAATTTGGAAGGCTATGGGCCCTCTGCCAAATTTTTCCACTCTTGAAAAATTTCCAAAAAAAAACTATTCTATACTAACCACTGTATTTAAACTTTCTGGAAGTGACATCACTGTCCTACTGAGAAAAATCCTGTACAATGCAGAGCAGGTAAAATATTGCAAGAAGATGCTCCAGTTTATTCCATGAGTGTCTTCTTAAAAGATTTTGTCTACATTTTTCACTCTTTATCAAATTTGATTAAGACATATGGGGGGAAGTCCTGGAAAGGTTAATAGCCATAAAAAATGAGATTTAAGTCAGTATTCTAAATTAAATTACACCTGTCCACAGACTCTGAACATCAAACTATTTATATTTTTTTTACAAACAGTAATTTTTTTTGATATTTAGACCCTGATTTATTAAAACTGTAAAGGAGAGATTATCTTGGGAAAACCAGCAAACCTAAGATGGATTTCCTAAAAATCACTTGTCATTAGTTGGCTAACGTTTTTAATCCTGGACCAAATCCATTTCAGGTTTGCTGGATCATCCAGGTTCTCCCATGATACTAACTGATGATGATCTTAAGTATCTAAGTATTCAAGCCTTAATAATTTTCAATTCCTGGGGGGGGGGGGGGGGGGGTTAGTACAAGAATCAATAGAACCATACAAAAAAATGTATGCAAGGGAAAATTAAAACAAAACCTCTTTAAACATGTTTCCAGTGCATTTGCTAGAAAATTGTTTTCCTGCTAGACATAACCAGACTGTATAAGGCATTTTTTTAATTTATCAGATGGATACCACAAAACACATTTAATGGTAAATTTAGCACACCAAATACATTCCCCTTAAACAACCATTTCTTCTTTAAAAGGATCATTGGTAGGCTGTCAAATGACAGGTTTTTATAATTAATGTTTAACTTAAATAAAAACAGGGAATAGTAAATCCTGACTTGAGGTACACCTAAACACAAGCCTAATAAAATAAAACATTTAAAGTGGCTTTTAAATAATGCAAGCAATGACACAAAAAGTAACTAAGATGCTTTTAGTAAGAAATAGCAAACTGTGTAATTTACTTCAATGTGCGAATCTCTATTTCTTTAGGTTGCACAGAATCTTGTAACTCAAAATGTTTTCCTGTTGTGTCTGAGCAGATGAGGAATTATAAAGACTAATACAACAATTTAACGCTTCAGAGAAACAGTGTATATCATTACTGCTCTGTAGCCAAGCACACTAATTAATATTTATTGCACCTGTCAAACCAGTAGCCATGGTCAATCCATTGCCTCAGCAGTTCAATGGGAGGCTGGGCACCATATTTCTCCTTGGCAGGCATGTTTAGGTCATCAACAAAGACAAAAGCTTGTTTCCCCAGCGGAGCACCATACACCCTCTTCTTTCGCCTGTAAAATGAAATCATTAATTTAGTTCATGGTAATTTCTATCTAACTTTTAAAACTGAATAAGTGAAAAAAAATACACAACAACTTTAATTGTTTCCTTAGTTACATCATTGTTGGCCACAATTTAAGCCTCAACAATCTATGACCTCTGGGTTTTATCAGATGCGCCTTAAAGGTCACTTAGCATTGTGAAGCAGTGGTTATAAATCCACATGGAATTTAATCAAAGGTGGCAGGGCATTCTGAGGTAAATAAGCTTCCTGAACTATTGTAGCTGGAACCTTTGTTAAGCACTGACAAGAAAAGTGAATAGCAGGCGGTAGGATTAATCAAACACTAAGAAATGCAACCAACAGACTTCAGTTTATCTGACAATGCAAGAAAAGGTTTTAATTTGTAAGACTTGAGGGTAATTGTTCTCTGGTACTTAAATGTTGTTTTTTCCTGGTAAAAATAGACAAGTAAAAAGTAAAACATTTAAAGCAAAAGTAATCATAATGTTTGGATGTGTTTTATAGTATTTTTGTA
>NC_092859.1:79177117-79211127 GCF_032062135.1 Pyxicephalus adspersus | reverse complement strand
TAGGTGAAAAAATACGGGCTTAACCAAAAGAGCAAAAATATTTAGTGCGAGAAATTACGGGCTTAGCGGTTAGGGGGTTAAGAAAAAAGGTACAAAAGCTGTCACAATATGTTGTAAATGCTATTAGTTGTAGTTAACATCAAATGATAACATCAAATGATAACACCTAACATCAAATGACTCTACATTAAAGGTAAATAGCGCAACCTGAATTATTTTTTTAACACCTGCTGGGGGTATATCTTAATTGTAAAAATTTTGTTCAGAGTAGAAATTTCAGCATTTTGTGATACTTTTTCATTAACTGCCTGTTTTTGGAAGCAATACTTGGATTGGTTCCATCCATCATAAATATTAAAGTAAGGAAAGAAAATGTGCTTGCCCCTAGTCATGTTCTTTAAAAAGAAGTTAACACAGCCTCTGCTGGGAAGAGACATATCTCTGTAAATTTTAAATTTACAATTACAAAACAGACCTGCAAAAACCTAAAGCTCACATTCCTTAAGACAATTCTCATTTTTATGATACGTTTCAGTGCTTCTTTGTGTGATAATGTATTTGTGCAAATAAACCACAGGATCTCACAAGACGTGACTGACTGAACAAGCTGTGAGACACAAGTCTCTAAGGATGGGATAAAGCTATATTATTTATGATCATACAAGCAGTAACAACCCAGCAGTACAGTGTTGCCAAATTACTTAATAGTTTATGAGCTGATGTGACTAGTTGTTTTTATGCTCCAGACCTTTCTCAAGGTTTCTGAATGTAACTTTTAAAAAATAACCTCAAAGAGTTTGAAATCCTTTTACCAAAATAACATAATGATAAACATAATATGGAGAACCACTGTATAAAAGTACATTTGAGAAAGATCACCAGTCTGTCTAGGCTGACTACTTTTTATTTTTAGCTAAATTATACTTAGCTCTCATTTTTGAGAAAACCAACAAAGACCTAAGCTAAATGCAAACTTTAAAAATAATAAATTAAAAAATCAGTACTATAATGATGTAAGTGTGCAGGTTTACATACTTTAGGTTTCATTCAGGTTCTGCCTTTAGCTAGATAAATTTTGGATCTGAAAACTAGAGGTACAATCATGGCCAAAAATATTGGCATCATTGCATTTATGTCAGAAAATGCACCACTTCTCCCAGAAAATTGTTGCAATTACAAATGCTTTGATACTGTCATGTTTATTTATTTTTGTTGGCACTGGAGGAACACTATAACTAATATTATTTGCTTACTGTAACAATCAAAGGGTCTTTTACATTCCTCTATGGGAATATTTGACTCCTCTTCCTATGCCAGCTGTTTCAGGTCTCTCAGATTTGAATGGTTCCTTCTCCCAACTGCTGTTTTTATACCCTCTACACAGGTGCTCCATGGGATTTAGATCTGGACTCAGTAGTAGGATACCCTACTACACGGAGATTGGGTAGGCTGGTAATCACATATTCTGAAAACATTATTTTAGGTGCTTGGGTCAGGTAAAATGTTAGATTACACATGTTGGGCTAGGTGATAACTAGCAAGTTTTAGTTTTTATGGGATAACAATAGTCAAGTAGCTTCATAGATATACTTTGTTAAAAATTTTGATAATACAAGAATTCTTTAGAACATGTGCAAGTTCTTACGGTAAAAAGGAATACAAGGTTGAAAAATTCTTCTGCTTTACTTTCTCTAAATGAAACAACACAATAGGGTATATTTTTATTTAATCAGGTGAATTATAACTCTCCAAGGGATTATTAAATATGATAAAAATGTAATTTGCAAAGAAAACTCCCATCACCTGTAAACAAATGTAAATTACAAGATTTATGCTTACACATGATTGGATGGCTGAAGTCAGCAAAGCTTTACCTAACTAACCTAAATGAATTTTTCCTTGCGGAATGTAATTCACTTTGCTAAGTAAACACCATAAACTCATTTAGTAAATCAACACCAATGGGAATAGAATTAAAAACCCCTAGAGCTGTAAATGTAACCGTACAAAAAGGAGTTACACTTCAGCAACACTTTGTTGACATAAATTCAACCCAGTCATATACATGTTACAATATTATACTGAACACTTAAACATATTAAAAAACGTTAGGTAAAAATGACAAATTGTCTGAAGATGCATTCTGCACTCCACATCCTAAATTTGACTTTTTATGACAGCAGTGGTAATTTTTGACTACTTTCTAACAAAGCTTCTAAGTTTTGATTCTTCTTTCTTTTTGTTGCCTCAAGCTGTAAGACTTTTCTGAACTCTCTTCACTTCCTTTTAATTTTTCTCCTTTGAAGAATTCATTTTTACCTGTATTATTCATATGCTTCCACTCGTACTCAGAGAAAGGATCAGATCTCATATGGATCGATGCCATAGCAAGGTCCACTTAAAAGGAAACATCACTTTAATGGACCAATATGTTAATCTGTACTACTTGTTATTAAATTTGGTGAAAGCCCAATGATTCATACTGTTAAGCGCATTAAGTTCTGCTGAGTGACCACCAAGAAGAATTTAATGCTGCACAGATATGCTGGTTTGATAAAATATACATTTCTTTTCAGGATATTTTCCTCTTTAATTGTTTGAATATAGTCTATTTAGATTAAAGTACTGTCAAATCAACATTATTAGTCTTATATTTTGTCCTTATATGTTGGTTTGTTTGTGAACATTGTTTAAACACCAAGTCTAATCTGCAGTCTTGATTCATAAGTTATAATGACCTGATTTGAAAATGTAGGTTATGTTGATGCTTATGTATCCAAGAAGCACAGTCAGATGCAAATCAAAGTCTAGACAGTTCTGCAGCAATAGTGGGAGGAGCTATTTCCTCTTTAGTTCTTTTATTCAAAGTTTCTAAGCCTGATGCTAAGTCAAATTCAGGTTTCTTTCATTATTGCATTAAAAAAATTATGTATTAAAATTAAATTATACTTCTATACTATAAAAAATATTAAAGAATAAAAAAAAAATTTAAAAAGACACCTATACCTCTCTTAGTCATCCAGCAAAGTCCTGAATTCCACTAAAGTCTTCTTACCTTCATTTCATTGCCAACTACCATTTTAGATACATCTCTTTTATTGTATTGCAGTGTACAGCATATGAAGCATCACCGCTCATAAGGTTACACAGTGTTGTGTTTCCCCCCTTATCAACCACACCAGCCACTGAAAATACTCCCAACTGTGTTCATAAGAACCATTATGCCCTGTTGTTAAACAACAAAGTGGGGAACATTTCCTTTGGCTGATAGCTGATAGACGTAGGAATGTGTAGCTTCCTGATAAATATGAACATGCTTGGCAGAAGCTATCCTGACATTCATCTCATGAGGTCCTTCTCTTTCTGTGGCACTGGCACTAAAGGATCGTGGGGTTTGCTTGCCAAAAATGGGAAGTAAACATGTGAAGTATAGGTCTGCTTTAACAATTTTCACTTTACATAAAAGGGTAGACAACTCTTTTATGTAGATTAAAATTAAAAAAAAAAAGGGTGAAGCACCACCCCCTAATTCTCGATCGCCTAGGCGGTGGGGAATGAATGGAAGTTCAAAGCCTCCCAGGATACCTAAATCAGGCATCCCGGGAGGCTCTTGGGCACTCCTTCTGTGCATGCCCGAGCATCTTTGACTACTTTCTAACAAAGCTTCTAAGGTTTGATTTTTCTTTCTTTTTGTTGCCTCAAGCTGTAAGACTTTTCTGAACTCTCTTCACTTCCCTTTAATTTTTCATTTTTTTCCTGTATTATTCATATGCTTCCACTCGTACTCAGAGAAAGGATCAGATGCCATATGAATCGATGCCATAGCAAAGACAACTTAAAAGGGAACATCAATTTATTGGACCAATATGTTAATTGTGAGGAAGATAGAGGAAAAGGAAGAAGAAGACAAGATGGCCCGGAGGGCCGGCTTCAGGAGGAACGCTGGGACGACGCGGGACACGATGCAGGACACCCCCGGAGCAATCAGCCTGCCCTGCGGTATTTGAGGTAAGTGTATTTTTTTTTTTTTTTTGCTGTTTTGGGTTTAGTTCTTCTTTAAGGCAAAAAGAAGAACTTTTATAACAGCAAATAATGGATGGTCATTGAGGAACACACAGAATATCTTTCTATAGAAATCTGAAAGGAAATGCATTTTGTTCCAGTTAAAAGAGAATTACTATTAGACAGATTCCTTAGCATACAAAATATATACGCAATGTAGTTGAAAGGATTCTGTTCAAAGTCAATAAAAAGTTAATACAAAATAATTACAAACATATAAATGTTATTTAGCTCATCTCATTAATGTAACCCAACCTACAATTGTTATATTATCTCTTGTAATAACACCAGAAATAATTTCAACAGTGGCTCGTTATTAATAACACTTCTCATTTTTAACTTCTCTTCCTCTGCACGGCTTCTCTGATGAGAGCCTGAGTGGATAGGGATGATGCATATCAATGGAGATTAAAATATGAACGTGTACTAAATAATTAGTGAGACTTTTAATTATTTTGCTAGCAGGCTTGCAGCAGTGATAATTTATAAGGAAGCAAACACATCCTTTAACACTTAACATTTATTTTCCATACAGCTTGTAACAAGAGTTTTGTAACAAAGAAGGTAAATGTGACTGGAATACCACCTAGACAGAAAAGAATACAATACATTCCCTTTATTAATTTGTCACTTAGAACTGGTAGGATGTGAAGTCCAGAAATATATCCATTTTTATCAAAGAGGTATAGTCAGTTTGAGTTGGATCTCCTGTTGTTTGGTTGGATAAATGCCTTATGTCACTTATAGTGTAGTGTAGACTGACAGAATGTGGTCATATGGGAATATCGAAAACTCAGTGGTTGTCATCCTGCCACTTTCAACTAAGTATGTAGGAAAATGAAAGACCCTCAAGAAATAAAAAGTGAATGTGTCTGGTAAACATAGCTAAGGTTCTGTCTGTTTCTGATCCACTCTCACTATTAATTTAGGAAAACAGGAACATTTTGTGTAATGGATCATAAACGAAGAACAAAGCAATCAAGACAGCCTACTACAATGCTAGGTTAAACTCATGGCAAGCAGTAATTGGTTCTCATTTTTTCCAATTCAATACAAAGCAGAATGATGACTTTTAGACAATTCATCCTTTAGAATTTGAAGAAGTGAGTCTTTAAATTGGAAATGATCTAAGAACTACTAAATTGTAATCTTTTCAATTCTAACATGTCTACATGGCATGTTCAAGAAATAGTCAAATAAAAGAATATATTTATGAAAGCATGTTTATGAAAGGGTGAACCAGGAACCAAGACGGTACATGAAAAATAACTAACAGAAAAGAAATCCCAGCAAGCATCCTCAATTTTTTGTTTTTTTGTCCAAATGTTTAACTGTTGAAACAGACAGATGCTACAAAGAACTCCCAGCATCCTGATTACAGTTGGAGAGGGTTGCATTATTATCTACAACCACCAATATGACTAGCAAGATTATAAAAGAAAGCTTTGGGAAAAAGCTTACATGTAGTTGCTCCACTGTCATTTAAATAGGCCACATACATTAAATAATTAAGTTGTGTACTTTTTAGCTTTGGCATTTAATAAATGCAAACTGTTTTTGCATTGGAGTAGAGTAGGCTGATTTCATTATCAAAATTTATTCTTAGGCTTTGTACACACATTAGATGATTCTCATCTGATAATTGTCACAGGGCTGATAATGGATAAGAATCTGGCGTGTGTACAGTGCTCGTGGTTCATGGATCCGTCCTGGCGACGGATTGTAATAGAAGTGAAGGGGAGAGAGTGCAGCGGGGTGCCCCCTTACCCTCTCAATAGAGCAGAAAGATGTTGTATATACTGCGCTCGTTAAGTCTGTTGTCATTGTAAAGGATTGTAAAAAGTTATTTTCCAATGACAAATATTAAAAGTGTATGCAGCCTTACTGTTGCTGAAAACAATTACTAACAATCATTTTCAGCTATAACTATTGAGCATCTGTAGGAAGACCAAGTCTACATGTCCTTGAGACTAATGTGGTCTTTAAAGTGGAACCAAAGTCTAGGATCGAGCTGGTGTTTATTGAAGAAAGGGACAGGCAATGTCCCTTCTGCAATAACTGTTTTAACCTGCCTGTCATCCAGCTGTCAGATTTTGCCAGGAAAACCCAGCAGTCCCAGCTTCTCTTGTATGTGTCATCTACTCCTGCGTGCCTGCTGAGTTACTTCATTCAGTTTTTATATAGTACCTATAGTCTGTATTTGTGATAGACTTATAAATCTATCTTTTTTTCCTTACAGAGCCCCTTGAATTCCATGTCCTGGGTCTTGAGTTCTTTACAAATCAAAATTGTTTAAAAATCAAAATTAGGCCTGATTCTCTTGCCTCTAAATACTAATAAACTCTAAAATACAGGGAACCTTGCAAACATTTTAGGCCCAGTTGGTATCGGGTCAGGTTGACCCTAAAATTCTCCTGAACCATAAATTTTAACTTACCTTCTAAAATTAGAACCTAACCTCTCCCCTACGCCTACTTTTAACCTCACCTTTTAATAATTTCCTTTAACCCATTACATAAAACCTATACTAAACCTGAAACGTAAAAACCATTTAAGCTCCAAAACCATAACTGCTTAACCTCAATTCCAAAAGCTGGGACAAACAAGCTCACAATTAAAAAAACAAAAACATCTAGGCTATTATCAAAAAGCATACCACCCAATATACAACCCAGTGATTTGATGTAGACAATGATATCCATGTTCATATTTTGTTATATTGTCCTTAAAACATAGGCATTGTTTGGTAAAAAAAAACCCTGTATAAATTAGTTAAATGGATGATAAAAAGAAATGTAAAAAAAGCTTGCCATTGGTATATTGTTAGCTTAAGTGCTATTAAATAAACCAGGATAATAATATACCATATTACATTTAAACCCTAAGATAAAATATCACAGTGACATTGTTTACCTGTGCTACAAGAAATGTTAATGTCTCTTCCCCGCAAGCCTGCTGTATTTACAACCTTGAATTTGCAATGCTAAATGATTAGCTATTTTATTCTGCCAGCAAGAGTAAAATAGAGTAATCAACTTCAATTATTGAAACAAATACACTGATTTAACCAATGTGGTATTTCTACAAACATATTATATATCAGATCTGATAACAGGTGCATTTTTTCAGCTCTCTGCTCTGTATAATATGCTGTAGTGAACCAGGTGACATTCTCTTTCAATGATTATGGTAAGATCTTGGTAAGCAGCAATTTAGTAACTAGCCAATTAGCAGGAAATAATGCTAGCAATGGTTGGTAACCGCGGGTAATAACCTTTGATAAATGTTTCCCAATGTTCTGTCATTTATTACTGTCTGCTTTGGTTCTAGGTGTAAAAATGGAAACTAACTTCTATAGAATAAAAAAAAAATCCAAACTGCTTTTAAAGCTATGTGCGAAAAACCAAAAACATATTTGATCAGACAGTAAAAATAGTTTATGTAGCTTACAAATGCAATGCATTGCAGCAATTAATTGTATACATTGTTTCCAAGGATCACATTTATTTTTCCTTAAAGGGTTACCATTCCTCGTGCAAAAGGTATTAAAGAAAATGTTTGAGCCTCTTGGGCTTTGGTACCACTCATTACAAGGTAACACATTGCATCATTAATTTTTATTGCCCGCCCCCCCCCCCATTACAAAAATAAAGACACAACTGTGTGTTTTGGTGTGCTGCAGTGGGAACAATAGTAGAGGTGCTTTATCTGCCCAATAGAAATGAAGGGGCTGCCTTCTGCAATGCATACCAAGGGGTAACATAACACATTTTATCCTCATTGTTATGACTGTATAACAAGCAAATTGAAGTACCCTTAATCCTGCCTTTGCTCCCCCTGCTCCCCTGTGTAGTGTTCATTGGTACTTTTGGTACATATATATCATAACTCTCTACTGTGTTATTCCTCCTCTTCATTCCTCTGGGACATAATTGCAAGGGCTGCAAAACATCTTTGGAAGCCAGGGCAAGGAGTCAAAGTCTGCAAGTGACCAATCAGAATCAGTGAGTGTGGCAATGCAGGGAAGATTGGGAAGGAACTCTCTACTGCTGTAACAGGTCAGCACCCTACAGCTGTCTCCTGTTTTAGAGATAAGGCCTCTGAAATGAAGAGAAGGAAGTCACCCTGTTTATCTCTAGTGCCATACATGGTTCCCCTACCTGCTTCTAACTCATATTTTAAAGGTGTTGCTGTACATTAAAGTGTGCAAGCAACGCCTTTATTTCTTCCATTCAGTAAAATCATAACAGCTCTCTGTCTTGTTCTTACACTTAACTCTGGGCAAATCTTTCCCCCGATGTTGAGCTAGTTTCCCAAACAGTTTTTCAATACGCTTTGTTATCAGATGCTGCTGGCAGTATATTAACTTATATAACCTTAGGTCCTTTATCTAGTGTATGTTCTTGTGAAGGCACACGATTAGCACAGGAGATACAACCCTGTAGTACCAAAAAACCTAACTTATTCTATATGTTCACATAGCTGAAGGGCCCAGCCAAAACAGATGGGGAGGATTAGGCTGGTAGATCATTGTAGTCCATGAGATTGGAAACAAGGGTGGGTCAAGATGCTGCAGCTTCTAATGCTTTTTGTGTGCACAGGGATATAGGACTGATTCAAATTAGGAGCTTTTGTAAAAAAGATACATCTAAAAAAAGAAGGCTGGGCTTTCAGTATTAGGAACCCATCTATAAAAGCAAGTGTAAAGCTAAGGAAGGTACATTCAACTGTTACTTTTATATGCTGAGTTCAAATTTAAAAGAAGCTTTCCTTAGTAACAAGGAATAAAACCTCCACTTAGCATCCTCCTGTTTGGTAAATTACAATGGAGATAACCCTAGTGCACTGTACTGTGTTATAAATCATATTTATAGTATTCTTCAGTATATATCATAATTATAGATCACAGTTATGTTACATAGAAACATGCTTCCTTTACAAAGGTACCGTGTGTTTGTGAGTGGAAATAAAAAGCATTTTACAATCTCAAACTCAAAGACGTTACCTTCACCCTCCTTTTGTTGGCAAGTGTGCACCTGCTGCTTTGATCTTACATTGACAGATGGCCCTTATTTCCTATTAAGTCACAATTTAGTGATTCATTTTAATATGCCATGGACTGCAGAAAGCCCAAGACCAGATGTCTATTTATTCTCCCATGGAAGAGTTTTCATAAGAAAAAGTTAAAACGACACATGCTCTCTTGCATTGGTTTCTATTTCCTGCTCCGTATAAATCAGAATCTTTGTCAACAACAATTAAAATGTAGTTTGTGTGCCTGTAAACAGTGCAGAGTGAAACAAATCAGATTTCATTTACACTGTCAGAGACTGAAGCAGAGCGGTTAATATTATTTTGTGAGGTAATCTCTGTGGAGCAAATTCAGCACTATTATACACTTGATTTTAATTAAAAGTCAGGGTACCTTTCGAGTTTTGTTAGGAAGATGTCCTGGGTCTGATTAGCTGAAGCTTGCACTGAGAAGTTAATTTGACATACAACATATTTTTCTTGGGGTAAGTGTCGCAGGAAGCTGTTTGTAATAGCTGTCTTTCCAGTGCCTGTGGGGCCAACAAAAAGTAATGGCTTGTCTTGAAGTAGCAATGTCTCCAGGAAGTACATCTGCATAGCAGTCCCAGGCGTGCTTACTATAATGTCATTAAGCTGCAAGAAGAAAGGAAAACAGGTCCCAACAATGTAAATAGAATGTTTTATTTATCACACTTTTCTCTCACCCAAAAGCTCAACAGATAAACAGATAGATATCCTCCCTCATTTAAATAATATTTATTCCCAACATACTAACCATCTACCATAAATGCTTTATGTAACAAAACAGATCATTTTATATGGGGAAGGCTCTGTAAATCGGGGTCAAAATGAGTACAGAACAGAAAAAATAATAATGGGATGCTCTTAAACTAGTTTAATAATGTTGTATTTCCTATATGGAGAGAAAAATACATACCTTTTTGCCAATGTGTTATCACTTTAAAGAGAAACTGAACTTGATTGTTGGTGGTGAGCTGCCATTATCAGTGAGTTTGCACAGCATATTTCTGGATTATTGCTTATACTTAACAGTGTACAGGTGCATGCACAGCCCCAACCCAGGAAGCTGCCATCTTCACTGCTGACTCTATGGCAGACTTTTGGGTCTACAATGATCCTTATTGTCTATTAGATGGCCATTAATGATACAACATGCACAGGAGTTACATTGTCCCCAGTGGGACAATATGTTCTGTATGCAGCTGTAGTACTTGCAGAGCCCAGCTCTGCCATGCACAGTGCATGCACAAACAAAAAACAATCAGCACCCAGGGCAAAATAGACTTTGCATGCCCTTTTTTCTCATTGAGCTTTACTGCCTCCTGGTAACTTTTTTGTTTTTTCAGTTTAAACACAGTATTTTGTGAACATCAGCCGTGTCCAATGTCTTATGCTAAACTGCTCAACTACTTCTGCTTCCATTGTCTTTTTTCCACAACATAGAGACTGAAGGAATTTTACTCCAAGATAAACACTGGGAACAGTGTCCAAGGCTATGTACACACATGCAATAATTGTCGTTGGAAAGGATCTTGCGCGATCCTTTCCAACGACAAACTACTGCACAATGCATGAACGAGCGCTGTATATACAGCACCGTTCTGCTCTAAGGAGAAGGGAAGGGGAGAATGACAGAGCGGCACCCTGCTGCGCACCCTCCCCCTTCACTTGCATTATGATCGTTCGTCATCCATCGTCCCTGGATCTGCCAGGATGGTTGTTTGTAGGATGGACGACAGGCGCTGTACACATGCCAGATTCTAGCCCGATATCGTCCCAGAGCCAATTATCAAACGAGAACCATTGCAGGTGTGTGCGTAGCCTTAGGTACAACTAAAGTACAAATCACAAGACATAACAGCTCATAACAAACTGCTCGATAGTAGATTTACAGACCAAAATGTATCAGATAAAAGAAGGTTCTTTCTTATTCACCCCTTGAGCCTTTATGCTGTCTTCTATGTTGCACCATACAGTTAAAACATAGTGTATACCTGTAGAATTTATTCATTTTTTTATATGACATTTTTTTAAAAGCTTTCTAGTTTATATTTCTATTGCGGGTCCATTCACACTAATGGGCTGATGAAACAGAAGCAAACATAGGTTGTTTTAAAGCACATTACCATGTTTGTGTTGTGGTACATTGCACTGACAACAAATCTACAGGTTTAGGCTTGTATTGCAATACATTGGCATTTCATTAAAAATCATTTTTTTAAGAACAACTGTAACACAAGACACCACAACACATCAGACCAGTGAATGGACCTCTAATAGGCTTGAAATGTTGCACATGTGCATAGCGGATACTAATCTAGAATGAACTGCCCTTAAGGATATCTTTGCAATGAAGGAACTTTTTCTTTTATACCTTTCCCACTAAAGTCCTTTGTACGGATGACTTATAATCATGCTTTACAATACAATATACAGCTTCACATAGGAAATCACAACCAATAAATTGTTAAATATATAACAATAAAAACAGCAAAATGATCTTGTCATAAATAATTACATGAAATGTAAGTTAGCGTTTTAAGTCTTCATATATATGCAAAGTTTGTAATTATATATGGACATGGGGCAGACATATTTGCTCATTACATATGCAGCCCTTGCTTCTTGCTTTGCTGCACTACACAGTGGCTGTGCTTCACTGCTGCATTCTCCTGATCCACAGAAACCAATAAGTCTGATTTCTCAACAGGTGTAACTCAGGATAGGGTGTAGTGTTTGCAGGGAAATGTTGATTTATCTCTGGAAGATAATCCATAAGCGTCTTTTTAAGAAGAAATTAGGTTTTACCTAAGCCTCAGTCTCCATCTGGCATCTTTATCCAATGAAACACCAAAATCTATCAGCAATGTACTGTATATCCCATTTCAGTCTGCTCCCTATTTACATAGGTAGTTTGTCATAAGATTTATGTCCTATTTATAACTTTAAAAAGAAAAACATAGAATATTGCCATCCATCGGCTACATTACTGAGAAAAAAAAATCTGAATAATTATTAGTAATTAACAAGGAATAACTTTTCAATAAAGTCACATGGATCACTATTTAGCGTAAAATCTTTTTTAAGGAAATAATTATCATCTCTGTGTGGAATCATCATTGCGCACAGTGTGAAATATGATAACAAAATAATAAAAAAAAGGTACACTTAGTTGCTTTTATAAGTATTTGCAGTACTAATTAGTGGCACAGTTGTGCTCTGAGCTATTTTTCTTATGCGGTATTTCAGTCAAAGTTAGTTCAAAAATACATTACACCTTCTTTTCTGAAGTTTATGTGCAATATTTTTGAAATATTTGCAACTTGCTTTTTCTAAAAAAAAAAAATTGCTTTACGAATATAAGGATTTTTAAATAAAGCAGGTACAGTACACTTATATAATATTGAAGGATTACCAAGTAAAACTTAGTTTTTAAAATCACACTGACATGTAGAAATAGTACATTTAGAAATTGGGATTAGATTTGCTTGGACAGAAAGTATAAGGAGAGTGCTTTCGGTAAAGTCATGAATCTGGTGTGGAGAGGTCTGGGTATGCTTCAACACCAATCCCAGATTTAGAGCTCCTCCAAGCAGGTGCCAATTAGGGCGTGACTCTTTAGGAATTTAGGAAAACAATGGCTACAGAAGTAATGCCAACAGATGCTACAGCCTTTTAATTTAATGCAGCATGTATGCAGTATGTAAAAATTTCACTTTGCCTTATACATGGGCTTAATTTCGCTATTAGGCAAGGTAAGCACATGCTTATGGATATATCAAAGTGTAAGTTAATAACATGTTCTCTTTTATGCTTGAGAACAAGAGAACTTGAGAACAAGATTGTTAGTGGTGGTTTTTAGGGCAGCAATTTGGTTTTGAATAAATTTTGACGGTTTGCAAAACTAGCGAGGGTTCGAAAAGTTTACATCAACACAACGCATGGCCAGGTGTTGCACATGCGTTTGCGCACTGGGTTGACACTTATTAATAAGGGTCTTGCAAACGTAGCTTACTAATCCACTACAGCACAACGCACAGCAATGTATTAAAGCAGGCTATAGTGTGAAGTATTTAGAACAATGTCCCGCAGGAAACAAATACCACTAAACTTTTATAATCAGATTCTAAGTTGTCTATCTTTATGTCACAGGCTCCTCAACAAACTTCCAACACAATCTACAAACCTTATTGAATATGTATATAAAAAATAAAACAATTTTTTCCTAACATTTCAGCAGTGACATAACAATCATCTTTATACCAGTGAGTCCCAAAAGCTTTAATGATATAAATTCAAGAGTAAAAAGTACTTAAGAGGGTTTTTAAAGTGTTTTGTTTTTCAAGTATCAGAACTAAATCACCACATCCCCCTAGTTATTCCTTACTTTGAAATGAACAATTAAGTTTATTGATTTTCTAGATGAATTAGATCGAAATCAAGGGATGATCAATTAAAAAAAAATCAAAGAAAGAAGCCAACCATCTGTCATCTGCTTGTATTCACCCTCATAAATATATCATTACAAGTCTGTGTCTGAAACTGAAATAATAAATATTCTCTGAGCTTAAAATCTTTCTTAAACTGTGTGTTTGATGTTATTCAGACTCTGTGAAACATCCTAATTACCAATGGAACAGAAGATCACTTTTCAAAGAGTTTTAATAGATGGAGAAGAACTTTACAATGAAATGCTGACCTTGAAGAAGACTGACAGAATAATGTAAAAGTAGGGGTAGTCAGATGTAGCAGTTGTAGTGCTAATGTATGTTCTCTGCTGAGTGTGTAAGACATTAATTGTAAATAAATGGTATGCAAATAAATATTCAAATGCAAGGTATACTGGATGGATACATGGTGAAAACACAGTCTGATTTCTGCCAAATTAGGCGCTGTTAGTCTCCTATTTTTAATTAATATTTTTCAAGTATTATTCAATTCAAGCAAAAATGTCATGAAAACAATATTTAATGTTTGCATCGTCTAATTAAAAAGATGACTATACAGTATAAATATATATATATATATATATATATATATATATATAAACACACACACACACACATATACCTGGAATGAGCATGTAGATTAGGTGGTTTGACATTTGCACAAAAAATCTTTTTTTTTCAGAAACATAAACTCTGTCTTTTTACCACTAAGACTACTCGGGTGGTAGGAAAGGAGTGGATGGTTAATCACTGATGGCCTAGGCAAGAGCAAATGTAACTTACTTAATACTTCTCCTCAATAACATGATGCAGCCAAAAGCAATAAGTGGCTGAAGGGAAGATTCCATATTTGCCTACAGCTAGAATTGTTGTTATTCTTTAGCAAATATGACAGAAAGAAATGTTTTCTTCCTGGTTCCCAAACTATAATCTAAAAAAAGGACCTAATTTCTGCACAGAAAATTTTGGAAACTAGATGGAGAGAAACTGAAAAATGCCTCTGGCAAGACACACAAATTGAGGTTACGTTGACAGAACTAATTTTAAAGTTTAAACATCACTGTATAAGTTGACATAAATCTATTTGTGAAAATTCACCTCCTAGGGTAAATCATGAATTCTTATTAACTTACACAACCCTCCTATAATTGTGGTAGGGAGGCATTGCCTTAAAAATCCAAAACATAATAAATGTATAAATAGTATAATACAGTAAAAAAAAAAAAAAAAAAAAACCCTATTAGAGACCTAGGTATACGGTTAAGTGAAAATTCAAAGCTTTCCTCTGGGTTTTCTCAAGGCTGTACTCTTAAAAAAAAAATGTAGCTTTTCGAATACTAGATATATAATGGCATTTGCTCCATTACGTTTGTTTTCTTATCTAATACATTCCAGTTTCACAAAAATATGATCCTGGAAAAAGTGTAAACTATTTTATTCAGAATTCTGCAAATCAGCAAAGCATAATAATAATAATTATTAGTAACCCTGATGTGATACAGAAATTGACCCCTGTAAATAATACATACTGTCCTAAAATAAAATAGGGTATTCAGGCCTAACGTCACATTACCTTTTAAACTCAATTCGGTTCATAAGATTGTATTAAGTCTGCTAGGCTCATATCCCCCCTTGCCAACCAATATGCTGGCAAGGTTCATCATAAAATTGATAGGGGCTTTCATGCATGCTAAATTTTTCATAGGATAGTCCAGCACTAGCTCTGGTCATGAAGATCTATAATAGATGGAAAAGAAGGAGAACGTGCTCTATACAGTACATACAAGAAATAATATAACAAATAAAATACTTAAATATACGTTAACACAGGTAACACAAATATACCAGGAGAAAAAAGGAATATGGCACTTAATGAGCAACAGGTCAAAAACAACAAATCTACGCGCAGATCTGTATGCAGTATATGATTGCAAAAAGTCTCGGAAAATATTAAATAATGTCTCTAATAACATGTAACATATGTAGAAGCTATACATATCGGCCCTGATTTATTTTGGACCTCCAAGGCTGGAGAGGATACACTTTCATCGGTAAAGCTGGGTGATCCAGCAAACCTGTAATGGATCTCATTCAGGTTTCAAATATATGATTTTAAGAATTCCATTCCAGATTTGCTGGATCACCCAGCTTCACTGATGAAAGTGTGTTCTCTCCAACCTTGGAGAGTTTTAATATTGCAGGCCCATCAAGTCAAATGTATTAAATCAGTCTGAATCTTGTGGGGTAGTCTTCTTGTTGTTTAGTGGGGCATCATTCCATTTTCTAGTTGCAACAAGTAGTGATAGGTCCTTTTTATGAAATGGTTGTAAATCAGGATTAATACGCCCCTTTTTCAGCAAGCGGAGCCCATTTTCCAAGGAAATCTTGGAAAGGCTCCAGGGAAGTGTGTTGTGATCAGAATATAATAGGATTCTGGTGTATTCATCAGAAGTTTACTTTGCTTCTTATTTGTCTTAAGGAGAAGTTCCTTATTGTTTAAGGAGTGCAGGACATTGCTCTGCAATTTGGGTGGTATACATTTCCCAGGGATGCTGCGATTAGGTTCCTTGACCAAGCACACTCCTTCTGCATGTTTTTAAGGATCTCTTCTATAAACAAAAATGCTTACATAACCCATCTGTTTATAACACCTAGAAAACGTGGTTTAGGCATCCCAATACAGGGAGTGCATTACACTGTTTGGCCACTAATGTTTTGCTGGTGCTGTTCTGCAGAAACAGCTTTTAGGTCTTGCTTGCTACATTAAATACACATTGACACGACCCTGCTGCCTGCTCCCTGGAACTGTGCCATATGTCTGTGGGTGCTGCGAGAGGAAGGCTGGCCTGTGTGTGGATGTAAGTATAACTTTCACAAATCTGGATTTTCGAATGTCAACAGAAGTCAAGTTCTCTGTAAGCCTATGCTTTGCAAAATTAAATACAGAAATTAAAGAGATGATTTTAAATGGTTTTCCTTTGCTTGCCTATTTTAAATCTAGGTATGTTTATAACACTGGCGTGTATTTACCAATGCAATTGGCCAAGACTCGACCTGCAGATTCTTTCTGTTTATTAGAGTGTTTTTTTACCAACCCACCCTTTTAAAAACATAATTTTAAGATTTGCCCATGTGCATATTTCATCTAATAGTATTTGTCCAACATCTGTTCTTTAATGAGAAAGTTATTTGTTGTACTCCTAATCCAATATATTTCTCAGAGATTGTTGATAATTTGTTCTAAAAGTTACACTGATGTTCTCCTCCTGATATTTTTATAAGACAAGAATAAAATGTATCCATTGTTCATACTGGGAAATTTGTACTTCTGTTTGGACATAGTTCTGTATGTCCATGGGTAGTTATTTTGTGTCCCAATAATAATAAATCCAACCTGTCTTAAAGTATAGAACTTGTCTGGCTAGAAAAATGGGAAAAGCCCCATACCCTGTCCTAGTCATACCAGAAAAATGCATCCTTGCAACAGTGTGAGGAGAGGAAACTATGTTACTCCTTCCTTGGAGTACTGACACTCTATTGACACTTCATTGCCCCTCAGCCAGGTTTCATGACTAGAGAGGGGTCTGGGAAAAATACTATGGGCAGCCCTAATCCTTTTTTTTATTTTACAGTTTTCTTTTTGAAGAAATATGCACTAACCATTTGTTGACAATGGCTCTTTTCAGCTTGCAATGTCTCAAGTATTTAGTTTAGCATTAGACAGACTAGTTTTTCTAGGATACATTCATCCAAAAAAGGTGAAGGGAACAGCTAGTGTAATTTGAAACACTTTTGCATTCCTTGGAATTATTTTTTCTACTGAGTGAATCTCTCTAGTGAATCACTAATAATTAGAACCCATTGTCCCATAACAATACCTGCAATAGAACTGTAAAAAACAAGACTTGCTGACTTGCAAATGAATCCACAATACCTTTTTTTACAGGAAAGTAAATCACAATATATGGCTAAAGTGTCTAGTTAATAGCAGGTATTTCTAGAGCACCTGCACACAGATATTTTATCAGTAACACTGCTTTGATGAGGTTTAAGGTTTCAAGATAAAGCTCTTTGAAGCAAATGCCAGTTTTTTTTAATGTCAATTAATAGCATTGATCATCCAAATTAATCCAGTGAAAAATGGTTTATAAGGGCAACCTGTGAGGACTATATATTCGAACCCTTACTAGGTTACCAAATATCTGAGGGTCTGAAAGTAAGAAAACATTCAACATTTTGTTTTCATCAAAACTGGAGGTGAAGAAAAAAATTCCATTTAGGATACCTGTTCCTGTTCTTTTCCTGTTGACTTTGAAAAGATTTCTTTTATAATTGCAGCTTGCTTCTTTTGAAATGGATGTAAAAGGAGTCTTACCTATCGGGAGGCAGACAGCTATATTAAAAATGCCAGGGATGAGGGATTGGGCCTGATTTATTAAAGTTCTCCAAGGCTGGAGTGGATACAAATTTATCTGAAAAGCTGTGTGACCCTGCATACCTAAATTGGATTTCCTAAATGTCATTTGCTATTTGTTAGCAAATGTTTTCAACCTTAGACCAGATCCGTTCCAGGTTTGCTGGATCACCCAGCTTCACTGATGAAAGTGTATCCTCTCCAGCCTTGTAGAGCTTTTATAAATCAGGCCCATTGTGAGGGGTTATCATAAAATGCACTGTTTGCAAAGGAGTATTTTGGACTCCAGTTCATATTTCAGGGAGTTCTGCACTTTTTTGGCTTTAAAACATACACATAAAACAATTATACAGGCTTTTAGGGCCTACTATAAGGCCTACTGGCTCTTTCTCTGACACTCTTTAGAGGTATTTGTCCCACAGGCCTAAATTATGGGAGACCTCCTTTTTTGATTTTGAATTTTGTCTATCAATGTTTCCATATGGAACCAAATTGAACCAATCACCAAGCACTATCTGAAAACAGCAATAGTTTGGGATTCGAGAAAAAAATAAATGATCATAGTAAAATATTAATACACCATGTTTTTTTGGGATAGGAATGAGAAACACCTTTGTACACAAAAACAAAACACACGCCTACCATCCATCTAGCCCCACAAATAATAAAGCATTTAAATGCAAAAACAAATCAGGTAGACCAGTGCCCCCCAACTTTATTTATCTCTGCATCATCATAAGGTAAGGGCAGGGATGGTGATGACACTTCTTTAGGAACCCATAATACTCTGCACTTTTAAAGTTACCAGCAAATCAGGGGATAAAACAAGAGCTTTTTTTCTGAGGCACCAGTTTTCATTTAGTCCAAGCTTGGCTTTAAATAGTACATGTATTTACAGCGGTTAATATTTGGTGCTAAAAAGGGACAATTGGGAGTTATGTCTCATATTATTGTATTCTAGGGCAATTCACATAGTGATCAGAAGCAAAGAAGCAATTTTGAATGTTAGAAAAACACATAATGCAAATCAAGGAGCTTTCTACTATTTCAGTGATAACATAATAGCTATTATATAGCTGTACTTGCTATGACTATCCTTCAGCAGTTATTGGCACAAAAGAAAGTGTAAAATAAAAGTGTGAAGGGGAATACAAAGGCACTGTGTATAATACAATCCAGAGTTCAGAAAATACAAGTCAAGCAGTTTTAAGTACAAAACGTATTAAACCTTCAGACACAAATGTGCCCTTCATGGAATAAAACTACTTTATCCCCTAAAGTTTTCTATTTCTAGCCTTTTACTGGAAAAAGACACTCCTGAATTCTTTGTATTATATAGAAAATAACATCTATTCTTCACAGGAAGGGAAATTTGCTTTTCATAAGATCAATGCTTAGCTGATTAAATTATCATGATACGTTTTATTATAAAATGTACCAGAGGTTATCAGTTTTGCACGTGCATGACTGTGGTTAAATGTAGGATTTGATCTAAAGGAAGGGTTGTATTAAAACCTACTATTATAACATCAGTAAAATCGGTACAAAACTTTCTTTATTTCATTAGATGTTCCATACAAAAGTATGTTACTGATGTGAAAATTGGATGGATACATTCAATGAATCTTTTCTTTATCTTTTACATTATGAGTCAATTTTCAGTAGTGGATATCGCTTTTTTTTCATTGAACAAGTCTGATGAAACTGACTAATGCATAATGAATATGAAATTTAACATTCCATATCTAATTGTGCACAATAATAATAATTGTATTCTAGCAAACTATGTAAAATATCCCTAGAACTATTTTGAGAAGTTAAGATAGCATTTCTCTTTAACATTTATGGAATAAAGATGTGGATCCTGCAGAAGAGCGATCCTTTTAGTAGTTAGAAATGGTATAGAAAAAAAAAATAGTTGTTTTGTATGGTTTGCTTACTAATCTGCCTAGGAACGTTAAAAGATAATACATTATAACAAAGGTAAACTAAGCAGCCCAAAAAGTCCCTTTCCACAGGTATAATTTTTAATTAAATATTTTGCTAAAGATATACTTTCAAGGTATAGCGAATAGGTAAGTGAATGTGAAAGAAGAAATTGCGGATAGAACAAGCAATGAGGTTGAGGCATTATGGGTGCAGTTGAATTTGGGGTTGAATAACACACAATAAATTATTGGAGTTTGCTTTGGGCCCCCCAGTGCTAAGGAAGAAATAGAGAATCAACTACTAGCACAGATAGAAAAATCAGCAAAAAGTGGAAGTGTTTTATTCATGGGAGATTTCAACTACCCTAACATTGACTGGAGTAATGGTACTACAGGAACAGCAAAAGGGAGGAAATGTGTGAAATTAGAAGATAATATTTAACATTTTTATAATGTTTATGAAGATTTTATGGTACAGTTTGTGAAGGCCCCAACTAGAAATGATACTCTGCTGGACCTAGTTCTTTCTAACAATGCAGAGCTTTTAACAAATGTGTATACAACTTTTTTCCACTTTTGGTTCTGTACATTACCACAATTAGTTTTAAATGAAACAACTCAGATGCAGTTGAACTGCAGACTTAAAGCTCACTCCTCCCTAGTCATTACCAGGTAACTACAGACTGGTTACTTTAACGTCCAAGAACCACATAGAGGAATTTCTGCTAGAAAATAATATTATAAGTGATAGCATGGCTTCAAGAAAGACCAACGTTGTCAAACAAATTTACTCTCTTTTTTATGAGGAAGTAAGTAAATAGGTAGACAGTGGAATAGCAGTTTATATAGTGTACTTGGACTTTGCTAAAGTGCAATTGCTATTTGCTATTTTACACCGTACCCCACAGACCATTAATATGCAAGTTAGGGTCAATAGGTTTAGAAAAGTCACTCTGTAAATGGATAGAAAACTGGCTTAAAGGCGGCATCCAGAGAGTAGTAATTAATTATTCATATTCTGAATGGTCTAAGGTTATTAGTGGTATGCCCCAGGGTTCAGTGTTGGGACCTTTACTATTTAACATCTTTATAAATGATATAGAGTTTGCATTAAAAGTACCATTTCTGTGTTTGCAGATGACACCAAACTATGTAATGGAATAAAGTCCATACAGGATGTCTATAATCTACAATCAGACCACGTTTTACTGTTTGATTGAGCAGCCAATGGCAAATGACATTTGATATAGATAAATGTAAAGTAATGCACTTGGGGGCTAACAACATGCATGCTTCATACTGCCTATGTGGAATACATTTGGGGGAGTCAGAAATGGAAAAGGACCGGGGGGTTCTAGTAGATCATAGACCTAATAACAGGATGCTATGCCACTGTCTCAGATCCCTGCAGGTCCAGGGGATGTGTGCTTCATTCAGTGTCACCCACCTTACACTCCTCTGCTACCAGCACCAGCTCTGCTAAGGCATCATCTGTGCAGCTCACTTCCTGGTCCTGGTCCTGTGACTTCTAGTCAGCTGCTCCACTACCTCAGAGGACTGGAGTGTTTCACAGATGTGCTCTCCCTGCTGGTGGAGATGTGAACATCACCAATCTCTAGTCTCCTGGACCCCCTCTGGTGGTAGAAAAGGATGCAGCAGGTCACATGGCTCCACTCATCACAAGCCTTGCCCTTGAAAGGAAGTGAAGGGCAACAGGAAGTTGCCTGAACAATGAGTTCCTTTAGCTCTGCTTCCAGGTTCCTGTTTGTTTATTTTCTTGCTCCTGATTCTTTGTGTACTGACCTCAGATTGACCCTCACTACTCCTGATCGCTGCCTGCCCTGACTACTGGCTTAACCTTGACAACTACTGATTGTTGCCTGCCCTGACCTTTGGCTTGCCTGACTACTCTCTGCTCCTCGCCCTGGTACCACGTCCTGTTTCTGCCTGTCAGCAGTCAGCTGCCTCGGCGTGCATGGGGCCGGCAACCTGGCAGTTGCCCGCAGAACAACATCCTCACCTCTAGAGGCTCTGGAGAAGACCAGGCAGCTGCTTGGTGACTACGTCCTGTGCACGTCTCTACCAACTGAGCTGGTGACATAGAGGGTCCACCGTCCTGCCCTGCAGTACCGTGACAGCCACATTGCAATATTTAAAGTTAGTAAAGTACTTTCTTGTATTAAAAGATGAATAGACTGCAGAGATGGAGACATAATGATGCCCCTGTACAAAGCACTGGTCAGACCTCACCAGGAATATACAGTCCAGGACATTGTAGAATTGGAGAATGGAGTTCAGAGAAGGGCAACTAAATGAAAAAAAGGAATGGAGGAGCTCAGTGATGAGGAGAGATTAGCTGAAGTGAATCTATTCTTCGTTGTATAGGGGGATATGATCACCCTGTATAAATATATAAATGGTCCAAATAGAAAACTCTCCTCCCAATTATTCACTTTGAGATCATTACAAAGAGCAAGAGGCCACTCTTTGTGTCTGGAGGAAAAGAAGGTTTAGCTCCGGAAGGGAAGGGAAAGGAAGGGATTCTTCACTGTAAGGTCTGTGAAAATGTGGAATCAGCTCCCTCAAGAAGTAGATTCAGCAACTACTATAGATTGCTTTAAGAAAAAGCTGGATGTTTTTCTAGAACCACAGAATATAACTGGGTATTAAGAATTATAAGTAAAGATACCAGAGACTGTTGATCCAGGGAACATCCGATTGCCTCATGGAATCAGGAAGGATTTCCGATTGCCTCATGGAATCAGGAAGGATTTTTTGTCCCCTGTTGAAGGAAATTGTACCAGGTTTTTTTTGCCTTCCTCTGGTTCAACTATGTCTTATAGAGTTTTATATCTGGGATATGTTTATTTCCCTAGTGGTTGAACTTGATGGACTTATGTCTTTTTTCTACCTAACCTACTATGTAACTATATAATCTGTCACTTTCATTCTTAGCTATCTTTGCTCCAATTATTCCCAAACTAACAGCAAACTAACAGTAACGGTAACAGTAAGTGAAATCTATTATTTTCAGTTATACATGAGTTCAGCTGAGCTAATTTACGTCTTTTTATAACTTTATAACTTTCAGTTCCATCACATAAGACACATACTCTGTCAATGTTTTTGCTTTGGATCTCACACAATCAGAATTCTTGTTTTCTTCTTATCATGTTAGGATTTAACTTCATACAATAGTACATACTGTGTAATTATTAGGTAACTAAAGAGCAGCGATCTTGGATAGTGGGAAAAATCTAACCACTCTTATAGTACTATATCTGAGGTGTTTCTCCTATTTTAAGAAGTTTACCAAAACAGTAAACTTCTCTGCATGAAAGTTCCAGCGAACTCTAATAAACCAGTCCGAAGTGGTTTCAAAATGTGCTAAAGGTTAAAAAAGTTCTGAAGTAATCCCTTTTTTTTAATTTATTTAAACAAATATTGTTTTAGAAAAGGTTTCCATCAATAAAAAAAAATCACTGTTAAGGAAGTATCAAGCACTATGACCATGTTTTTTTCTTTACAAGCATTGTTTTGTGAATTCAAAGAATAACAATAAAAGAAAGTAATGGACTATATGGGCCTGGTTTAATAAAGCTTTCCAAGAATGGAGAAGATTTATCTTCATGTTAACCTGGGTGATTCATCAAACTTGATATACTTGAAAGATATACTTTGTAAAGATACTCTGAAGAAGAAAAGTGTAAATTTTTAAAATAATAATTACAGCTTTAATAATGTCAAACAGCACATAAAAAAGTCCTTAAATGTTAGCAGTTTTTAGTGAATCTGAATTTTTAAATATATTCAGGTACATATATGCCAAATGTAGGTTACTTCCTGTACCTACACATTTCCCAGGTAATACACAGAAGTGGGGATTTCCATAACCTCACTGTAGTGTATGTTGATGCACATATAATATGAAAAAGTAATGTTCAAGTCTCCAGTCCAATAAGAGTGTGACATATGCATTGGGATACCAAACTAAGGCCAATGTAGAATTGGCATACCGTAACACCACAGCTCAAAATATTTAGGCCTGCAGACAACTTCACTAATATGAAGCATTGTTTCCTCTCTGGGACCAATTTCTACCAATATATCAGTGCTATTAATGGCCTATGACTGTAAACTTGTTGTTTATAAGTTCCTTACTACATTATTCAATGTTTTTACCTATTATACTATTTTACTCTAAAATTTGGAGTGAAAAACTGATTCTGTAGAACTTTTAAAGAATTCCATAAATGAAACACAATATAGAGATATGGGAAGCGACAAACATGAAATTTGAATTGTACTGGCTAATACACATCAATGTGTTTATGTTGTTACATATTTCAAATAAATTGTTATTATGGGGTTTTCTAATATTTGTTTTGTAAGCCATCTTTCCTGGGAGTTGGAGTTTCATTTTATGTCCCCAACAGAAACACAGAGTTTGTATTACTAAATGTTTATTGACTTAGGTGTATGAACATGGTGTTATTTATTATCTTAAACACTCTGTTTTATGCTGTAGATTTACCACGATTGCATACAAATATTGTAATTGTTAGTTTTAACGAGTTTTGGTTTAAATATATATATATGGGAAAGTTTGAGCTAATTAGCAGCCTGTAGGAAATCAAAACAGGAGAATAAAATAAGGACCTAAAAGCTCCACCTGGTGTCTGTGCAAAAATTAAATGCAATATTACAATATCACCAAATACCCCCTATAGCCAAGCTTATCAGAAGTCATTAAGTAGTATGCTAATTACATTTGATTTACAGATGACCACTGAAGGGACCATATACTGTACATTGCCCCTGTACCCATATATGTGTGCTCAATGATACCCTGTAATTTATTACACAAATTGCACACCCTTTAGAGGAGTAATATACTTTGACACAATTTATTGTTTTACTAGCTGGTTTATTGGTCATTATCACAGTTGTGTTGTTTTTTACTTTATGATTGTAAGCTACCCTTTTCTTCTTTTGTATATTGGTTATAATACATTTTTATTGAAAACTGCTATTAAAACAGATTTCCCATACATTTCTTTATATTGAAAGATGTAAAATGGAACATTTATTTTAGGTAAAGTACCAAAAATGTTTTTATTTACTGAAAATACAGAATAATGTATAAATCAGAAGCAATCTAACATAAAACCTATTATCGCAATACTGTACATGTTCTATAGTGAGCAAGTTATACATATTGTGTACATAGATGGAACCATGGTAATAGCATTTCTTACAGATTAAATAGTGGCATGTATTCCGAAGAAGAAAAAAGAGAAATACAGCAGGAACAGATGTTTCTAATTTACTTTAATTTTGATAAATGCTCAATGAGCAATTCTGAAATGCATTAGTGTTAATATTTCCAGGCTGTCAATTTAAGCATTCAAAAGGTGGAGCTACACTGCAAAATATTTTCTCAAACCCAGATTTACTTTGCTACCTTTACTGACCCGCAAAAATGTTTCCATAGTTACACTAATGGACTAAAGTAAAAATAAAAAAAAAACAAGTGACAAAAAAATTGAATATCAATTTTAGTTCTTCCATTGGGTTTTTAAGACAGTTTGAGCTGCATCAAAAGTATAGATGTGTTCATCAGCAGCTTTCTAAAGTAATAGCATGAATACAACTTTTAAGTTTCATCTCTAGCTTGGTACTTTTTTTAGCCATTCCTTAGTGAGATATATATGCATTCAATCTCATTCTGTATATATATACCATGTCAGTCTTTTGCTCACTGGCCAACCACTATACTCTCCCTAACGGAAGTGAATTGTTATTGTACCTCATGCCAAAAGTGTATATAATGCTAAAGCTTGATAGATTGTAAGCTCTTCGGGGCAGGGTTTAATGTACAGCGCTGCATATTATGTTGGCACTATATAATTGCTGTTTAATAAAAATAAAGTTTTAGTTTTAAGGGAATTTGAAAGGGTTAAAAGCCTCCTTGAGTTTTATTTGTATCCACTGGAAATTACCCTCATAATTGAAATAACCAAAATTTCATTAAATTGACCTGATTTGAAGCTGGGCAATCCTGGAATAGATTTCTTAAAAGTCATTTGCTGGCAAATGTTTTGAATCTTGAACCAGATCCATTTCAGGTTTGCTGGATTACCCATCTTCACTGATGAAAGTGTATCCTCTCCGGCTTTGCATGGAAGAATTCAAACCGATGTGGTGTATATATAATATATATATATATATATATATATATATATATATACACACCACATTAGGCTTAAGTCTGTTCCATCATGTGTGTGAGGGTCTCCTTAACATTACAAGTCTCTTAAGCTACGTACACACTTCCAATTATTATCGTTGGAAAACGAACGACGAACGATCCTGCACGATATCTACGAACGATCGTATAGCACCGATCCTGCACATAGAGATAACGACACGATCGTTCATAGATATTGTACACACAATAGATACGATCGTTTGAGCGATAGAGGAACTATGTGCAGGACAGGAAAGTGAACGAGCGTTCGTTCATTACGCATGCTCAGCTCATGGACGATCAACGAACGATCGTACACACGAACGATGTTCAACGATCGTCGCCCAATCCGATCCGCCGGTCCGGTCGTTCGTTTCCAACAACTTTCCTCGTTCGTCGGCGTCGTTGGTTACTTTTTTACGAACGATTTTTTGCCCAATCGATCGTTCGTCGTTCGATTGGAACGATAAAAATTGGAAGTGTGTACGCACCTTTATTCAGACATGTGGCCTTGGTGGCCAGGAAGGGCAGTGAGTAGGAGGGACCTTAAAAGAGGGGGCAGCAAATCCTAATGTTAAGGTCTTTTCCCCATCTTGTTTCCCATAAAAGGTGGGGGTTTGGGTTTTATATGAGGGGGCTTGTGATGGAATCAAGCAGACATGATTAGAGACCTAAATGAATACAATGCTCAAGCACAAAACATAATAACTAAAGATTAAAAAAATATTTAATTTATACTTTTGTTGCCTGGACTAAATGTGGAAGCTTAATTAGAAAATATTTAAATATATATGTTAAGAGAAAGAGAGGGGGACGGAGGGAGACTGCACTGACAATGACGGCTTTAAATTATAAATTATATGTAGAATTTACAAGGCAAATGGTTTCACTATATGTCTTTATTCCTATCTTCCTATGTGTATGGCAGCATATTTTTTATATTGTACTGTACTAAAGCTATGATTCCTCCATGTTCAGAGGTGTCTTTGCTCAACAGTTTGTCATTTCTAAGATGCAAATGCACTGCACCCCATTTTGCTTCATCAAGAAATTAGCAGGGAGTAATATAATAATGAGATAGCAGCATGTGGCTAACAGTGCCATTCCTCCTGATTAGTATCAAGTGACAAGAACGAAGCCTAGAAATCAGTTCTACTAGTTCACTGATATTAAAATATTTTTAGCGTGCTATTGCAATTTGTGATTTTACGTTAAAATTGATTCAACAGTGAAAGTTACTGCAATAGAAATGGCCAGAGACAATTTAATGCATTCTCTGAACAAATCCATGCCTATAGCCATTTTGCAAGCATAGCCCAAGCTTACCACTCTTTGAAACAACAACAAAAAAACAAATAGAAGTTAACAGGAGCAGGCAGATAATTTTGAGAAACTAAATTAACTTTTAAAACTTGAAAATGTGAAACATTTGAATGTCTCAAATTCTATATTTGTAGGGTAATTGCAAAGCTCCTGAATATTATATTGTCACATAATTACAGGGGGTATCTGGGGGACTTTTAGAATGTTACAGTGATTTTCCTACAAATTGATAGTAAAGTCGGGAACACATTTTGTTTTTATTTCTGGATGCCAGAAAAGAGAATGTAGACCCTCTTTCTTCCAGGCTATTGCAGGTCATCTGGAACAGGGCCAGCCAGGAGAGGGGAAAGAGTAACCGCCCCCCTCTTGTCCATATTGCCACAATGGTCAAGAGGCCCTAATTTCCGCAATGTGACACTAATGTTGTGGGGTGGTGAGGCTTCACATTTTTTGCCCCCACCATTTCCAGCTAGTATCCAAAGGACCTGGTATAGCCTGAAATTGAAACTTATTTGCTTTCTGCCCCTGTTTCCTGGAGAGCCAGATAATATTCCTGAGGAAGGGCCTGGTTTTAAATACGCATTTAAAAAAAAATTTCCATAGTTTCCATAGGTCCACCTGATCCCCTTAGCAACTTTGGCGATATTACTGTGTAGAGGAACTTTGCAGTTAACCAATGTAGACTTCAACATCTTTTAGCCTTAAAATTGAAATGATCAAAGTTGACATTTCAACCATAAACTCAAACTTTATGGCCAAAAATGCCATTTTTTATCCATCAAGATCCCTCTCTCTTTTTTATCCATCAGGATTCCCCTGAAGGCATTGTACACAGTAAAACTTTCTGCTCAGATTCAATACTGTTATTTATCCTTGTACAGGATGTTTTAAAACCTTCATCAAAGGTTTTGCTGGACAGACCACCCAGGAAAAATGTGCATAAATTAGCAAAAACATTAATATGAGGTAATATAGCTTTGGACTGCCCTGCCTCTGGGACCCCAACAGGTTGCATCCTATGTTGGGGTTGGCAATGACTGTATACATGGCTGCTCTTTCTCATGGTTAGTGCAAGTCGTTTCAGTGCTTGAATTTATTAAATTGCTGAAATTCCTTTTGGAAATGCTTTTTTTATAAACTGCATAATAAAACACTATTCTGGTGCTACATCAATATATTGGTATTTACTAGAATTATATATTGGATGGAATGGGAGAATATCCTAATGTTTAATAACACCTAAATTTATTTTTTTCTGCTTTTATTGGTGTACAAAGGATAACCTAACCATAATCTACATGATTTGATCTCTCACTTGGTATAACAGTAGATCGAAAGACAGGTATATTAAATTTTTCAGTATGCATATTTATGCCGTGGAGAGGAATTGGGTATCCAACATTAGGCACTGCAAGCTAAACATTATTGTTTTGTTTTTTGTTTTTTTTACACAACACTGCTTTAATGGCAATGAGTTTTTGACATAATCAAACTAAAGCTGCGTACACACTGCCAATTTTTGTCGTTTGAAAGGATCTTTCACGATCCTTTCCAACGACAAGGGAGTGCACGATGCATGAACGGTGCTGTTATATATATATATATATATATATATATATATATATATATAATTGGTGTTTGGTACAACTTTAAAGAACATCATCTACATACCTTTCATTTGCCTGCAATTTAGTGCCTTCAGTGCAACCAGGCCCATGTTCTTGTGTGGCCCAACCTTTGCTCTTTACCATAAAATGTTTAGTCTTATATAGCGGGGATCATTTATGACCAGTATGCATCTCATTTAACACCAGACAAAAATTTTGATTTTTGCTTATTCAATCAATATGTTCATGGGGAAAATTGAACTAAAAAGGATTATCAAGGTTTTAAAAGCATTTAAAATGGAAATGCAAAATAAGTGTTTGATTTCTTCAGGGGATTTGTTTTTAAAAAGTATTTTAAATTATGTCTTTCTGTAAAAACAACATCAAAGACAAGCTTGCATTGTGACCCTTATGGATTCAACATTTTGCCAGATAAACACTGCTATTTTTTTATAAGCTTTGAGTTTGTTGAAACATTTTTCATTTTTAACTGTTATGTCACCAGTCATTATTTTCCCCTGTACTATTTACAGGTGTAGTTAAGTTATATGGTGCTCTTACTAGACAAATACAATTAAATTACACATATGTATATTTGTATATAACATTTTTTTTACAAATATTGAAAAGATTTGAGTGTAATAACTGATTACTACGTAGGCAAATGTTGTTAAAACTAGCCCCTGATTGCACCCTAGTCAAAATAGACTTTAAAAAAAAACACTTTCTACCTTTTATAAATTCATTCCATGCATGCACTCTAACATGACTTTCCTAAAAAGCAGTCCATAGAATACCCTCAAAAATAGAATACCCCTAGCAACCAATAGGTGAATAGTGCAATAACCAAATGTGGAAGGTAAATTACATTGGTTGACAATAACAGTTCAATTAGGAATAATTTATATTATTATGAAATAATAATGAGATGTTGACATCTCCAAATATCCAACAACTCATGTTCTTTTAGGAGATTACGAAAATCTTGAGATCTTCTTCTATTTTGAGTGTTGGAGTCCAAAGCAGAGTAAGGAATCGCATTGAAATCACCTCCTACAAGTAGTGTTCCTTGTTTAACCTTGTTGACCAGTTTAAAGAGCTTCCTCAAAAAGGAGTGTTGGTTATAATTAAGAGCATATAAATTCACCAAAGTAAAGGTTTCTGTATTGATTTTACAAATCAAAATAAGGAATCTACCATCTTCTCCAGCAATATGGTGAAGATATTGATAAGAAACAGTATCTCTAATCGCCGTCATCACTCCACATTTCTTTTTAGGGATATTAGCCATATACATATGGGAGAAGCCCTTCAAATTCCACCTGGGTAGGTGTAGGCTATGTAGATGGGTTTCTTGAAGAAAATCAATATCTGCTTTCAAAATTTGTAGTTCTTTAGATAATACATTTCTTTTAAATGGGCTGTTAAGACCACGGACATTCAAAGAGACAAAGTGTGTCATCTCTCTACTTGAGATATCAAGATTGGGTAGATCATTTCGACTACTAATTGAGAATTGGAGACTATCGGATATGTTCCAACGACAAAAAAATAACTGGCTGGCTGGTGTAACAAAAATACAAACAGAAAAAAGGAAAAAAAAATTTAAGAAAAAAAGAATATCCCTCTGGTTAGTAACCAGATACATCGGGCAACAAAAAGACATTCGGCTGAATAGAAACACATATTATGTGTTAGTGAGGGCTAGGTAGCAAAGGGTAGTCCTTCCATCTTAACTCAGGTCCACACCTGGGACACTTTTCTCGGGGATACTGGTGATTGGTGTCCAGATGCAGGTTTATCTAGATTCCATCCTTGAAGAAGTTGTCGGCCCATTTCTTCTGAGAAAACTGCATGGGTCACACCTTTATAGGCAATAAGAAGTTTAGTTGGATATCCCCAACGATACCCAATCTGGTTATCACGTAAAATTTTTGTAATAGGTGCTAGCTTCCTCCGATTTTGGATCGTCTGGGCAGATAAATCAGTGAATAATTGGATGTGACAGAATTGATCTGGTAGAGAAGGTGTTCTTCTAGCCGCCGCCATAACTTTTTCTTTGGTATGGAAAAAATGCATAAGTATCAGCACATCTCTTGGGGTTTCAGTAGGGAGAAACGCAGGCTTAGGAATTCTATGGGCCCGATCAATTGTGAGTTCTAAATCTGTAGCTGATGGGACTAATGCATGGCACAGTTGTTTAGCAAAAGTTCCTAAATCACTTAGAGGCACAGATTCTGGAATCCCTCTAAGTTTGATGTTATTGCGTCGGGAGCGATCCTCCAAATCGGCCACTTTAGATTTAAGCCAATCTATCTCCGAAGTATGCTCACGGTGGGCGTCAATCAGGTCATTGTGCGCTTGAGAAAATTCCCCCATTTTAGATTCCATGTTGAAGCCTTTTCCCAAAATTCGCAATTGAGACAGTAAGTTTACCCAACATAGAATTTAGATCTTGTTGTATAGAATGTCGCAGGGACAGGAGCATCTCTTTCAAAGTTGCCGGAGAAAGCACAGCATCTCCCACTTGAAAACGTGCCAAATCTATTTCTACAGACGGGCCTAATAGTAAGGGTTCAACCTCTGTCTTACTGCGTGCTCCGAGATATGTTGTGTCTTGTCTTGCGACAAGGGAGATGGTGGGTTTGGTGATGTAGTAAGGGAGGAATCTTCCGCGCTGCCCGTAGATCTTGCTCTACGATCAAATATCGGAGAAGTGTCCCCTATTGATTGTGCTGGGGAAACAGCCGAAGGTGGAGTCCCGTCGCCATCTTGTTGCTGACGGGATTGTTGCGGCCTAAAAGAGTAAGAGAGTTTCTGAGGCTCCGTCTTCCCTTTCTTGCGTCTCGTCATGGCAGCCAGAGTTAGTGTAAAACCATATCACCGATAATTCCCTTGAAGGACCACAGTCGCTGCAGAAACAGTCGCTAAAGCCCAGACTCACACAGAGCTCTCTCAACACACAGCCATCTTAAGAGCCGGCCGGACACGCCCCCCGGCCAGCAGTATTTTTAATTAATTTATATAACACTAATATATATATACATACATTACATTTTCTGTAATGGTAAAAAAAAGTTTTGATGCTTACCATTAGATGCACCTCTTTTTCATTGTTCCTTATGTTAGGCTAAAAAGAAAAAAATACCATTACCAACAAACATAATGGGGCCTGCAAAGACAAAGCCAGCATGGAAGTAGACACCTAGAGGTGGTTGTTTTTTTTTTAAATCACCTTACAAGATGTTGGGTCACCTTACAAGATGTTCTTTATTGGTTATGAGATAAGTTTGTTTTAGACTAAAGTTATGTACACATGTCCAACGGTTCTCAATTGATTATCGGCTCAAGGCCAATATCGGGTGAGAATCTAGCATGAGTACAGCGCCAGTTGTCGATCGTCCGAACGACCATCCTGGGGGATCCAAGGATGATGGACAACTAACGATCCTAATGCAAGGGAAGGGGGAGTGCCACCCTGTCGTTCTCCCCCTCCTCTCTGCATAGAGCAGAACGGTGCTGTATGAACAGCACTCGTTCATGCATCGGGCAGTGCTAGTCGTTGGAAAAGATTGTGAAATATCCTTTCCAATGACTATACTTGCAAGTGTGTTTGCGGCTTTGGAATTAAATTTAGAGTTAGAGCCACATTTATTGTGAAATGTTAGGTTTTAAGTTGTAGATAGGGATTATGTGTACATACAGTACTGGATCAGTTTTTGCAACTACTAGGTGTTACTGTACAGAATAATGTTAAATGTTAGAAAGATGTTATGAATTAGGAATTTAGGCAACTTGTACACTTATCTTCACAACTGCCCTACTAAAGCAAAAAGAACCTCCTTCGTGGGGTTTGATTTATTAAAGCTCTCCAAGGCCGGAGAGGATACATTTTTATCAGTGATGCTGGGTGATCCATCAAACCTGGAATGGATTTCTTAAAATTAAAATTTGCTATTTGCTTGCAAATATTTTAAATCCTGGACCAGATCCATTCCAGCTTTACTGATGAAAGTGTATCTGGAGAGCCTTGAATTGCTTTAATAAACCAGGCCCATGGTCTTTTGCACAAAACAACTATAGTAAATGCATGCCAGTACTGAAATTATTATAGATAATATAAATATAATGTAAAAAAAAAAAGTTATAGTATATCTTGCTTTTGAGTAAATCAGTCCTTCTTTAGAGACATACTGGTAAAGCTATGAAATGTTTAGAAGACAGAAGTTGCAATGAAGGTCGGTAAAATAAACTGTGAAGTGTCAGGCTCAGTGAATTTATGGGAGTTTAATTGGAAGTGCATAACATCATATTGCAGCTACAGACTGAATCCTATTAAGTTTAGAAAATTCAATATCTCATCTGAATGGTTTTTAATTGATCTGTACACATATTGTGATTGCAGCCTAATATCTCAAATGTTTTCTCTACACTCTTCAACATTTTATCTAGTCAGATTTTTCCATTATATTACTTTTTTCCACTAGTATAATTAAAGAAATCAGACAACAAATGGTTGTGTTTTGAAATAGCTTTTGCCTTCAATGTTTATGACAAAATCAAGTTTAAAAACAACAGCAAACATATAATGAACTATTATTCACTTTATATACTGTGTATAAAGGAGGTTTAATAATAAAACTACAGCCAGTGAAGTGATACAATAAATGTACCGTATTTTTCGGACCATAAGACGCTCCGGACTATAAGACGCACCAGGTTTTCCGCACAAGGGAAAACAAGAAAACAAAAAATTGATTTGATTTCCCCTGAGATCCAGCGTGCCAAGGCGGCGCCGATCGGCATTCATCAAATCAATCGGCGCCGCCTTCGTGGGCGGGCACAAGTGCCGCACGCTGGGACACAGGGGAACACAGAGGAGGAACACAGACACTGGCTGCTGTCAGCCTCTGTCTGTTTTCCTCC
>NC_092859.1:79173303-79176563 GCF_032062135.1 Pyxicephalus adspersus | reverse complement strand
ATAAGACGCACCCTGATTTTCCCCCCACTTTAGGAGGAAAAAAAGTGCGTCTTATGGTCCGAAAAATACGGTACTTCTTTAGTTACACCTTGAAACCAGTTATAGGCTGCTTTTTAGAACAGATTATATGGTTCTTTTTCTACCATTCTGCACAATTTTTTGATCTGGTAATAAATTATATACATACCACTGGACCGAAATTATAGCAGTCCAAGTTACCCCCTAGTGTATAGACTATGTAAGTGTCTGGCTGCAAATGTTACAATTCTTCTTCTTCCAAGAACATTAGGGTTGTACTCCAAAAGAAGAACCGGGCAAAAAACTCTGGTGTCATGGTATGAAAACTGTATTACCCGCTGTAAACATTATCCTATTTATTATCAATCAATCATCCCCGTAAATGAATTGCATTGCAATGACAGATTATTTATGACTGTCTGTTACTGGAATTTGCACATTGTACTTTGGATGAAACAATTTGGTGGTGTTGTATTTTATTTCATTGTCAATATTCAAAATAAACTGTGCAGATATACCTTTATTATGTCTTCAATTTTAGTAGGAGTGACTAGATCTTTCCACAGGCACCAAGAAGAGAACTTTTTCTTAACATAGACGATATCATAGACATTTTCGTTTTTTGGTAGCTGAATGGATCTTGGAATTTGAAGACCTTTAGGTTTTGAACCGGTTGTGTCTTGGTCACAAAGGTTTTTTAAATATTCACTAAAACTATGGAAAAAGAACATATATTTATTTAATGGCATTAATGCTTTAAAGGTTGCCAGATCTAGCTGTTCTCCAATAAGAATGAGTTGAAGTGATTATAAAGTGGAAATGAAATAGAAGTGTTTATCAAAATCCAAAACCATAATAAATCCATAAAACTACAACTCTTATTTCATTATAGTAAAACAAGAACACTGGCCAATGAGATCAAAGCCAGCCTTTCCTGCACTGCACATCACTACCCTGGCATGATCATTTTTTGCAATGAGGGGATACCCAAAAAAAAAGGTTTGTTCTATTTTTCAGAAAAAAGCGTATGAACAGTGAATGGTTACAGGAATTTTCCAACTTACCTGATTTTCTATGATGGGTGTAAATAGTCCTTGTTTTTCAAAAAACAGATTATGTAATGTGTCAGATCATGTGTATTACCATTTTATGTACAGATATTCATCATTACATTTTCTGTAACAAATGAATACCATACCTAATGATACGTATATCTGTAGTACTCATTTCAGCAAACGTACAAAATTCACTAAATATACTAATACATAAATAGACCTTCAAGGGAAAACCTATACATCTGTACATGGATACTGGTCAGAATAATATTGCAGAGCAAGCTAGAATTTACAATAGTTAATATTTAATGCCATACCTGTAAAACATACAGAATATTTAAAATATAATTAACTAATGCTAATGTTATTTGGCATGTGTCCTAAGTTCTGTAAATTCTGCTTACATACTGTACATATAAAGACCATAAGCACATCAATGTTGTTTTTTTAAAGAATTATAACCAGTATGAATACTATGCTTTAATTTAAGTTAAACATCTTTAAATGCATGGTTTTAAATACTGGGGTAAAAAAACAGGTCAAAATGGCTTAGATACCTAAGAATATGATGATGGAAACCTGGAGAGCTTAGTTTTAAAATGATTATATGAAAATGTCCAAGGTTGAGGACTCCTGAGGGCGACAAAGTGACTAAATGCCCATATAAATCGCCGAAATGTGAACTTGACTATACTAAAAAAATTAGGGGGAAAAGCAACCAATTATAGAAATGCTGCTACATTTATTGGTAGACATAAATGCATAGCTGCTTTTACATATACAAAACTAAATCAATCAGCCTGATTTATAAAAGCTTTCCTGGACCTTAGAAGGCACACAGTTTTCAGTAAAGCAGGGTGATCCAGCAAACCTGGAATTCATTTTCTAAAAGTAATTTGCTTATTGTTAGCAAATGTTTTTAGCCCCGGACCAGAACCATTTCAGGTTTGCTATTTCACCCAGCTTCACTGGGAAAGTGTAACCTCTCCAGACTTGGAGAGCTTTAATAAATCAGGCCCAATGTGTCTAAAATAATTACTAATTGAAGGTTACAAATGTATTTGATTAAAAATATAATATTTAATTTTACTTGATTAACTGCTATTCTCATAATCTTAGTAAACTTAAAACGTGACATGTCTTGATTTAGTTCTGAAATTTAGTATGCCAATTATATTGATTTTTTTAAATAAATAATATGTTAACAAACCTATAGTTAAAACAAAATTGTAATCTTGGTCAATGACATTTTAGTTTATTATACTAACTAACACAAATTCTACTTTTCTTGCACATTCATTTTTTTCTTTTACAGAGTTAAAGTCATACATCAGTTAAATGTCATTCATATTTTTATTTTTGTATTGTATGCAAAAAAGAAAATTCTAATACAATGTAATTTCTTTCTTGTTTTGCAGCCAGCAGATGGCAAGCAAGATACTGGTGCTTTAATTATTTAGACAGCTGTGGTTGGAAAATAGTGCCGATCAAGATCTCAAGTATCAAGAAATCAAGATCTCAAGTAAAAACAGAGTTATGTAGAAATTCAGTCTGCATTTAAAAAAAAAAAATCATAGCTTTTTTTATTTAAAAAAAACCAGCACAGCACATACTGAATTGTGAAAGCACCTTGTTTTCAATGCATGGTAGTAATATATGAATTTTATCATATAAGAAATTGTAAAAAGGAATCAGCTGAAAAAAACAACCACAGTGTACATATACCTTAACTAATTAAAATATACTGTAAAACAATCTTAAAAATGAACACCCGAATGACAGCAAAGTGTACCAAAAACATGTCACTGCAAAAGATTTTTTTTGTGTAGGCCAGCCATGTTATGATGTGCTAAAGCACCTGAGTGCTGTGGCTCTGCACTTTATGACCTACAACACCTCTATATTTTTAAGTGATAAATTGAGGAAGTGCTGATGTTTTGTGGGCTAGCTGATGGGCACAATCTTTCAGATGTCATAACTTTCTACTTTGAACACTAAAATGAGCCATTACTTGAACTTGTAAAGGTTTTTGATGAAAGACTTGCCACAAAGTTTGGCCTCATTGGAGACCAGGTAAAAGACTCCTTTGCTTGATTTATTGCACACCATCTTGTCAGTCTCCTGACATCCTAGCCTCTAGCAGTTTCAGTATGAATTACTTCTTTTCCTTTAAAGTTATAGGAGAAA
>NC_092859.1:79161775-79172850 GCF_032062135.1 Pyxicephalus adspersus | reverse complement strand
AGAAATGCCATTAAAATAAATGTAAATAAATACATCAGTGTTTTTTTGTTGGAAATAATAGACCGACCATTTGCCCTTAAATGATCTTTTGTCTATTGTTGTTGACCACAAATAGATGGAGCTGTGTCCTACATGTAAAGTGTGCTACAAACAACATGTCTTTGACAGGTCCGATCAGTCAAACCAGAGACAAATGCAGTTCCAGGACCTGCCAATAGATTTACCTGAGCATAACCAAGATTCTCAGAAACTAAGATCCAAAATTCTTTTTCTAATGGCATTTTAGGACCAAAATAACATTGGTTTATATTATATAACGCATTGACATCATATACAAATAGTTGTCAGGTCACCTTAAAACTGACCCTACTGCTTCTAAACATACAATAGTTGCCACTTGATCAGATGATTGCAGTAGGATCAGGTAATATTACCTGTCTCAACAGTATGCAACAAGTGTGGCTCTTCCCTGGCCATACAATTTTAGGCGAGGAACTGATGTTCAGAAAATATTGATTAAGTACTGATAACATTCCCAAAATAAATAAGCCTCCCACAACTTCCTTAGGAAATTTCACTGTAGGTAACCAAACACCTACCTTAACGCTATGCCCAGACAGAGGAAGGAAAGGTAAACAGTACCTATTCCAGCAAAAAGTTATATGGCGGTTTATCTTCAGTATTCTGTTGCATAGACGTATCCTGTAGTCTCCTGTAGACCTGTAGTCTCTACACTTTTGGGACACAAGTACAGTTGTATTTAGGTATGGGTAGTGGGGGGTAGTTTGAAGTGTCCTTCACACCGCAACCTCCCTACCTTGGGGGTCTGCTGTTTCTCCCAGGCCTCTTTAAAAATGAATGCTCATACTTATGCAGGCACGGGTTCCTCTCACCATTAGGTTTATTTCTTGTGCTTCTAATAATCCTTGGTTTGGGGGTATATGGATTAGAGCCTATAATAGATTAGGAGGTTCAGAAGAAATGCGTTCAGTATAGGAAACCTTTTACTTGTTCATTTTTTGTGAATGTTTGCTTTGTTGTCTTAGATTTCCTTGAATTTTGTAATATTTGGAACCTCCTTTGATTTCTTGCACTCTGTCTCTCCTGATAATGCACATTACACTTCGTATTGACCTATGCCACGCTGTTTTCTTTCTTTAAATTAGGAATGTTCAAAAAAATCAAGTTGAACGATTACAGATATATAATTTTTTAAAATAACATTCTGACCCATCTTTTAGTTGGTTATTCATAGTAATTAGCCAACCAACAACTAAATGTAACTGTAACATTTACAAAAACAAATTGTAAAATCTTAAAGGTCCTGCCACATGAAAACGTTAAACTAATTTTAACTCTAAATTAAATAAATCATTTTGAGAGGTAGCATTATGATTCAAACCTAAATAAACCTATATGAGATTTTAGTATCTATTTGTGATAGTTCCAATAACTAATCCACTTATATAATTTATTTTTTATATATATTAGTAATTTATTTTCTGCTCCACATATAATTGATACATTTTGATAGAAGGAAATGTGCATAGCCAACAGAATGGTCTAAGTGGGTGTCAAAGAACATAACAATGCTCACCTTTGCTTTGAGTCCGGATGCAGGATGCCTCCAACAGACCAAATAATTGAAAAGAAACCATAAGCCACTATTGCATTTTTGACCTCTTCATTTAGTATTTCATTATGGTAACCTTGAGGGCTTGTCTCTTCAATATCAAGTACCTTATCTTCATTTTCTGAGCCAGATTTAATAGGCCTAAAAAGACATTGTTATCTAGCATTATTAAAAAAACAAATTTGCATATTTTGTCTGCATATAGCCCTGATGTGGCAAATATGGCAACAACTGTTGATAAATGGCAGTTCAAGGGCATCTATGGTTCTCTGCACACTAAGTGAAATAAAATAAAGCCTAAGAAAAAATGGGGGTTACGTCCCTAACCCCCACTATCTCTATAATAACATCTCCTGATAAAGCTGCCACTTCGTTCAACCACACTCTTTATTTGGTTCTGGATAATGTTGCCCCTGCCACCTTCCAGTACCCCCGTCCTGTTAACCACAACAATCACACTAAACAGCTACAAAAGATTATTTGTGCAGCTGAGCACAGGAAATCTGGCTTCAGTGCTGACTACACTGCAAAGCCAGACTACAACACTTTAACACTGCGCTCACTATTGCCAAGTAAAATTATTTCTCCGCTGTCATATCCTCTCAATCTTCCAACCCATGCAGCCTCAACAAGTTCAACAAGTGACTCCCTTCTAAATTCCCCTCGCAACTACCTTCTCTGCCCAAGACATAGCCAGCTACTTCAGAGATAAAATTGAAAAAATCAGATATGATATCGCTGCCCACCTTGCCACTCCACCCCTTCCACCTGTAAATTATCATTAACCTCCCTCAGCCCTGTTACTCTTGATTAAGAGCCTGTCTCTTTTAAATAAAATAAAACATAGTCTCTCTGACTTTCACCATGACTTTCGAAGGTCAAAAATTTTTTTATTAAAGCTATAATACTAAATAGACTTAAATACAGTTTTTTTTCTTTGCATTAAAAACTATCATTTTATAAATATGTAATTTTAAAAACAACTATGGAAACCTTGATTTCATTTAAAATTCAGTTCAGAAGATGCTATGAATTTATTGTGTATGCCTTGATGACTGTAATTTGCTCTTTAGTTAAAAACTACTACAAAATTACATCTTTGCACATTTCATCAGTTAAGACTTCAGTATTGATCTAATTAGTTACACAATAACATATGATAGGAAAAAGTTGCTTGATCAGTGGTGTCCATTAAAGAGAGAAGAAAACAGAATACAAATAGCCTGCAAATTACATATTAATGAAGGAATAGTTATATGTTGTTACAATGATTACTTTAGAAAGGCAAAAATGCAACTAATGCAAACATGTCCCATTGTCAGTTTTATAGTTAGATTCGAAAGAAACATTGTTTTTTTTAAAACTTATTATTATAAGGGTAACATACTAGTACATTTTACATTCAAAACAACACATATAAAGTAAAGAAAACAAGGGAAATTACATAAAACAAAGAATAGGGTAATGAATATCTTTTGACCATAGGAACAAATCTAACATCGATGTTCAAGAATTTTTTTGTTGTCATTTGTTAATTTTGATGCACAGGGAATCAGATACATACATACAAGGAATTTATTTACCTGTGGAAATGACCCAATGACCCGATTGGGTGGGCGGAGGGGTGTGTACTATCCTCCATTTGGACCGTTTGCTGTTTTTACTTCACAAATTATAAACCTCAATTTTATCTGCTGATGGGTGTCATGACAATAGTCAAAACAGTAAGTGCAATAATATAATAAAAATAGTAAACTAAACTCTTTGAATACATACCCTCGTCTTACTATAGATTCAGGTGCACTGCTTCAAACAAGACAGAGATTATGTGTAGCTAGTGTCCTTTACATGCAGGAACAATTAATGCCAGATGCTAGAGAGCTCATGGCACATGTAAATTTTCAAGCGTTAAGCTCCCAGTTATCAGCTCTTCTGTATGAATGGAACAGGCAGGTTGGAAAGTGCTACCGCAGTGAATAGTGGCTAAAACATATTACTGCTTTACTGAGCAAAAATATATTCTGAGCACTCCAAATTAGGGTACGTTTGTGCAGAAGACTATTTTAAAACTTTTTCACTTGCTAGTATGACTGTGGCGCACTTCATTTACAAATGATTCAAATACCCATATAAGAATTAAATAATAAAATTAAAGTGCATACATGGCAAAGTAGCAGACCTCCATATTAGCCTATACTCGCCTTCTGTTCACATTCTCTCCACTCTGCTGGGAGCAAAAGAAAAACCTTGGGTAACAGAGCAGTCAAGGAATGAAGAAAAGCTATGTTTTTGAGATTAAAGCAAACTTGTTGCTTTGCCTAAATCACAAATTTACTTTACCACTTCCTCTCCTTTAATGATTTACCTACTATACAGTTAAGAAAACATTCTCCTTATACTTTACAAATACTGTAGCTTAGCTAATTCTATTAAGGACATAAGGATGAGTTCCTAATCTCTGCCATTGAGTATTGTAATACTTATATATTGCAATTTGTCACACCAAAATGCATGCATTTAACACATATTATGAATTTCAATATTTCAATATATTTAAACTGCTATACTGAAATAGAAAACACAACAAAAACAATAAATAGTTTATATATTCAAATGTAATTCAAATACATTAAATAAACTTGCAAGAAAAGTTAAATAGTCATACCAAAATTTACCAAAATAAAATGTTGTTAACACTTAAAATCATTAACTTTGACCTATAGTTTCATTATAAGGATGTTGCATATTATGTAGAGAAGTGAGGCATGTTAAAAATTAAATACATCATTTATCTAACCCTAGTTTCATTCTGTAATACCACAGTGTCAAAAATCAGCTTGTAAAAAAACATAATGATAAAAATAAAAAATAAAAATAAAAAAGGCATACACAATAATTCCTTAAAATTAGTTTAGTTTCTTAAACAATGTGTATTGTATAATGGAAACATACATTTTAGTTTCTCACCTTATGTTTGCCAGTAAACTTTCATAGATCCTCAGCATTGACATAGTAAGATGCATAGGAGAAGTTCTTATTACAAATTTACACCTTTTTTCAACAAAATCCAAGCACACTGGAAGAAGCCATCTGCACATTGACTATAGTGACAAAATAAAAAAACGGAACTTATTCAAAGCAAACACAATACAAAATGTATAAACTTATTGTGTATGTTTCCCAGTTGCTGAAAACTAAGATTGTTGGGAATTTTGGTCATACGTGATATAATAAATAACTCAAGTTAGCCAATAAAGGGTATCTTTTGAATCCCAAACTTTTTATATTATTCAATAACTAATGCAGTAAAATGCAGTTAAAAACTGAGATGTCTACAAATACTATTAATACAGGAGAAAGTACTACAAGAAGGAACAATAGGTGAAGAACAAGTATGAGAAGAGTATGGATGGGAGAGAATGGGTGCATGGATGAAAAGATTATATGGCTAGAAAATAGAACATTTACATGTATTGTCGAAACTAATAAATAAACCTTTGGAAAATATTCAGTCCAGCAAAAGAAAAATAGAAAAAATGTATTCATTATATAAACTCAGCAGGGCAATGGATCTTGCCTGAAATTTGCTATATTCATATCTGTCTGTATCTTAACTAATATGCCTGCATTATTGTATTAACATTTCCCACACTGTCAGACTTTACATTTATTTAGTTAAAAATAACTGTACTTTTACAGTAAAGCATATTTATCCTTTGTTTCTAAATTCTAATGATCCAATGAGAATGGCACTCCCTGTCTGAGATTTGCTATAAGGTAAATATTAAAACCTTGGTACAGGCTCTACCATACATATACTGACTTAGAAGTAGACTTCTATTGTACCCTTCATAATACCTCAGCTTAGATGAGGGATGCTGTTGCGTTTCTATGAGGGAATAGGGGCAAGGATAACTGTTAACTACTGTAAAAGGACAATACCCTTTAAAATGAGCCCCATGCCCTAGATTACTGACGGTGACCTGACAGAAACTGGAACAATCCTACTAGCTCTGAAAAGTGAAGGCCCCAAAATATTATATAATAAATAATAAATATTTATAACCTGAATGTTGACTTTGTTCTCTGTGCTATTTATTTAATCATTTATGTCACATCTGCATCTAATCCCACTGGAAATTGGTTCATGAGAACAAAGACCGATCATAATAAGAAAAGCATTGAAAAAAGGGCTTGGTTTGACATTATAACTTGCACTTTAAATAGTATGAATATATGTTAAACTATAATATGCACATTTCCCATGGAAACGTAAATGTATGCCTGTACCTGTCTTTCACATAGTGTAGTACCTGAGAATTGGTAGGCTTGATCCTTTACCCAATAACTCACAAGCACCAAGTGTCACTGGCTCCTTATGAAATAATCAGTGGGTTTACTGTCACCAGCCATGAAGATATCTGCATTCTCCATCCAAGGTTATTTCATGCGTAAAGAACTTTTCAGATACATGAGCAGGAGTCATAGTCAAATTGCACATGTTGGTAAAGTAACCCATTCTCTATACAAATGTTTCAGAATGTATCTTTTGTTTTATTGCAAGTGAATAATGAATTCTAAGCAAAAACAATGTGCTGTTATCTAGAGTTTTTGACAAAGGAGGGGTGTAGGATGTTTGACATCCACTGAATGCTACAAAATCTTTTTGGAAATTGCACTGTTGACAAGACCAATGTGCCCGGATGAATGAAAAAGTTTAAAGAAGGGGAAACTAGCACAAAAGACAAACCACACAGAAGAAAATCATCATTTGCGACCACTGACAAAAATAATCAGTGAGTGGGTGAACCTTGGCCATTGACATCAGTTTGGCCTGAAGCATTTTGAGCCAATGAACACACATTTTCTTTTCCTCTTGTGGCAGGGGATGAAATGAGGGCATATCTTTATGATCTGGATATAAATAATCAGTCCATGGATAGGCATCTCACCTCTTTTCCAAGGCCTACAAAGTTTAAAAGCCAGCAATCAGCACAGAAACTCATTGTGACTTTTTTTCTTTTTTTGGGATGACAAGGCTGTCATTCTCCTTGATTTTCTGTACCATTGCTGTACTGTGACAAAGGAGCAGTATACTCAAGAGTGTAGGGAAGCCAATAGGAGGAAGAAATTATACAAGTATCAGAAATGATACATATTCACTATGACAAAGTTGTCAACATATGTCATACCATTGTTGCATGATCCTATAACTTAACAATACTCAATACTCCTCCCAAAGCACCTAAGAAAATAACCACTTAGATGACTTGGTCTGAAACTAGATTACATTTGTATCAGTCATTGTATTGTTGGATGTGGATTGCGAGAATGTATCTCTTTACCAAAGCCACAATGTGGAGAGTGTGAAGGTAGGACATGGATTATATAAAGATGTATGCATGGAGCTAACGCTGTAATTTTCAGACTACATGTATTTGTGCATAACTTTTCTAAGTGATTTGCTTTAAAGTACAATATAAGGAATAGAATCATAGGTCATGACCCACAAAAAATACAGCTCATATTGTCAAAGAGATTGTTTTAAGAGCTACCGTAAACTGAAATTTCTACAGTTTACTAAAAAGAAAACAAAATATAATGTTTGAGCGTCTATAATGTGGATGTGCTGTAATATTTAGTATAGTTCTCAGATAAAATGAGCAATACACATTCCATAAACATAGATAAATAAAATATAATACTAAACAGCTTAAGATCTTCAATTTCCCATAGGAACAATGTTCCCATCTAATGGTAAATTGGAGGGTATATTACTAATAAAAGCAATAACAATGAGAGAATGGAAATGAGCTCTTCCCAAACCATCCAAATAAACCCATTATATCAAACAAAGTACTATAAATCCCACCTAAGGCAAGTATTAGCCTGACTAATTGCAAGGAGAACATCTCAATGCTGTCATTAACACGTGAAGACTTCAAAAAGCCATTCAATTATGAAGGAAACGTCAAACAGAAATTCAGCAGCACCATATGCTGTAATACATATTGTGAGTTCCAGCAACAACATTTTTCTTCTACTGAATGATATATCAAGGCAAGTTTCAATACAAAAACAGCATGGTAAAGCATATTAGGACCAATGTTAATATACTAATCTTTTGTGCTTTTTACCATATGGCAACTTATTTTCAAACAATTAGACTACATTCCATCTGTATAGCACAAAATACAGCAAGGAAGTAGGCAACATTTCAGAAATCTGTGCTCCCAGCTGGTGGTAAATAGAAGGTGAATGAGTAGCCAGTTAAATTACAATTTAAACAAAGTAGAAAAAATAGCAAATATTATATTTTATGGAAAGTTAATTGCCTTATAAAGCATTTTAACAATAACCCATTTTTGTACTCTCAAATGACCCTGTATAGTGCCAAATAAGTCTTACCAACCTATTTATGTTTTTTTATGAAATAAAACTTTGAGCTAACAGACCAAATTATTATTCTTTATCTTTAGCATCAATAAGCTTTTATCCATGGATCTTCCAAGGGGTTTGCTTCCATCTGGATTTTTCAGAATTGTAGAGAAAATATAGGAAAGACCATATTGATACAGGAACCTTGTTAAACAATGTACTGAAATATTCAGAATAAAATATTCAGAAGACAACTGTGTCACTATGTATGGTCACATTTCATGAACCCTGTTAAGATTTAATTACATGGGTTTCCAATTTTGATTTCTTTCTAAAGTTTGGGCCATGCATGGGCCAAGTGTAGTTAAACTAAAACTAGTAATCCTACTTAAAATAATTTTTCCAGACTGATAGGCAAATCGATCATTGCATTTCTTTTTGGCAGCTCTAATATAATACAATATTTAAACAAAAAGGAACCCTCAACAGTATATTGTCTAATGGCAGCATGGTAGTGACCTTCATTACTGGTGAAACCAACTCCGTACTGTATGTAGGTGAGGGCCTGCTACACACTCCAAAAAGCCCACATTATTATTCTTTTAAATATTTTGAAAGTAATTGTAGCTGACATAACATGCTTCAGGTAGCGCAGTGCAAGGGAACTGCGGAATACAAAGATAGAGGCCATATTTCATTCATTCCCCTGAATTTTGTCTAGTGATTCATGATATCACTTAGTTACAGTGGATGTATGGATAATACTGCTGCACTGACCACCTGCAAATTTCTTTGGGATCAACTCATTGGTACTTCCTACATAGCTTTACTGTAAAACGTCATAGATTATGGAAAGTGTGGAGGCATTTTATATTTATACCTGCTAAAAACTGGAAATAAATTAATAAAATATGGTACTTAGTGGTGAGTTTGAAAATTTGCACCATGTCCCTATTCTAATCTCTAGTAACAGATTTTAGTCAATATATGTGTTACTGCTCTATCATGTAATTTTGTGTAAGTATGTAACTATGAGTTAAAGTCCCTAAAGAAAAGTAAATATTTGGAAAAAGAAAAATATCATATTTTATGTCATTACATGAAGCAAGACAATTATACCCATTTCCAGCAACTCTAGGAAGTGCACAGATCATTTGCTATGACAAGGCTGACTTCCCATAGTTAAATTTCTATTTAAAACATCCCAAATGCTCCATGTAATAAGATATCTTTCCCAGTAAGGTAACCCCTACTTGGTCTTTGAATATACCAGAATAATTTCACATCTATTAGATTATAACAATTTTGTGTTTGTGGTAAGTGAGATAAATGTCTGCTATTGATGCTAAAATATTCCATATTATTATTGTGATGCCACTATAACAGCATTTTTCCCCTTTTCCTTACTAAGACAATGTACCTAGCGAGGTTATTTCCTTCAAAGTTATTGATAGCATGACTTCTGCAGCGCACTTCTGCTCCCGCTAACACTGACTCAAAATCAAATAATGGAGGTTATTAAATTAGCTAACACTTGTATGTGAACATCCCCTTTCATTTGCCAGCCACTGCATAAGGATGTGTTTTTAAAAGGCACATTTCTTTAATAAAAGCTTGTACCTAATAAGTCACTTTGGCATTTTCCCAGATTATTGGAAACATGTACCAGAAATATACCATCAATAAATAAATATATATATATATATATATATATATATATATACATACTATATATACATATTATTTATTATTATTATTATTACATATATATGCACCTATACATACATACAGGAAAAAGAAAGGAAGATGCTCTTCATTCTTTCCTTACTCTTGTACTAGTTCACTTTAACAACTCCTACATAATTCTCCAATAAGTGCTATGGTTACTTAATAATTAGGGATAAGCGAGTGAGTTTATTAAATTCCATCTCGCGGCGAAACGTACCTTTCTCGCTTACCAAACATGTAAGCCAGAACGGCCTTGTGATTCAGCATGAGGCCATGTTCTCGCTGTACTAAGGAGGGAAAAGGCGCGGGGGGGGGAGGGGGTAATGGCGAGAAATTTGCTCCCAGGATGCACAGCAAGGCCCAGCAGCCAATCAGGAGAGATCAGAGCACAGGCATATATATATACAGAAAATGAGGGAGGGGTTAGTAACTCCATCTTGTGTTCTGTGTATAGGAAAGATGGAGGGAGAGATGTGCAGTGTGACAGGGACAGTGTAGGAGTCTCTTAGTTCATTGTTAGCTGCATTGTTCTGTGTTTTATAGGGCATTTGCTGTTACATGAGCTATTAGCTAGTCAGTTTTGTGAAAATGTCAGCAATCAGCACATTTACTGCAAGTTATATGGTGTGTATTACTTTCTTGTGCTGTTCACTGACTGCACATGCACTGAAGGTACAATTGTGGTTGCTGATACTTGTAGTGCCATGCATAGCTAGTCAGATTTGTTAAATTGTCAGCAGTCAGCACATTTAGTGTAATCTATATTGTGTATTAGTGAAGACACAGTTAGTCATCTTTTTTCACACTGTACATTCACAACATTCTAAAGCTAATTAAAATCAATTGCAGTTCCTATTTATTATTAAGGAAGACCGTTTTGTACAGTGAAATTTCTGTCCTACTTTAAAATAAATACAGATATTTTAGTGTTTGATATCTGTTCCTATTTACTAAAGAAGACTGTTTGGTACAGTGAAATTTCTGGCCTACTGTAAAATAAATACAGATATTTTTTTGTTTGATACCTTTTCCTATTTACCAAAGACTGTTTGGTACAGTGAAATTTTCTGTCTTACTTTAAACAATACAGATATTTTAGTAAATGGTACCTGTTCCTATTTACCAAAGAAGACCGTTTGATACAGTTAAAATTCTGTGCTACTGTAAAATAAACACAGATATTTTAGTGTTTGATATCTGTTTCTATTTACCGAAGAAGACCGTTTGGTTCGGTTAAATTTCTGTGCTACTGTAAAATAAAGACAGATATTTTAGTGTTTTATACCTGTTCCTATTTACCAAAGAGGGCTGTTTGGTACAGTGAAATTTCAGGCCT
>NC_092859.1:79148304-79161384 GCF_032062135.1 Pyxicephalus adspersus | reverse complement strand
AATACAGATATTTTAGTGTATGATACCTGTTCCTATTTACCAAAGAAGACCGTTTGTTACAGTTAAATTTCTGTGCTACTGTAAAATAAATACATATATTTTAGTGTTTGATACCTGTTCCTATTTACCAAAGAAGACTGTTTGGTAATGTGAAATTCATGCCTACTGTTAAATAAATACAGATATTTTAGTGTTTGATACCTGTTCCTATTTACAAAAGAAGACCGTTTGGTACAGTGAAATTTCTGTGCTACTTTAGAAAAATACAGATATTTTAGTTTTTGATACCTGTTCCTATTTACCAAAGAAGACTGTTTGGTACAGTGAAATTCAGGCCTACTGTAAAAAAAAATACAGATATTCTAGTGTTTGATACCTGTTCCTATTTACCAAAGATGACTGTTTGGTAAAATGAAATTGCAGGCCTACTGCAAAAAAAAAATACAGATATTTTGGTGTTTGATACCTGTTCCTATTTATCAAAGAAGACTGTTTGGTAAAGTGAAATTTCTGTCCTACTTTAAAACAAATATAGGTACTCCCTGGGAGTCCGCCACTGTAGGACAGCAGCAGCAGCAAACCGTTGGAGGCAGCAGAACAAGTATGAGATGTGTGCGGAGCACCAGTACGCTGGTAGATGTATTGAGAGGGTGGAATACAATCATACAGCCACGTCATATGGAGAGGATTGTGGACTTGGTCTCAGAGGTCTCAGGTGCAGCAGTCTGTTCTTCTGCTGCAGGAACCAGCACAGCTGTGACAGGAGCAAACACAGATGCCAGCATGGCTAATGTGCCTGTACTGCTGCCCGATGACTTTCCCATGTTGTTTGACGAACAGCCTGAGAATCTGTCAGTGCGAAGTTCATAGCAGGAGGCAGACTTTGAGACCCTTGGAGAGTGTCAGGACTTGCTGGGCAAGGGTTCTGGATCAGTGGCTGCATTTGCAGAGGTTGGCTTAGATGAAAATGATGATGACCGTGATGTCACCTGGGAACCACAGGTGCGTGTACGGGCTAGCAGCAATTCCGAAACAGACGTACAGGAAAGGCAGCAGCAGCAACAGACTGGGGATGGAAGGGGCCACAAATCTGCCTCATCTGAGTCCCAAAGAAGAGCCAGACGAGTGGGCACAAGCAGGGGAACAGTCAGAGAGGATGTGACCGTGGGGGATATTGAGCTGGAGCTGACGCAGGGCACCCAGCAGACACAGAGGCAGGCAAAAAAAAAGAGCAGCAGAGTGGTTGCACGCGTCTCTCCAGTGTGGTCCTTTTTCACGCTGAAAAGACAAAGACGAGTGCGTAGCAATCTGCATCCTGTTGCACAGGCAGATCCACAGAGGACAGGCCGGATCACATTTGGGTACAACATCGCTGCTTTCCCACATGCGCAAGAACCACAAACCAAAGTGGGAGCAGTACTTGCATTCTCTTGAAGGAGGTGCAACCACATCATACTCTCTTCTTCCATCTTCATTGACTACGTTTCCACCTCCAACTGTCACTGCTCCTACGTCTCAGGAGCTTGGTGCCAGCCAGACTTCTAGAGGCAAGGAAGTATCAGCTTCTGCCCGCAGGTTTCGAGGTGTCAGATGACGTTTGTCGCTGCAAGATGGGTACTTCAGTGACCCCTTCAGCTCCCCTAGCTCCCAGTCCCTTCAGTCCACTCTTCCGGAGTTCTGCGCAAGGCATCAGGCTATAGCCTCAACCAACAAAAGAGTCAATGAACTGAATTTGGGTCTAGCCAAACTATTGGCCTTGCAGCTACTGCCGTACAGCATTGTTGACTCGGCTCCCATCCGTGACCTGATGGCCTGTGACCAGCGGCGGTTGAATATTCCAAGTAGCATTACTTCTCCCGCACAGCTGTACCCAGTTTACATGCACATGCAATGGATAATCCCTCCTGGGCATTGGCATTCTCGGTGTCTGGCCAAATCCATGTCACCATGGACAGCTGGACAACCAGTTGATGCTACCTGTCCTTCACCGTTCACTGGGTGGCCTTGAATAGCTCAGTGGGCGGTATTCTGCAAGAGGCATTACAGCACCTGGTACCCCTGCTGACGGGTGTGGTGGGAAAGCATGAGCCACCCCAGTCCTCCTATTGCTCCTACTCCATTCCTTCTACCGTCAACCCCCCTCTTTTCGACACTCCTCCTGAAAGGCCAGCAGTGGAGAACACCAGGGTTAAGCGGGCATGCCACTACAACTTCCTCAAGCACATGGGTTGCCAGGCAGTGCTGAAACTAGTGTCCCTGGGGGAGAAAAGTCACACCGCCAGAAAACTCTTGTCGGCATAGACACTGATTTGTGACACTGTGACTAGATAAAACTCCACCCTGCACATGCTCCTGCGTCTGTGTGAGCAAAAGCTAGCCATCAGCTAGTGGCTGCAGATGGAGACGCTGTGCAAGGTACTGGCCCCCTTTGAGCAGGCCACAAACATTGCCGCGAGTCGGTCAGGGTGGTCAGGCTGGAACGACGTCATACCTATCATCTTTCAGCTTGATAATACCCTGTGTGGCCTGATGGAAAGTGGTGCTGGGAGAGGAGGGGAATGAGGGTGACATTACACTCCAAAGCGCACAGCCAGCATCAGGAGCAGCAAGGAGGGACACTGGCCAGCATGAGGAGTTCCAAGAGGAGGAGGAGAAGGAAGATGACTATCATGATGATGATGAGGGGGAGCATGTTGGGGCTGCTGGACGGGACCCGTCCAAACCGCATTTGTGCTGTCACGCCCCAGGCATTGTGCGGGCGATGAAACAACAGGAACTGGTGCAGCTTGAAGTGGCGGATGTAAGTGATGAGGAGGAAGATCTGTGTCTACTTGTTGCAATGACTACAGAGGGACCCCCGCATTTGCAGCATCAAAAAACTATTTTACTGGCTGGCCACCCTTTTGGATCACCGCTACAAAGACAAAGGCCCTTATTCATCAATGAAATGCGCGTACGCTCGACGCGTGTATTTACGTGCCGGATGGCGAAGTCTATTACTGCGAGTCAGGCCCGAGTTCTAGTGAACTCGCCAGACGGTTTCCCGCAAAGATCGCAAATACGCCAATTAAGGCTATTAATCTTCAGATGCGCAATTCAGGAGATGTTAACCTCAATGTTTAGGTGATAGCAATTGATTAGCGCACACCTGCGCGCTGTTCTGTGTTCTCCAGTCTATTTTACAGGTCAGTTTGAATCGTTAATGCTTGATTTTTTTTTGTGTTACTTTTTAAGTTACATTCTACTCCATCACAAACTTGCTTCATTTATAGTTACATTTGTTGGTTTGGCTTTATGTGCACTCATGTCTATACATACATGAGTGCATATGAAGCAAAACATGCAAAATACACAAAAAAAGGACTGAGGACTCTGCAAAAGTGCAGTGCATTTTTCAACTGATAAAACAGTTCAAGCGCACGTAGCGGGTCTGCCATGGCGCACAACTATGAGCTACACGCTCCTGAAGTTTGGTGCACAACTATGCGCATTGTAAGTGCATTGCTCGCCAGTGTAAAACTGCCGGGGATGCGCGGCTCCGGCAGCGAGCTCATTCAGTTGTTGAATAGAGCGACGGCTTCCAATTTCGGATTGCGAAAACGAATGCAGGAGCCAGCTCACGATTTTGCTTGATGAATCAGGGCCATAATGTCACAGTTTCCACCCAACCCAGTGCAAGAGAAAGAAAAGGTGGCCCGCCTTAGCAGACTACTATGCGACCGTCTGTGTGAGGAGTTCCATGAACCACATTCCACAGGGAACTCAAGCGGACACTGCCTCCACCGTATCCTCCTGTAGCAGCAGTAGCAGCAGTAGGCTGCACACATCCAAAAGTCTAGGCCAAGGCAGGGGGGATTTTCCGGATGCCTGGCGAAACCTGTTGTGGCCACCTCAAACAAGTGAAGTGCAGAGGGAATAACCATTGAGATTGGATAAAGCGCATGGTGCACGATTACGTTCGCTCTTTTCGGACTGGTGGTGGTGTTGACGACAGCAGTTATGAGGAGGATGCCTATCCTGACAATAGTGACCCCATTATATTTTGGGTCAACAGGCTTGAAATCTGCCCGCAGTTGGCACAGTATGCCATCAAGCTTCTTTCGTGCCTGCCATCCAGTGTTCTATCAAAAAGAACCTTCAGTGCCACTGGCGGAGTGGTCACGGACAACCAACCACGACTGTCACCGGAAAATGTCAATTGCTTCACCTTTTTGAAAATGAACGAAAGGTGGGTTACTAACATCTATCATACCCCCACTGCAGATGTCACTGATTAACTGAAACCAGGACTCATTAGCCAACCAAGATGCCCCTGTAAACCCACACTGCTCCTTTGCTGAGTCTATGGCTGGCTACCTCCAATACCCTGTCACCTGAGCCTGCCTCATTAAATTTTTCCACTGGTTATTGCAATGTACAGGGGTGGCATTCATCACCAATGTCAGCTACCAATAAACTTTAAATTTCTGCTGCTTTCTGGAGGCCAACAAACTGCAGATGAAAATCCCCAGTACTGCCACACTGATAGGTACCATTGCCTTTGCCTATTTTTTAAGCTAAATATTGAAAGATTGAGGGTTGGCATTCGTGTAATCAACTTCATGATGCAAACAAGCAATATCGTCTATCTTCCTACGGCTTATGGCACCACAGACCACAGCAACAGTGCTGGCGCCCAAAATATCTTGGTCTGGCCCTCCTATGTTTACTCACAAATTTCAGATTTTTGTATTACACACTTCTGGGTGGCATTGATGATGGACTACACCCAGCTCTAGATGCCAGTTACCAATGCAGTCCACGCTCCGTCTCAGGGCCCACTGCCTCCTCCTGCTGCTGTTGCTTCTGCCTCTCAGTACTCTATTCACTTAAATTGTAATACACACTTCTGGTGGCATTGTCGATGCACTACACCCAGCTCTAGATGCCAGTTACCAATGCGGTCTACGCTCTGTCTCAGGGCCCACCGCTTCCTCCTGGTACTGCTGCTGCCTGTCAGTACTCCATTTGCTATAATTGTATTACACACTTCTGGGTGGCATTGTCGATGTACTACACCCAGCTCTAAATGCCAGTTACCAATGCGATCCCTGCTCCTTCTTAGGGCCCACTGCCTCCTCCTGCTGCTGCTGCTGCCGCCGCAGCCTGTCACTACTCCATTCACTATAATTGAATTACACACTTCTGGGTGGCATTAACGATGCAATACACTACACCCAGCTCGAGATGCCAGTTAGCAATGCGGTCCGTGCTCCGTCTCAGGGCCTACCTCCTATTCCTGCTGCTGCTGCTGCCGCCTGTCAGTACTCCATTCACTATAACTGTGTTACACACTTCTGAGTGGCATTGACGATGCACTAAACCAAGCTCTAGATGCCAGCTACCAATGCAGTCCCCGCTCCTTCCCAGGGCCCATCGCCTCCTCCTCCTGTTGTTGCTGCCGCCTGTCAGTACTCCACTCACTAAAATTGTATTACACACTTCTGTGTGGCATTGATGACGCACAACACCCAGCTCTATATGATAGCTACCAATGCAGTCCACGCTCCGTCTCAGGGCCCACCACCTCTTCCTGCTGCTGCTGCCACCTTTCAGTACTCCATTCTCTAAAATTGTATTACACACTTCTGGGTGGCATTGACGATGCACTACACCGAGCTCTCCATGACACTTACCAATGCGGTCTACCTGGCGATAGCTGACCTAGAGGCCACACACTGCTACTGCTCTCGCTAACCCACGTTCCGTCTCTGGTCTTCCATCCTTTTGCGCAATGTCATCGCTCTACTTCTCCACAACTTTATGGGTGGCATTCCTAACACATGTCATCCAGGTCATGTCTCATGTCTTGGCTGTCTTATCTTATACCATTATTCTAACAGTAATCACTCCTATTGTCTCCAGTGAATATTATACTCCCTTGGTGGTGAAACACATCAGAAGGAGACATTCTCTGACTTTCTTATACATTTGTACCTTCTATTAGCAAGTATTGACGCTTAAATTTCAAGACACTAGGTTATACCTTGTGCGAATATGCACTTTCTGTTCGTGTTATAAGAAACTTACTGTTATTATCTCCCTTTATTTTGTTTAAGTAACTATAAAAACAATTGTGTTTTTTTAAAATAACTTCCTACACTGTGCCTTTCAAAAAAAGCCTTCTTTTTTTCCCCTCTTTCTGCCTCCCCCATACCCCTAGATGATTATTGTTATTACATTTAAAAGCTTGTCACAACTGAGGCTGACTCTCCTACTCTCTTACTATCTTGAGGTACCAGTCTTCTCTTCTAATACGTAGTGATTTAGTCAGGTTTGTTTCATTTTTTGCAAAGTAGCAGTCATCCTATTCAGTTTCTGAATGACTATGATAGGTTGTGCTTTCTTTAGCCCATGCTCATCAACCAGGCCAAATCCCGTCCTCGTCTAACCAGGGAAAGTAGGCCTAAGAGCGCAGGCCACAAGCACAATACCCCCACAGTTCACCACCTATTGAAAAGTTACGCAAGTGTGATTTTTAGGGAGTGGAGCCTTGAAACTTTTTTTGGGGTCCCTCCTACTAGATTAATGATTACAAGAATGGTATCAGCATAGCAGAATGCCTACACAATAATAGTCATCTTTTTATGAGAAATTTTTTTTAATAAAAATCGTGAATAAAGAAACAAGAAATAGTAGGCTGGCAGATTTGGTTAAGCTGGTGAGCTAAGGGCTAAACAGGTATTGGGATTGACAGGGGGATAGACAGACAGACAAAAATATTATAAAAGAAAGTAAATCATATATAATGAACAGAATGTTTAATGTAGATGATATCATCAAAAAGAGCACACCAATTACTGCGATCACAAATAAAGTAGAAGCGGTCTAAGAGTTTATCTGAGTCCCGAAGACTCAGATTGCCATTTAAAAAAATACATGAACATTGAAGGTACATGCAATATTTCTAATATACAATTAAAAATAAAAATTCTTCTTTTTTTACAAGATATTCACAATATATTGAAAAAAACTTAATTTATTAACTGAAAATGAAATAAATAAAAAATTCCCAAATTGTTCATTGATATGCTATGTTTATGCAGTGTGGCCATTTTATCCCAACTGACAAGACAAATGACATTCTCAGAATCTCCAGCAATCACACATTTCATTGTTTTAGGTTTAAATGCATAGACACTCTGTCAATGCAGAACATTTGTCTTTATCTGTAGAGAACCTGACAGGAGGCATGATTACTCCTGTAAGGGTATCAAAATAAAGAAAAAATGTCCTGTCCATAGCCTAGGTTATTTATTAAATGTTGAAGTGCTGACTGGCTAGGAAGCAAGAAATTGTTTAGATGAGAGAAGATAATGTTTTTTTCCTTCCAGAGTTTTTATGGCAAGCACCTGATTTACCTGCACAGTTTGGCTTTCCTCAGCAGTAAGACATTCTGGAAGTTTTGCAGCTAACCATGACTCAGTCAGAGGTTCCCATCCTAAATCCGTTGCTTCCATATAAATCATTCCACATCTGAAAAATATAAATATTATATAACAGCTATGTCTTTTAGATTTTACCTAATATAATATAAACATACAAATATAGCAAGGAAGTCACCACACTTCCTCCAACACAGAGGAGAATATTGTGGCACAAACTTAGAAAGTCTAAGTGGTGTTCTGTACCATCTATATAATATTTTCTGGTAAGATTCCCAGTGGGAGATACACTTAGAAGCCTTGGAGGTATAGCTGATCGGTCAAAATACCTTTTTATTTTTAGAGTCTGCTGTATGCAAACCCCAACAATAAACGTCTTACTTATTTATTAAATTGTGGTCTGTTAAACATATTACTGAAATAATTTTATTATATCAGTTTGGATAAGGCTACGGAGGTCCAGAGATTTCACTTTTATAACTTAGATTTTTAAGAGCTAGTTTCTACCAGTTAGTTATGTATTCCTGAATTGCAATTAGCATATGTCTACCTCAGTATAAAGTGGTACAGAATATATAATCTATTTTTGGAAAAATTGCAATTGGTGTATGCAGTCCTATAACATTTACAGAGTACGTGTAGTAAACTCTAGTTTATAAGCCTACTTTAACAATTATAACAACCTGGACTGCCTATTCAAGTTAGAAGTAAGATAACCTTTTAATAGATTAACTAGCAGAAAACATATAACATGTCAGTGCATTGAAAGTGTCTACTAATGCAAATCTATTGACTGAACCAGAAGTTTGCTAATTATAGGATTACCAATCTCATCACTTTGTGAGCCAGGAAGACAATTTTGATATAGAACATCAATAGGCTTAGCAAAGTTTAGATTAAATGATTTATTGGCCGCTGCCACACAATGATATAACTTCAGTAATTGGTATTATAAAATGCTTTCAATTGCCAATATTAAAAACAATTTACAGTTTCTAACAGCGGGTATGTGGATAACAAATTAATCCCACAGTAAATACAGGTTTTATTTATTTTTACAACAATAGAACTATCTTATAACTTTTTAACTAAGTTATAAGATAATTATATTTTTTTTCCATTTAGTCCTATCACTTAGGATTGGTAGATAAAAGCTGTACAGATGTGTTGCAAGCTTTTACTTCATGGGTTTGACAATTAACCAGTTTAGATTCCTTGAACATTGAAAACTGCAAAATCTCCCTGTAAATTGCAAAGATCTCTTGATTCTCCTGGACATTATGTACTCTAAAGATGACTGTTCATACCTTTTTTGACCTAATATTTGATATTTAAATGGTCTCTTTATTTTTATTTATTAATTAGGGTAACAAAATGATATCAAAATCATTATTATTTGCTCTTTAAAAGATTCTCAAGGTCTTTGAAAGCCCCACAAGATGAATATTTGTCTTTCCTGGTCTGTTCTGCAGGTCTTTTGAGCCTATTCATTATCCAGATGTTTTTCTTTAGGAATTTTGGAGGAATATTCTCCTGGTTTGTCACAGGATTCTCAAAAGTGAATATACATCCTGACCCATTTCCCTGTTGTTTAAATAAAAAGCCTACAATTATTTTTTATTAAACTCATCATATACACATTATAGAGTTTACAACTTGGGTACTTGAAGCATTGACTTTTGTCTTTTTTAGTACTAGATACAGATTCCTGCTTTCTTAATGCACCCAAAAAAATGTATTTTCTCAAGGAAGTTGTTCTTAATTCTTTGTTGCTTCCCCTCTCCTGTTATTGTTTTTTTTATAGTGGGTATCCTAATACCCTCCACCCTCAAATGGGCATATGAGGGCAAATTAGGGCATAAATGTAAGGGTGATGTTCCCTTATGACCCCAACCCTTTATTTTTAATACATAGTTCTCCATGGGCATTTTTAGTTTGTGGTGACCTAACTAGTGCTAATATTGCCAGCAGTGTACATTTAAACTTTGTGGAAGAACAGTGAGCAACATCTCAAACAGCTCAAACACTGAAACAGTCTCAATATCTTTATAAGCAAACATTGAAATAGCAAGTCTACAGATAGAAGACCAGGGTGTTGTGGCCAATATATATTGTTTCCATGGGTTGATGGTTGGACAAGCTGCAAATTTCCTAGTCTAGCGGTAGTAAAATCAGGGGAATGCCAATTTGCCCCAAGTTCTTTAAGCAAACTATAAGGCAATCTGTGAGACAGACTAGCAATTGTATTAGTCATAGAGTAGCTCACCAGCTATAGCAGTAGTAGCAATCCAGAAACAAAATCATATACTTTTAAGATTTTCAGTCTTTTAAGAAACATAAGGCAAGCTGTTAGGTGAGCAATACAAAATCCAGTCCAGCAACAGTAATATCAGTGCAGATGATAGCAGTGGGCCAATGTGAGGTTTCCAAAATGTATAATCACTGAGAATTTCTAACAAGCTATAGGCAATCTGTGAGGCTATTGACTAGTGATAAGTGATAGTATTAGCAATAGAACAGCAAGCAGGGAGCAACAACAACAGCAAAGAAACCCGATCGAAGCACTCTTTAGACAGAGCATATTCAAGCAGCACATTCAGCTCCACATTCAGCATGGCTGCACACTGCACCATGACTTCCTTTAAAGGGGGGGATAAGGCTTTTTAAACAGCTCCCTGAGCAGGAGAAGCACACAGGGGTAACCCCAAGATGTACACTCCCTATGTCTCCTGGCTGAGTTGTAAAAAAAAAAAGTACAGCTCATGTGTCTTCAGTGGTAAAAGGCATGGGGTGTCCATATCATTTTTAAAAAGAGGCATGTACACTATATATGACAAGTGCACAAAGCAAGCGGTAAAATGCGTAAAATGGGAGACTAGAGATTTAACTTTCAACTCTAAAAGATATGGTTTTGATGTAATATTGTCTGATACTCAAGCAGCAGTTGGACTGAAACAGACTTTTCCAAGCTGCTATACAGAAAACTTTCAAGCAAAGTAAATAAATAAATAGAGTAATATAACCCATTTTAAAAACTCATTTGTATTCAAGAAAAAATGATCTTCCAAACAGTATCACAAATACACAAACATAAAAGCCATTGAAACACTATTCTCATGTGCAGCTCATGACGTACAAGTGTAAAGTTTCATAATCAATTTAAAACAGTGTTTCGGTTGTATATAGCAATTTAAGAGCCCCTGAATCATTTAGGTGCACACTATTATTTTTATGTGTAAAATTTGCATGAGAAAGTTGAAATTAACTTAATTTACTGAAAAAAATAAATGTGCTGTCTTAGATTCCCGTGTAGTAATGTTTCTAATTGCTATAATGAATTTATAATCTGATATAACAATCCATTATGCTTTACCATTAAATGGGACCCAAGTTGTTTTGTTTTCCAATAAAACAGCCATGCAGCAGCTAATATGAAATTCAAGAGTTTATGTTGTATTATTCAAATCTACCTTTTAACATAAACAGATGACATTATATTACTATAGTGGAACATAATATCTCGACTGCAAAAACATTAATATCTCTGTTAAGGTCATACTGATCCCTGAGGAATATCACATGAATATTTTAATCAGATAGCATTTTAGAGATGCAGTTTTACATACACGCTACAAAAACAGCTAAAAGCATGAAAAAATAAACAATTTTAAACAAGATGTTGAATCATGCATTCTAAAACCAGGAAAAACCCAAACAAGGAGAGGTATTACAAATATATATATATATATATATATATATATATATAAATTTATATATATATATAATTTTCAGGTCTCGGAGAACCCTTGCTAAAACAATTCTCCTAAATTAATTTCTAGTGGAAAGAATGCCCCCTTACAACGAAAGCTAGAAACTCACCAATATACAAATTAAAAAAAAAAAAAACATGGTGCATTTGGCTCTACCAAATGGTGCTGGCCCCAGAACTATGCTGGCACCATCAATGGGAGGTCAGTTTGAGGAATCCCTAGCAAATATTTAGAGGAACCTTGAATGAGAGTGGCTGCTGTATTGTATAAATATAAGGTCTATTGGATGTGTCTGCCTGCATGGAAACATATGCATATATATCATTCCCACTCACATGTTTATGTTAATAATAAGTTTATGTTAGGTCGTCAACATCTGACCTCTATTTCAAGTCTGTAACAAGTGTTAGATGTTAGTGTTAGATATAGCCCTGAAAACCTGAAATTACCCACCTGCTTACAGTAGCTGGCGATGCCTGCTCAAGATCTAGCACCTCAAAGATCATGTTCTGCTGTGGACTCATTTGAATGATTTCTCCACTCATTAGGCAAAGCTAAAAGGAATGTAGAAAAATAGTAAACGGTTTGGATCAACCGTGGGGCTTTCTAGCTAAACATGTCTAAAAAATTCTTAAAACAGTCTCTAAAACAGCATACATTAAAAAAAAAAAAAAAAATACCAAAACATCCTCAAAGGGCAGATCTCAATACAAAAAGAGCATCGGTTTTTATTTAAATATCTATTGGCTGGCACAGTGCAATAAGTTAACTCATATACACTTTACTAACAAAGGTACAACAAAGGCTCCTATTGAATGATCACTTTTATCCTTGGCCTTTTGTAGCTCTCTTAAAGTCAAACTCCAGGCAAACAGTTGAAAATAATATGTGAACTGTCCTTCTAAAACAATTGCAATTCTGTTCAACCTGCCTTCTTATCTAGACATTCCTACCAGATTACATAGCTAGTTTACCTCCTACCTCTCTATTACCTATCACATTTTGCACACCATCCTACCTCAGCCTCTTCATTAGACAATAAAGAAGCCTTAAGTAGACTGATTTTACCCCTGCTCTCCTCTCTTATAAATAAAAATTCTTTCAATAATGCTAATTCATCAAAAATCAATTCTAAGGTCAGGCAAGAAGTGTCTAATGCACAATATAAAGCTGTCTGCTGAAAAGAGACAAATGAGTTGAAAAGGTGCTAGAGAGTTTGATAAAGAACCACATAGATGGGTTTCTGCTAGGAATTAATATTATAAGTGATAGTCAGCATGGCTTCAAAAAAGACAGAAGTTGTCAAACAAAATTACACTCCTTTTATGAGGAAGTAAGTAAACAGATAGACAGTGGAGTAGCAGTTGATACAGTGTGCTTGGACTTTGCTAAAACATTTGACACTTTACCCTACCGATGGTTAATATGCGAGTTAGGGTCAATAAGTTTAGAAAGGTCAATCTGTAAATGGATAGAGAACTGGCTTAAAGACTGTATCCAGAGAGTTGTAATTAATGATTCATACTCTGAATGGTCTAAGGTTATTAGTGGTGTAGCCCAGGGTTCAGTGTTGGGACCTTTACTGTTTAACTTTCTATCTTTATAAAGGATATAGAGTTTAGGCTTAGTACTATTTCTGTGTTGGCAGATGACACCAAACTATGTATTGGAATTAAGTCCATACAGGAAGTCTATAATCTACAAGCAGATCTGGATGTACTGTTTGGTTGGACAGCCAAGTGGCAAATTACATTTAACCTCCCAAGTGGTAACCCTGAGTGTGACTCGGGGTAGAAAAAAGTTGCTGTAAGCGGTAAGCCCTAGTCACACTCGGGGTAGGTAAACTTATGGGAAGTAATAGTAAATACAGTCTTACCTGATCCGCC
>NC_092859.1:79063461-79147623 GCF_032062135.1 Pyxicephalus adspersus | reverse complement strand
AATCCTGCCCCTGTACAAAGCATTGGTCAGACCACATCTGGAATATGCAGTCCAGTTTTGGGCAGCAGTTCACAAAAAGGACATTGTTGAATTGGAGAGAGTGCAGAGAAGGAAACTAAATTAATAAAAGGAATGGAGGAGCTCAGCTATGAGGAGAGATTAGCTGAAATGAATCTATTCTCCCTTGGGAAGAAACGTATAAGGGGAGATATAATCACTCTGTATAAATATATAAATGGTCCATATAGAAAACTCTCTTCCCAATTATTCACTTTGAGATTGTTACAAAGAACAAGAGGGCACTCTGCGTCTGGGGGAAAAGAAGTTTAAGCTCCGGATAAGGAAGTTCTGTGAAAATGTGGTATCGGCTCCCTCAGGAAGTAGTTTCAGCAACTACTAAATATTGCTTTACGAAAAAGCTGGATGCTTTTCTAGAAGCACAGAATTTAACTGGGTATTAAGGCTTTAAAGTAAAAATAACAGTGACAGTTGATCCAGAGAACATCCGATTGCCTCATGTAATCAGGAAGGAATTTTTTCCCCTGTTGAAGAAACTTGTACCAGGGTTCTTTTTTGCCTTCCTCTGGACCAACTATGTCTAATAGGGTTTTATATCTGGGATATGTTTATTTCCCTAATGGTTGAACCTGATGGACTTTTTTCAACCTAACCTACTATGCAACTATGTAACTATGAGTGCCAAAATACCCAGCACACTTAAAGAAACAACACTGCATTTCATCATGGCATCCATGAACTCTCTGCTTTTTGTAATGTGCCCGACTATAAACAGACCTGGGCTGGGCACATCAATTGTTACCATGCATTATGCTAGATATACATTCTATGGCCTAGGGAAACACATAACATGACACAGAGCACAAACTGTATGGCAGGGTGCACCTATTTTAGGAGCAAAGTTCTTGAGATGCTGAAAATATTTAATAGTGACATTACAACACAATTTAAATGAAAGAAAAAATGGAAGGTATTGGCAATAAGAGATAAGTCCATGATGACAAAAACATTTACTACATAGTAAGTGTTGCTAGGCTGTACATTACTTTACATAAAAAAATTAATAACTTCCATATAACCTAATTTGTGTACCTTCTTGTTATCATCCAAGACTGTGTTCATATTTTCCACCCACACGGCATCTACTGGGCCATCAAATATACACCACTTGCGTCTTTTTGTTGTGCAAATAGCATGATTCCGAAAAACATTTGATAAAACACCTGGAATAACAAAAAATTATGAATAGCTTATGTTTTATAGTAAAAAACAGTGTTAATAATGCACATATTAATACTCCTGCTGTAACCTTTACTAGGTAATGTGGTGTAATGTTCTAAACACCTGGGTTTTGTGCAGATATTATAGTTTTTTTTATATTAGATGGATCACAAGTTCCTTGTATGATTTCCACTTACCTGTTTATTCCAATGGCTAAGAGCAATATATACAGTAGCTACCTAAAGTGGAAATAAAGGTCAATATAAAAACCTAATTCTTAAACCAGACAGATTTTACTGCACATGACAGGCCATTTGTTTCTTTGAAAAAGCCCTACTAATGGCAACCTCAATCAGAAATTAGAAGCATCTCTTTCCCAAATGTCTGAATAGAAAAGAAAGGTTGCCCGGAGTGGGGACATCCATATAAAATAGCTGGATTGGGGCTAAGGGGGTATGTACTCAAGAATAAACAATAATTTACTGACAAAAAAAAAAAAAACAGTTGTCAGTTGACGGTTTATATGCGGATCAACTTTCTAATGCTGAGGGATGTTTTTTATTCAAAGCTGTCCCCATCAGCTTTAGACGAGCAGGAATGTCTTCAGCTAACCCTTTAACTTTCTTTAGCTAACCCCTTGTCGGCTAATTTCCTTACAATGACAGAAGTAGTTCTTCTGTCATTGGGAAGAACTGTTTGGACATGGCTTGGCCCTGCAAAGGTAAATATATTAGTTTAAAAAAAATAAATACTTTATTTTCTATTATTTTGTCTCATTATTTCTAGAACTTTTTTAAACCAGAGTTGGATAAAGGGTACTATGTTTTCCTATACTCATTCCCAGGTTAAGGTGGTGACCCTCCAAATTACAATAGGAAGACCTCCACAACATTGGTGTCACGTTGTGGGGAGGAGACCCTTTCCCTTAACAATGGCCCTTGTCATTGTGGGCAGGCGGAGTATGGTTTTTGGCAAAAGTAAGAGGGCTGCATGCTTTCTGCGCTTTTCCTTTTTTTGGAAAACTAGATTTCAGAAAATGTTTTATGGGTAGAAAGGGGACACACATTCTCACTGTCATCATATCCTAGCCAAGATGTTCTCAAACCTAATAAAGGGTCTTTTTAAAAAGGGACTACATGCAATAAATAAATCAATAAACACTACATATTTTACCTGTCAGTCAGTGACCTGTCAGTCTAGCCCTTATCTCTGTCATTTCAGTCATTTTCAATGTCACCAGTCACTTGAATTTATGTAATTTTTTTCATTTATGAATCATTTATATACATGTTATTAATTTAGTAATAATTTCATTACTAATTGTATTTTATTAGCATTTTTTTAGTAGTGACAACTGTATTTTATGCCCTAGGTTTATACTCAAGTCAATGGTCTGGGGGAGGAGGAGAATTTTTACAGCCTCCCTAAATCCATTTTTTAGGCTACTTCAATTATTATTTACTATAATGACCATTGCTTTCAGCAACAAAAGAAGATAATAAAAGCTGAATAGCTAAAAATAAAATTAATCCTGACAAATAGCACAGATTATAGCCTAGTAAACTTAGCCCAAGTGACAGATACAAGACCTAAAGAATTGAACAAGCTCAGAGGATAAAAGATACAGACTGCATGGTGCTCCTGGTTATCTCTGGTTTTATTATTATTACTGTATTATTCAACTAAAGTATTATTTTTAGCACAGCTTCTCATGGGCATGTGCTTATTGAGTTATGGCTGCGGAGATTATTATTTTAGATCTGACATCAGTTAAAAAAATGTCCCATGAAACTATTTATAACCTAGCCATAAAGGAAAAATTGAAACCATATCTCACGTATCACTTTGCAGCATCTACACTAATACATTTATACCTTATATAATTGCATATATGAGGCATGATATTAGCATCAGCTGGAGATTCAACTCTGCTGATGCTTCAATCCATTATTGAAACAGTAAGTACCATTCACCTGCCCTATCTATCTGTCCCAAGTACACATTCTCTTTGAAACTTTCATTAATACCCTTTTAACCTCTACTTGTCCTTCACACAATAGATCAAATGCAACCTTCATTTTGCTACTTTGTTCTTTTCATAGCATTTTAAAATAATACAAAATTACATTTTGGAAATAGCCCTGTATTTCTCAAAAAGACACTTAAATTTCATTATTTTTGACAGTAGAAGTACAAAATTTCTGGAACAAAAATGCGCTCTTTTATTGCATCACTATTGCCCGAAGCCTTGGAGTTTATCAGAGGAGCAAGATATGCATTGCCTCTCTATGATAAGGGTTATCAGTTCCCTGCAAATATAAACAGATATGTCGCAGGCTGGCATCTGCCAGACACTCATGAATAGTGGAACAATTTACATTTAATTCTCTTTGTCTGTATTCTCCTAAGCATGCATATCAAAGAATTGATTGAGCAATTACTATTTGATATTTTGTATCACTCACAGTTAAAAACAATGCATGTAATAGCTGCTTTTGTTTTAAAGCCGTATGGACCTGCATCGGTGCACAAATAAATAGAGACGGGAAGGCATAAATCTTTTTGTATGTGTTTACATTCCATGAAATGGAGATATGGTTTGACAGGTAAGCAAATATATTGTGGACCTGTCATTCTAATGTAAAACCACAAAGGTAGCTCACATACATTACAGGTATTTATCTAAATGACTGAGGAAATGGAAAATTGCATAATTGATCCAAAATGACAAAGTTGTACTGAAGTTTGGAAAGTTTTGTCTTTAAGTTTCTGGCATTAGATTACAGACAAATAAAGGAATAGGTAGAATTAGGATAAACAGCTAGGTTAGACAAACCAAGAAGTAATTAGACAGATAGACTAACCAATTCTAAATAATTCCAAATAAGCACACCATACTGGTATGATCTAGCTGGAGGGTTTTAAACATTTAAGCCAGCTCCAATTAGCAATCAAAATTTTAAGCCATTTAGGATCAAGGAGGTGCTTCAAAAAAGGCTTTAAAAAGAAGGCCTGTTCATCTCAAAATGCTAGCCTGTACTGATTGTACAGGTCCCTTCTTCACCACTGGAGACTCAGGAGCAAAAGGAGAAACTGGAGGATTAGTTGTTACAGGACTGAGAGAACTACTGTAACAGATCCAGATGGCAGCTAGATCATTTGCTAACTTTCCTGATGGGTCTACTGTAAAATTTACTCTTTTAAACGGTGGGTGAAAGACAATCACAAAATGTTAAAAACTGGATCAAAAGTCTGCATCATTGATTAAAAAATAGTTTAAGGAGGTTTTTTTACTCCTATTTGCCAGTTTGCTAGATTGTCATCTAGAAACAATTCTAACTCCTATTTGCCAGTTTGCTAGATTGTCATCTAGAAACAATTCTAACAAACAATACATTTTAAGGAGGATCTGGTTTGATACTTTTTTTTTGGGGGGGGGGGGGGGGTTGCATGCTTTTTCTACTATGATGCACACCTTGTTAACACAGTCCTTTTCACTTTGATGAGGTCCTTAGTGCAACTACATTGCAATATTTATTTATTTTTAGCTCAGTACAATGCAATACACAGAGCCTTGACATGTGCGTGTGCTATGGGAAAGGTATTCTTTTGTATTTGTGCTATGAAGAATGACCAGTAATGATTTTCAACACACATTGGTAATTCTGGCACAGTGGTATTTTGTGTGAATTCAGCCTTAATTTCTTTATGACCACAAAACAAATATATAAGTTTAAATGAATGACCACTCCCGCTGTGAGACTAACCTCGCAGCAAGGAACTTGGGAAACTTATTTGTGTGTGTGTTTCCTAGTTTTCATACCCTTTGTTTAACAGAAAAAAGTCATATTGGAGTTTTTAGACTGGTTTAACTTGTATTGGCTATGCACTTTGCAAAGTGAATTATCATCCTGCAAGAGAATTTTCACTTTGCTTAGTGAATGAGATGAAGCCCAATTAACTTTTATGATCCATTCATGTGCTTATCATCTATCATTATGTGCATCATCATGTGTATTTATGGCCCTAATCATCTCCTTAATCCTCCTTTTCTGCAGACCTCACTATAACCATGAAAACTGGCAATAATTGGCAAACAGAAATTTTTGATTTTACTGACTTTACTGACTGCAAAAGAATGATCTCAATCATACACAAGTAATATTCCTATTAAATATTGCAGATAAGGAAAATACCATAATGGAAGTGGAGGAGCAGCTGTCTTTATTCAACTGGCCCCACACGTACAGACCATTGCAATCCTCAGGGCTCCACGGGACTCTGGATTTTGGGTCTTTATATTATAACAGGTGCTGGCAGTATCATTGTGGTCTGCAGTTTCTGCCTGCATTGTGTGAGTTCACAAAAAAAAATCAAGTAATTTGGTACACCAAAGTCTGCACCACAGAGTTAGCAGCACCTTGGGGACAAAGTTGGCAGCAAAAGGTCTGCATTTGTCCTGATACTTTACATATCTTCTCAGCTGTGACTGTGACCTCTAGAAACAAAGAGGAAAATCTCAAAAAGGCAGCTGATTAAAACATGCTAGTTTCAGAAAGGAAGAGAGTCATGGGACCATGCCAAGAAAGCTCAGCCTATTTCCATCAGTATTGTTCCCAAGGCAGGCATTTCTTCTCCAGAAGCTGATCTCATTCCAGTTCATAAAAGCAGCCCCTGCAACTATGTGGGCCCTTCCTCCTCTCCACCAGCACTTGAAACATAATGTTTATATGTCACCAAACCATGTTGTTAGCAGCAGGACTCACATGACCTTAAACACTCATTCATTTATGTATGGGCAGGAATGCTACATTTCTTTCACACACTGCGTAAGTTGTCTGGTGGCTAGGATGATAGTGAAATTACTTGTACCCCCTCTCCAATTGCTTGTAACCTGCAGTTCCGCAGGTAACCACAGACCCTATGCAACATGTCCGACCAAATAGGCCTGTTAAATTTCAATAGGATATTTAACAGACAGATCTCATGCATTCCAGTAATAGTGCCAAATTAGATCTTGATGGGTATCTGTAATTTAGAGATGGAAGTGCAGTGAGTTAACACCACCAGTTATTGAGTCATTGTGATTGACAACCCCATACAACAAAATGCAAGACTAGGCATCACGATACACAAAAATGCATCAACATTAGTCAATGTGCACTATGATGCATGAACATGCATCATGATGAGTTGTCTTGCATGTAAAGTCTTCAGGGGAATGGGCTGGTGAAACACATTTAGTGAATAAACTGTAACCACCAATATACATGTCATGCAGCTTACAATATGCAGCTTACAAAGTGAACAGTAACGAGGAGCGTAGGGATGCAGAAATCACAAAAAGCTTATGAAGAATAATTCAAAGAAATTGGTAATTAGTGGAAGAAACTATATAAATCATATGACCAATAAATAAATTATACTGTTGATAGAACAGTATATATTAGTATTCAATCAGATTCCTCTGTGGTGCACATGTGCAGACAGTGATCATGCCAATAGGTCAAGAAAACAATATGCTGTTTCATTTATCACATACTGGCTGAGAGAACTACAAAGCTTGCGATAGGTAAAACTCTGAATACCCATATGCCTGAAGTCCCACTTTCAGTGTAATCAATAACCAAATGAAAAAGCGTGTTTTTATTGCATTCATGTTTAATTAAAGGAAGCTAGAATGTTAAACAGAAATACCCTACTACTCTCTATTACTGTGAATTCCTATATTCTATAATAGTATAATTTTATTACTAATCAGGATTTACATGTTATAAATGATATAGGCATTTCACTGTAATTCATGCACAGAAGTTATGGAAAACAAGAAATACATTACAGGACAAATGATTACTATTCAGCTTAATTGGATTGTAATAACTCAATACTCCTCCATAAATTTTTGATTAGTGTTACATTTTTTACCCAACAGGTCGCCAAGAAACATTCTCTATGTGATCATTCCAGCATTAAAAATACATTAAGCCCTTTCCTCCTGTGAAACGGATAGCATAATTCTCAATAAGCCTCACTTTGTAAAAGAAATATTGATATATACCTGTAATCTCTAGTCTTCTAATTGATATAGCTTTACGTGGTAAATTAAAAATAGCAAGCAGCATTACATCTAGCAAAGGGTAATCAATGAAACTTTTCTAATTCCTACAATTCTCAAACACCGATTCGCTCTACTGTTAGTAGCAGAAAATAGAACAGAATTCTGTCATTTAAAAAGATCTCCTTGTGGTCCCAGACTACTAATACTAATAGTATACACATACAGAACTTTTACTGTGTGGATTCCCTGACATCCACTCAGGCACATTCCCAGGTTTTTAGCTACAGAAATCATTGAGCTGCGTGTAGCATGCCTTGTCAAATACTGGCATGCATGATATGCTCCTGTAGATGTTTCATATTCTGATTGCTGTACACATCCCATCTGGTATACCAGACCAGTAATGAATAAGAAAAAGCCTTGAACACTCAGGGGTGAGCCTATAATGAGACCACCTGAAACAGCTGTCTCTGGCAGTAAACTTGGGGGGCAGCTAAATGAAGGGAAGATGTTACAAATAAAACATATCATGATAAAATATGACATTTATATGTATGTTCCTCAAAAATAACATTTAGGAAAAGAGAACATGTTTTTCAAAATAACAATTTCTTAATATATGTTGTGTATCTACCATGGTGTGCCATTAGTCCACAAAGTTTGGTTTTGATTGACAATTTGTGCAAAAGTAAGGCCTATTTTTTTTTTAATAGCGTTGCAATGAGTATAAACCTGTCCAGCTTACGTTTTGCTGTCTATGTCTTATATAACTGGAAGATTTTTTTTTCCTAGGCTGTTGTCTCCAGAGTGGGTGTCCTGATATTTCCTAACCGTATAGGTACAACTCTTTATATTTGTGTTCAACATTTTTTTATTCACCCTCATTTTACAATGGTCACTAAAACAGAAGGTTTATCTTCAAAATAGGGACAGATACATCATTAAAAACTTGACATAAATCTAAACCTTCCTTGCTTTATCCAAAAAATATAAAAAATTGACTGGAGATACACCTTGGTTCTCCTTATAGATTTTAGAAATATATTCATGATATTATTTTGTATATATATTAAACTAAATAGTAAATAACACATGTAATTAATATTGAGATCTTTTGTGGTATGTCCAAGAATTATGAAAGCTGGTGCCTTATTTTTATCTTTTTAAGAAAATATCTTACCATTTTTGCATTCAAAAGTATTCAAGCATCTCTTGCATAATGAAACTAATTTCCCATTATGGATCTCCCTAAACTCTGCTAATAGCAGTAAAGTAATAGAAATAATTAGAACACACTGATTGTACTATCTATTAAAGCTGGGGAAAATAATGCTTTTGGAATGTTTTGCACACATTTAAATTACCACCAAATAGTTCTGCTTCCATCAACATTATATCAAGATGAAAAAAGACATTTCATTTGTTGCAATTAGAGTTTCTTTAAAGAATGCAGCATAGTAATACTATATAACATACTAACACTATGTATTCCAGAAATGTAGCTATAAGGCTTTGATGCCCAGTTAGTATGGGGCTCAGTTAGTTTTAAAGCAGCAGTACAACCTCATTAATAAATAAAAAGGCATTTTTTCACCCTAAAGAACAGTGTTTCTCAACTAGGGTTCCTCCACAGTGTACCCCCAGTTAAGCAATGTAGTAGGCAATGCAGTAGGCATTTTTCCTCCTGACCACCAGGCTGGTATACTGTGAGTATTGAGTATAGTAATTATAAAAGGGGTTTCCTGAAGATCTGAAAGTTATCTCCCATGTTCCCCTACGTTAGGGTCCGGAAACACTGCTATAAACTCATTAAAGATCACTTAAAGTATGATTTATACTGGCTAATACATAATAAAAAAAACTAATATGTGATAATAAGTGATTTGTTGTGGCAGCCAAAGTGAAAAACAAATTGTAAAACAACATATTTATACAATATGAAAAAAAGCACTGCCAAATAATCGCATCTGGCCAGTAGGAAAGAGGATGGCTTATGGAATATGGCCATACAGATTTAAAATAATGCTTTTGCACGCACCTAATTATAGGTCTCATAAAATATATCTTGTGATTCAACAGTAATTTATAAAAACTGATCTGTTGTGATCATTCAACAAGATTTAAAATCAGATTGTTAAAGTACGACAATAAAGTAGTGATTGTGAATATAAGCAGTTTGTTTCAACAAAATAGGCTAAGCAGCAGATGCTATCTCCTGCCCTTATTCAGTATTATAAAGCAACACACAATAGGGTGGATTTACTGAAGGAATATAGGCTGCTCACTTAGAAAACTCAATTATAGCTTTGCAAAGGAATTTGTTTTTAAAATAATGTTCGCTGATATTACCATTCAGCCATGTGCAAAATAAAATCTTATTTTTTCATATATTTTTCTTTGCAGGTGAATGAGTATAATCTGTAAGGTGAAGTCAAACCAGCTTTTTTACATTGTACCCATTGCCAATAAGTAGACATGGATTTTAGGTATGATCACATACGCCAAGGTAACAATAATAGAATGTTGCATGGTATATTATCATAGCACGTTTAATTTTTGGAACTAAATTCTAAAATTTAACTTAAAGTATTTTTCTGTGGCTCTAGCCCTTGTAACCAACTAAAGTAAATTACGGATTATGCTCTGCTGGCAAACATCTGGCTGCATTAAAGCCTTTTTCAAACAACTGATATGTGTTGAAGGAGCATTTGCTGACAAACTATTTTGTATCTTTTAATGCAATAATAATATAAAGACTTACCATCAATCCATTCATGAGATACTGGATCAAAACTGCCATATAACTGTCCTATTGTGATAGCTTTTGGATTAATAAATACATAGTCCACTCCATGTTCATCCATAAGGTCATTTGCTTCTAAATATTTCAGAGCTTTGGCAAGGATTTTGAGCGCTGACGTTTTCCCCCCAAGTGGACTTCCAATCAGCATAAATCCATGTCGCACCAGCATCATTTCATATATCTGCAATAATTAATAGTTAGGTATTACTTTTTAACTCCTTCTCCATACAACCAATTATGGATCAGTTCTAACACCCATGTCTTTAATGCAAATACAAGGAGTGGAGATAAAACATGGGAAACCAGATCAGATTTTAGCAGTTTTCTGGCATAAAGCTGAAAAATAAAAGGTCACATGTAATTGTTTGCTATAGGCAATGGTTATTTTTCTTTTCGATGTTGAGGTTAATATAAGGGACAGTTTACAATTAGTAATGATAGACACATGCTTAGGGGTATCAGTGTAAAAAGTGACATATTTCCAACAATAGCAGAAAATTCACCAAAGTATATTGGACTTGGACTCCTATTGTAACCTACCCTTTGTAGTAAATTGATTCTTGTAGTTGTGTATGACTTAAAAGGTTGCTAATAACACACTGGTACTAGAGAACTAGCTTTGTTTCTGAACCTGCCTGTTTGCTCCCTGCCTTGAGCCCGGCTATGATTGACTCCTCCCTTGCCCACTGATTTGATACTTCAGTTTAGTGCTTTCTTTTCTCTCTGACTGATGCTGTCAATCTCCCATCAGCTTTTGCAGCCTCACCGCAGCAATGGAGAGCCCAGGGGGATGGCCAGGGGCAAATTTTAAAAGCAACTTACCACCTAGAAAGGCAGAACACCTTCACATTGAGGAAGGTTTACTAGAAGGTTGAGCAGACATAGAACCTTTGGCTTTGCAAACAGACAGAGACCTAGGTTTGGGGAGTTTGGATTTTGAAAGAACAGGAAGGAAAAAAAGAGAAGAAGGAGATTATCTATGTTTATGCTTCTAATCATGTTTAGATTTCTTCTGCTAAGTGGCTCCTGCACACATCTGTGGCAATGGAAAAAGACTGAAATGTAAAGAAGGCTTCCAACTGCTCATCAGTAGAATTCTTCTAGTTTTATATTCTTTTGAACAGTTGAAACAGTTTTTTTGAAGTTTTAAATATACAGCTAGAAAAAGGGTGGAACAAAAAAAATGACAGAACAAATATAGACCATTACCAACCTAGAGGATATGTTAATAATGCCATGCTAAGTAGATTCAAACATTAACCCTGTATTAGGCACACATGCATTATAAAATAGAAACAACAATAGGCCAGTGGTGAACATGACATTTAACAACATATGTGCTAAGTATAATGAAGGTGAAAGTACCTCAAATACCTAGGTATGGTCACCACCCTTAAGAAAAAAAAAAGGAAAAAAAAGAGGCACCAAAGATTCCACAAGGTAGGAAGAAGGTAAAAGGTCAAGTGAAGAAAGAGGGTTGAAGTTGAGGATTATAAAAATTTACTCCCTATATTCAGAACATTTCCAGGTCCTGTCACTTTCACCTACGCAACATCTCCAAAATCCGCCCCTACCTGTCCCCGGAGACCACCAAACTCCTTGTACATGCTCTTATCATCTCTCGTCTGGACTACTGTAACCTCCTCCTCTCTGGTATTCCACTAACCCGACTCTCTCCTCTACAATTTATTATGAATGCTGCAGCCAGACTCATCCATCCTTCCCACTGCTCCTCTTCTGCTGCATCTCTTTGAAGATTTCTACACTGGCTTCCATTTCACCTTAGAATCAAATTCAAGCTCTTGGGCTTTGCCTTCAAATCCCTCCACAGTTTTTGTCCCACTTACATTTCTGACCTGGTAAAAAAGTACTCCCCCAGCCGCTCCCTCTGCTCCTCCAATGACCTACTAATGACTTCCTCACTCATACCCTCATCACACCCACGGATACAAGACTTCTCTAGAGCTGCCCCAACTCTCTGGAATAGTCTTCCTCGTCCTATTCGGCTTGCTCCTACTTTCTGCTCATTTAGAGCACTCAAAACCCATTTTTTTAAACTTGCCTACCCATCTTCTTCTGTTTTTTGAAATCATCATTACTTCCCACCACTACATATCCCCCTCCTATTGTGTGTAAATTCCCCCACTTACTAGACTGTAAGCTCTTCGGGGCAGGGTCCTCTACTCCTGTATCACTGTCTGTATTAGTCTGTCATTTGCAACCCCTATTTAATGTACGGCGCTGCGTAATATGTTTGCGGTATATAATAATAAAATGTGGGAGAAACAAGGGGTAAAGGAAGGAGCAAAAAAACTGGAAATAACTGGAACACCCAGTGCCAAAATAGTGGTTACCTTGTTAAGGTGAGCCACTACAGGATTTTGTCACAGATCCCCGGAGGTCCAGGGGATCTGTGCCTCCTTTCAAGTTCACCAACTTTGCACTCTCCTGCTCCCAGCACCAACTCTGCTTCAAGATCACAGTCCCTGCTCACTTCCTGATCCAAATCATATGACTGTCTGTTAGCTGCCCCTTTACCTCAGAGGACTAAAGTGTTCCACAGAGGAGGCACTCCACCTGCAGTCAGGCATGTAAACACCACCTGAGAATACCTCTTCACCAGCACTCCCTCTGGTGGTAGATTAGGAGTCTGCTGGCCACATGGCTCCCATCCACCACATGACCTTCCCTTCATAAGGAAGTGACTGGCAACAGGAGTTTGCCTGGACAAGGAGATCCCTTAAGCTCTTTTCCCAGGGTTTGCTGCCTGCCCTGACCTCTGGCTTGTTTTGCTACTCTTCTGACTCACATTTTAGCACCTCGCTTGTTTCATATCTGTCAGTAGTCACCAGCCTCTGCGTGTATGGGGGCCACAATCTGGCAGTTGCCTACAGCATAACATCCTTACCTCTAGAGGCTCTGGTGAAGATTGGGCAGCTGCTTAGACTCTGTGCCCCGTGCACTTCCCTGACAATTGGGTTGGTGACACTGAGGGTCCACCATCCTGCCCTGTGGTACCACGGCAGTTTCTCCAGGCCATGGACCCCCCTGACGTTCCGCTACCTGACTCCTTGCAGGACCTGCTGCGGTGGGTACAACAACAGAAGTCTCTACAAAATAAAGTTGTGCACTTTCTCTGGAGGTGTGAATGCCTTATTGAGCTCCAGTCCATCATCATTCGGGCGCCTACCTCTGCTGCTGCTCCTGCGACTGCAGCTTCTGTTCCTGTAACTCTGGATCCAGTTCCAGTCCCAGCTGCCTCGCCACCCTATTCCACACTCAGGATCCTACTATTCTTCGCTACTCTGGTGACCCCAAGCTCTTTCGAGGATTTATTAATCAATGTCAAATTCAGTTTAAATTGCAGCCTTGAAACTTTCCTACAGAATTAACCAAGGTGGCAATTTTCATTTCCTTGTTGTCAAGGGAGGCCCTTGCTTGGGCTTCACCCCTCTGGAAAAAGGGCGATTCTATCTTAGGGGAATTTAATACTTTTCTACAGACCTTCTGCAAGGTCTTTGATGAACCTGGTCAGACCTCTTCTGCCGTTTCAGAAATCCTTAGCCTATGTGAAGCCTCCCTCTTGGTTGGCCAGTATGCAGTGAGATTCCGAACTCCAGCTACTGAATTAAATTGGAACAATGACGCCCTGGTAGCAGTGTTCTTGCAGGGCCTCGCACGCCATATAAAAGATGAACTTGCTGGCCATTATCTTCCCTCCACACTCGATGACCTGGTTTGTCTGTGTCAAGATAGACATCTGCTTCCAGGAGCGAGCTCAGGAAACCCAGAGAGCCTGGCGTCCCATTAAGTTGGCTCCAACTTTCCAGAACCCCCCTCCTCCAGCAGTGGAGTCCATGCAAGTGGATCATGCTCGACTTGCTCCTGAGGAGTGTGCTCACTGCAGGCATCAGAACCCCTGCATGTACTGCGCTGGGAAAAGTCCATTACAAGTATAACTGTGCAATGAAGGCCCCATATGCCAGTGCCTAGGGAAATTTGCTACTCAGCCACATGCCTGGTCTCTTAGTTACACAAACAAAACTGAAAATTTGTACATGTTTTCGCCCTTATGATTGTGCAATTGACCTCTTCCCTGGTTCCCGTATCCTCTTTCTATTCCGGAAACTAATGTCATGTCTGAATACATCCAAGAAAATTTGGAGAAGGCCACAAGTCCTCTTCCCCAGCGGGGGCTGAGGTTGATATAGTGGAGTATTTCTTATCTCCAAAAAACAAGGAATTAAAAGCAGGTGCGTTGGGAAGACCTCTGTATTTTACAGGTCTTTAAAGGTACCAAAACAAAAAGAGAAGATTGGTTCAAACAGAATAAATGCAAGCACAGAGGCAAAGTCAATTGCATGGGTCCTGGAAAGTGCTCTGAAACTAACTTGAAACATGAACATTGTTCAATCCAGTTGGATTCAACACAGTTAGGTCAGAGAATATTGCCATCTGCATAATTAAAATCAGAGAAACTGGCTCTCACAGCAATGTGACAAACTTTGAATAAAGAAAAAATTGATAGTAGACAAAAGAGTCACCAGCAAAAAACTGAGGCATGCTGAGAGAAGCATGGTTATCTGTGCTGGTCTTTTTTATGCCATAGTTCAAATGTAGGTAGTTGCAAAATATGAAAGTACTTCCTGTATTCCTTGAATCACAGTTTTGCTACTAATGTTAGAGAGGAAACCTACAGTCCAAACAGCACACAGATACTGTCAAGTTGTTCCTACACCTCACCACACTAGACATGTTTAAATAACAGAACTTTTTTTTCACACAAGTACACCTGGTACTTGGACTCCCAATGACAGTGTAGAACAAAATAGAATTTCCCCTTTAAAATGTTTTCTACCCTTTGTATGCATTTTAAGATTTGTAAACGGCAATATATGTTGTAATACATGTTGAATCTAACCACCTCTGGTCAAGTTTTATGTGAGGTGATATAAAATATGTATATTTAAAGGGCTTACGTTTATTATTCACAAACCAAAGTAGAAGAGCCTTTAATGTCTTAAGGCATCTGAAAAGCAACTATGGTTACAAAAGCTAACTAACAGCAATCCTCCATGTGTGGTCTATATTAAGAGATTTCCCAGCAGAGATTATATATAGATATAATTATACATAGAAATGCTGCTGTTACATTTATTTACCATATATATGTATGATTGTAATGGACTGTATATATTATCGGTTTACGATTTGAGTATCCAAATACAGTTTAAGTAAACTAATAATAATCATGGTTATATTTAAATTAATAGTTCCAGGCTACCCCGTACCTATTTACAATTATAAGTACAGTAGGTATTATGTGGTATTGTGTGTTTCTGTTTTGTTAACTATTTGCCCTTTTAAACTAATGATTAAAGGGCAGGATACAGTTAAAAGCCAATTTTTTTTGAGTACATGTTGCCTTCTGTGCCCCTCCCCCTCTAATCAACTTGCCAACAAAATCCATTTTCAATGCATACTCTGTTTTTAGAACAAACTATGTCATCTATGATTTTGTGCTTCTTATTGCAATGCAAGCAGATCATGGCTGATGGAAGGTGTTGGAATGGTGCTATACATAACTATTTGAAAACATCACAGCAACCTACTTCAACACTCCCTCTCACAAGCTCTCAGCCCTGATGCATGCAGTGGACTGTCTTTGGGAAAGACTTAAGCAAATATCAAAATGCCTTGATGGATAGGTGTCAGTCTGAAGAGTGGACATTCCAAGTCAGGTTGCATTTGTATACATGATATAATGGGGAAATGCCATGTGTGAAGCTAAGCATCCATGATTGAAAGAACTGAAATCCAATGAGTAAATTAGGTTAACGAGGGACATTTAGGCTAGGAGGAAAAGACTAGATGATGCTGGCCATCCTCCAGCCAAAAAATGAGATTGGATCTATTTTCTTTCTGCAGGTTTTAATGTGCACTGTAAAATTACAGAATGCAGTAAAATCCATTTCAGTACAGGGGAGGAACACGTGCAATAAGAAGTGATTGGAATTCAGCTTTAAGGTCACCCTTAAACCCTGTGGCCTATTGTGGTGGGTAACTACACTTTAACATCTGGAATTTAGCATTTACCATCCAATTTATTAGGGCAGAACAATGCATAGTATTAAACCTAAAAGATACCCTGCACCTTTTTCAACACAGCGCACCACATTGCCTGTGTATGCCATGTGTCACTATGTTTTGTAGTGCCACATTGGGGTTTCATACAAAATGAATTCCACCAAAAACCTTTGCTCAAAGTACCACAAGTTGCCGTATTCTGTGGTAAGTTACAGTATTAAACATTGTATAGAGCTGCAAAAGTTGCTACCAGGTAATTCAGATATTTTTCCTTATAAAACAAAGGCGCTATAGAACATCACAACTTGCTTTCCTCACAAATTCCTGTACCCAGTCCCAACACTTTATTATTGTGTGTGACAATGCTCATGCAGGACCAGACCCTGTACTAGGGGTAGCAACTGTATCAGCTAAACCTAAGATACTGACATTAAGAAATACATGATAATAAACAGCATTTCTAGCTAGTGACAATACTAACAGGGAAATCTCATCATACCCCACTCCTGGAACTCAACAAGCCTATAAGCCTCACTACAACCTGCATTCCAGGACCGGATCCTATCCACTGTTTGCCACATTGTTTATTGTACTCATACAGTTCTTTCTCAATTACCCTGTAAAATGTAATCATCACCCTGCACTCTCCTTGCTGGCTCTATTACCTCTCCTTGCCAGTCTGATAACTCACTGTCTCTTTGCTACTTCACCCTCCTGCTTTCTCTGTCTGTGCTCCTACACAGTTTTTCTCTACTGCTACTCTCTAGTGACATCCTACCTAACCCTGGTCCCCCCCACAGCCTTTCTCTTCCCTAAGCTTTTAGCAGGATACTCCTTTCTCCTAACCTCATCCCCATTCACCCCACCCATAAGTTCTTACCCCCCTTCTCTAACCTCACTAACCTCATCACACGCACGGCTACAAGACTTTTCTGGAGCTGCCCCAACTCTATGGAATAGTCTTCCTCATCCTATTCTGCTTGCTCCTACTTTCTGCTCATTTAAAGGAGCACTCAAAACCCACTTTTTCAAACCTGCCTACCCATCTTCTTCTGTCTTTTGAAACCCCCACCACTTCCCACCACTACATATCTCCCTCCTTATTGTGTATCCATTCCCCCACCTCCTAGATTGTAAGCTCTTTGGGGCAGGGTCCTCTCCTACTGTGTCACTGTCTGTATTCATCTGTCATTTGCAACCCCTATTTAATGTACAACGATGCGTAATATGTTGGCGCTATATAAATCCTGTTCAATAACAATCATAATAATAATATTAATAATAAATTTGTGATTTATAATGTTTTATTTAACTAAATATTTGCATATAACTTGATGGTAGCAAATGTATTTAATCACCGAAACATAATGTATGTTTTGCACTGGTATTATATAGTAGTTTACTGCTTATTTTCAACATGCAATAGCCTTTCCCGTGACATTATCGTAGATAAATCTGCAGTAGTAACATCATGTAATAAAGGTGTCCATGTGCTGAAATTGATAATTGAGGATCCTGTCTCACTATACTAAATGACATTTTGTGAAAACAAAATGCTATTAGATGTGAATGAGAGAAACATTTGCTGACTTGTATTATCTTCTTGATGAAGCAAGGGACCGGCTGCAGATTCATTTTCCTGGTGATTTCCCTGATGGACACTTCTAGACTGCCATGGTCAGGAGTTGGCACAATAACCCCAGGGAAAAGGTCAGAAATGATGCTATCAAAAAGCGGAATGTCATGGGACAAAAACTGCAAATTGAAAATAATGAGAAAAAAAAAGATAAAGATTAGAAACATAGAACACTTAAAGTAAAAAGTAAATATTTAAGTCATCTGTGTTACAATATAAACGTTTCATTGAAATAACATTAAATAATAATTTCTAGAATATAACTTTAATGTTAATGAAGACCTTCAAAAGAATGTTCGAACTGACCTGTTATTTAAGGGAGTTAATCACAAGATTATGAGAATTGTTACTTTTTATCTAAACATTTTTTGTATTACATAATGCTTCCATTAACTTTTTTATAAGCAAATAAATACTAAGGGCTCTATTTATAAAACAGGTAGGAATCCTCCAGGTCCATGTGTTTCAGTGGCAGTAATTGATTGAGGCAATGTTTGAGGAAATGTCAGATACCCTTTTGTTAAATACAACTGTAAGTGTGAATGATGGCCAGTGGATCCCACATTTTTACAGTATATGCCATCACTGTTTTAGAAAGACATTTAATATACATGTTTTATATTACATGTAATATACAAAATGTATGTAGTTTTAAAGGAATCAAATTTTTCAACATTAGAAAAAAATGTAAGAAAGAAATTGCAATCATCTTTATTATCCTATTTGTTGTTTAAATTTTGGCTATTTTGGTAGGTCCATTGTGTAAGGCGGAACCAATGCATAAGCCTTAATTGAACCTCTTTCTATCGGTCCGGTAACTCCAAGTCAACCCACAAACATCCAGACATTTAGTCTTTGTATTGGATTATATTATGATTGGCATTTGCCTTCCAGGTGACAAGGAGAAAGGACCAAGATGTTAGTTAACCCCACCTCATCCCCCCATAAATACCATGAAAAATAATAGTACAGATCTTTGTGCAGTGGATGGAGGATCAATAAGTTTGGTCAGTTGAACACCTTATTGCCCTCTGAAAAACAACATTAGAGAAGCTTGTACAAGTGACTGAAGTTGGAGCATTGGAGAGCATTGCAGAAGTTGACTGTTGTGATTGGGTCTGGAGGCTTAACAGTGAAATGGCTGTAACATTTAAAATATATACTTGTGAATTTCATCTTAAGAAGTGGACTATATGCCTAAATAATATGTTGAAAATATTTTGTATAGATGATTGTTAATAATTCTTTCAAAATTTGTTTTAGAAGTTCTTAATGCTGAAAATTTAGATTAAAAATCCATTGTTTCCATCTCCTTCTGAGGTATAATCCTTGTTCTACCACTCCTTGCTCCCCTAGATTCTATACTTCATTGCATAGGGGGATATGTGGCCTCCACTATTTGGCTGTGCTTGGGCCTGAGCAACCAATGAAAGCTGTTAGGTGGAAGGCAGTGACTTCATCCATGCAGGTAACATCTAACTCCACTTTGGATTTTTACAGTGGGGAGGCTGTGAGTGATCAGCTATCAAAAGATAGCACATAAAAAAATTGCAGTATTTCTTTAAGTTTAATATAAATTGGTTATCTGCATACAAAATAAACTCTGGACAAATCAATTTATCCTGCACATTCCAGGAAGGAAGGAGAGTTATTGCTTGATGAAACATATGCAGATGAATCCACTACTCTTTATGTGACATTTTAAAAGACACACAGGGTCAAAAAGATTGCAATTAAGCTATAGCATGCAGTTTATCTTCTCTTCAGCCTTGTAATTGTCAATCGATATGTAATGACGCTGGAGAAGAGCAAAACTGCAAAAGCTCATGTTTGCTGTCATGCATTTTTTCTTTCACAAGTGTAGAGTGGCTCCAGCTATACCCTACCTTGGGTAGATTAACGTCACGTATTGATCGAAGCATCAGCACATCCTCCCTTTCATTTGGGAATTTAACCTTCAGGTTTCCAGCAGCTGTTAACACGGATTTAACTGCCCTCATTCCATAGTCATAGTGATGCTGGGAAGAGAGCTGAAGACAGATTTGGTTATTATGGTATTAATGATATGAATAGTATCCTTAGTCCAAGTGCAAACCCCCTGTGGCTTTTAAGAGACATTTAAATAATCTTCCATTATGACCTAGGAAGAGATTTTACATTACTTTTCCATTAGTGGTACATACATTGCTCTGGTTTATTGATATTATAGTGTAAATCAGCCTTATGAAATTTTATCAGTATTTCCTTTATCTACATGTACACTGTCATTATTCTCCCAGTATCTACATCTCATAAATAACACTAAACATAGAAACATGGTCACAGCTAGTTACAGTTAAGAAACCTGAAGCAGACGTATGCTAGGAGCATTGTTTTGACCAACAGAATTCAAATATTTCTTCACCAATAAAGATTTTTGCACAGAATCGATGACTGCTTATGTTTGACTAATAGATAAAGTAAACACGGGAAATGAATCATTTTATTTATGATAAACTGGCAAGGAATTAAAGCTGAAATAAGATCGGTGCTGAGTATTTGGGTGGTAAGCATTGCATCAATTACAGAGTGACAAGAAGCAGAATGAAGGAAGCTATGAATAATGGAATCACAAGGCACAAAGCGGATGGGATGTCAAGTCTTTGTGCAGCAGGTCATGTATTCACCCTAAAGGGTAATGGTTTTCTATCAGACAATAGCCCTATATCCATCTTATCACATTCCTCTGAAAAGTGCCTGGGCTCAAAGTGGTAAGATAAAATGTTAGGTTGAAACAATACTAATATGTATAAATGTGGGGTGAGCAAGATGAGAAAACCTCAGGCAAAGAGTAATCTTATCTGAGAATCTGGGACTTGTTTGAGTGAGCACAAGAAGGGGAGGGGGGTTCTTAATAACCAGTCATAAAAGTAACTAAATTAATAAAGACATTTTGTGACATGGTTTAATTGTTTGGGGGATGAATACGTATTAAACTATCAAAACATTGCAAAGATAAAATTAGATTCATTAATCAAAGCAAAGCTGAAAGTTGGCTGATGTGAGTACACTTTCACTTATTTTAAACTTCATCTACCAAAACATTATTCTTGTAATTTTTTTATATAATATTATGATACATGAAACTAATCATAGGATCATTTCTCGCATTTCTCATCAGGGAATATTGAAATTTAATGGATAAGGTTTTGATATCCTAAAAGGATAGAAGCTAGGCACTAGGTCAGGTAATAAACAGAGGTATGATGGAAAAACACACACAAAATGCAGTAAGCCAGAACAACCAATCAGCTATTTTCTTAGCTAAGTCAGAGCTTTGATAAATACATTCAGAATGGTTAAATCAGATTACGGTTCTTTGCAAGATACTTTTTACCCTACTGAATTAACAAGAGCGGTAAGGATTAGGTAGTATGCTGGCTGTGTATGTATGCATGTCTTTTTTTCTATTGTTGGATAGCAATGGTAAGGATGGCTAGCTTTTACTGCTATTCTGGACTCAATTAAAGTGTTTAAAAGGGACTGTTACTAGACAGGGTCTTAGAAAGAATATAAAATCTAACATGGGCTCCAGCCTTATCCTACTTTATTCAGAAAAGCATTTTAATATCTGACAGCATGGCAGGTAGTAAGGGTAAGTATTTTGAATGAGAAAACAATTAATATAAATTTCACCTGGATGCTTAAACTTCAAAACGTCTACATGACACAAATAGCAAATAACATATAAACTTTAATGATTAAAGAAGTCTGTAGAAACAAACAAGCTCATATATATATGAATCATTCATTCAGTGCTCATACAGATATGTTTATCAAGGCTCCTACCCTATCCAAGAAATTAGATATATTCATCTGGACTTGTAATATTGATGATGATTTATACTTGTCCAAGCCACTTTTAAGTATACTGCTGTATAAACCATAAATCAAAGCTATGCTGTCCATGTGTGTGCTCAACAAATAAGTATGTTTTCCCATGTCTTGTGTTGAGTTTTTTTTTTATTGTGTATATTTATTATTAAAAAAACAAGAATCTTACCTGTTCAGAGCACAATCTGTAAGTAGCCACAATTTTAGCAGCAAGGCTGCGTGCTGCAATGAAACCCATGGAGTACAGAGAAATCTCAGCAATTAAAGTATAATCTGGCACCATCATAGCAACAGTCCTAAACAGAACCTATAATATAAGAAAAAGTGTTCATCATAATCTTTCTATATTAGCAAAACAATGAAACTACATGTTTTATTATCTAAATTTTGTTTTTATGGGTTTTTTTTTGTATGACAACATTAAAGCTGAATTTAAAATAGGAAAATATTTTCTAACTGCAGGTAGCATATGTATTTTTAATAAATCTTGATGTACTTAAAGATGTATATTTTTTCCAGATAGGTGCAGTACTTCAACATCAAACTTTTTCTCAGTACAGTAGCTTATAGCTATAATGAAGACCAGCCACTTATGCTCTTGACTAGTCCTATATTCACCCTTTCCTTTAGGTATACCTACCCGAGTTCCAGCATCAGTGGTCCCTTTTTTTGTTTATATTCAGTGTTGGCCCAGCTGTAGCTGTGCATTACAGCCGATATACTTCTATGGGGCTAGTAGATGGAGGGGGAGGGGGGTCACTTTAGTTTAGGGAAGTTATCCTTTAAAATGGTACCATTTATAACCTTTTTGGTAATAATTTAACAAATCAACAATAATGATTCAGCTGTTTACATTTCAAATAGGTGATATCTTGGTGGTTTTGTCAGTTTTCATGATTATTTGACTGTCCCTGGTTTAAAATAACAGTCACTGCATGCTAGGTAGTAGGAAACAGGAATGAAGGTTTAGATGAATATATGTTTTCCACTAGATGGTTTCTAGGGCTATCCCCTGTATCTGAATGAACATTTATAAAATAAAGAGGGACTGTGTTAAGCTAAAAGACTAAAACAAATAGAACAAAAGTTTTAGGTCTAAGACAAACACATTAGAATCTGTGCTTTATGACAATGAACACATTAACCTTATATCTCATAACTATATGTAACTGGGCATACTGTAAATGTAAAGTCATTTTACAGAGCGTGCTATAGTCTTATACACTTGTGATGCTGGGTGACATACTACGCACATGTTGTCATGCCTTAACTAATGACAATATTCTTTCTACCATAGGCAGGCAGCAGACATGTCTTCTAGGAGATCTTTAATTTGACAAGAAGCTTTTTTTAAACTTCTGTTCAGATACCAGGAAATGTTACACTAGAGCACTTTAAAATGAGTAAACTAATATTTTTTGAAACCTAAGATGCAACAGTAATGATAGGTATACCTTTTTGGAATTACTTATCCAAAAGTCTTATTATACATATGCTAGTTGTACATACGTTAGTTGTAACTGATGTAAAACCATCAAGAAAGCCTGTAGACCAGTTGAATTGGTTGTAGTTGGTTCCACCAACCTCCTGGTTAGATTAGTAAGGTTTTGCCAACTCCGAAAAGAAGTTATACGAAATAATAGGAGTTTTTTGTGGCAAATAATAAGTGTATTCAATATAGATTGTTATATACAAGATGTGGGTGGTAAATCACCAACATTTTTACATAGCATAGGAGGTTATTTCCACGTGTAAGTAGTTGGGAACATGACCTTTTAACTGGACAAATAATCCCTATGAAGATATGTTTATAGCACAGGATTGCACTGTGTTAACGTTTGTAACCCAGCGCGTTTCGCCAGAAAGTCTTCCTCAGGGGATTCGCAGGGAGCGTTTAAAGAATTCCAAAAAGTCACTGGCCAGGATTAGGCGGGTGTGAAATTAGAATCAAAGTTTACTGGTGATCTCCTAAAAGCTATGCATAATAGCACAGAAGCATCAGCTATCAAAAAATCCAGCAAGCAGAGGTGCTGTGGAGTTAAATAACCATTAAGTTATTTATCTCCACAGCACCTCCACTTGCCACATTTATTTATTAATTTTATGTGCTAGGAGAATGTTGGTACTGTTTTGCTTTATTGTTTTTTTCCCAAAAAAAACATCCTGCCAACCTACTTTGAGGTTAGGGGAAACTTGTTAATCCATTTTTTTATTTTTAGTGGACTTGTATCTTTATAGAAGATGGACAATGCCTGAGGCCTGCATATTATTTTTAGGAACACTTAAAATATTAATTAACAAAATGGGGGTGAATAGTTTTCTATTTAGGTTAACATCTTAAATAAATTGGCATACACTTTTTTGTGTGTACAAAAGACTTCATCACAAGATATTAAGGTGGAACAGATCATTTTACTTGTCCTCATGTCCTCTTGTCTCCACAAGAAAGGTAGCCATATTTCCTCGAACAGTAAAAAAAAAATCCCATCTTAACATTTTGGGCTACTTTTTTTTTTTGTATACCTTTACTGTATTCTATGTGTAAATAACTGTAAATTGTTCTATTTTTCATATAATCCTATGTATTTTGTTGCTTTATTTACTATGCTTAAACTCTAAAGATTTAAAAAAACATCTGCCTTTTTTGACAGTTCCTTTTACAATTAGTTTTTGTAAAATTTACACAGTTGCTTGAACTGTTTGTACAGTGATGTGTAATACTTTGCTATTTTAGGAGCATATTTTTACATTCTGACATTAGGTTCCCTTTCTATGATTTATATTGTTCTCAGAACTTCAGATTTGCTGTTAATTCTACCTGCCTACCTGTTTGTTTATTTATTTATATTGTGTGCACACAATACTCATGTTATTTTATTACTCATTCCAAGTAGTATCAGCTTTGTGGATGTTTGCATGTTTCCTAGCTCTCCAACTATTGCAAAACAATTTCATATATCTTTAAAGCTAGGTACACACATTAGATAATTGTCATCTAAAAAGATTGCGTGAAAACTTGACGTGTGTACGGCTCTTAAGTGTGTCTTTGTAGGATAGGTCATTAAAATAAAATTGGTGAATTAGGTAAAAAATTGAGCAATAATATAATTTGATTTGTTCTTTACCTAGAGAAAAAAGTTATAACCATTTAAGGCAATATGTGATACTGACACTTGATGTGATTCAGGGCTATAGACAAGCAACAGTTTAAAGTGTCAATTTTGATCTTCAGTACAGGGCTAGTGTTTTTATTAGTGAGCTATGGTTTATGGTTTTCATTTTTTTTTATTGACAAACAGGCCTAAGGCTCAAAAAAAAGATGTGCGAGTATCTCTATAACAGCGCCTTGCTTATCCAGCTTGCCTTTTTTCTAGTAGAATACTAGGAGGGATACTGGTCCAGTGGATGAGAAAATGCTTCAAATTGTGTTAACATTTTTGGTTTCAATTGATTTTATTGCAAAACCTGGTGCAGAGCCTAGGATGTCCTTATCAGCAGACTGCTGCACAAACCACTCTGGGAATGCACAAAGTATTTACATGAGAGTGCCAAACATCCTGCACCAGTAAAATAAAGTAGAGACTAATGTGGGAGAATGGGCCCATTTCTCTACCCTTAAGTAAATCATTTTCCATGTCCCTGCTTTTTTTAGCTGTTTTAGGGTTAAGTGTAATTCCAGTTAAGAAAAGTTATACTTTGTCACCTAGTACATGACTTCCTTCATCTGCAGGTAGAGCAAATCCAGGCCAGCCAGTGGCTAATTTTGCTACAGATTTTTTATAACTTACTTGATAGGAAGATAAATACTTGAGAAATATCCAAAAGCAGAGCAGAATCCAGTTTCTTAAGACTGTTAGATCCAGCTCAGATTTAACCCCCACTTGTTCCTCTGTAACAGAACACTGATGTAGAATTATGTGCAACAAAGTTTCTTGTGGATCTCTAGGTATAGAACTGCAGCTAGGTTTGCCAAAGGAGATTATAGTGTATGAGTAAGGCAATGTTCAGACTGGTGGAGAGGTTGCAGTGTAATGTTCCCTCACATTCATGAACCACATCCTTGGGGAGAAGTTACATGTAGACAGCCCAAAAGAATATTAGTGGGGTGGCAGTGAGTGGTTCTGTAATGTTGATTGCTACCCACTGTCAAATTTGCAAATGGTGTGAGTAGCTGGGAAAGTGCCAGATGCCAGGAAAAAATTGCTTGCTTCTGCAGCAGGCCTGGACCTGCTTTTGCCCTTCATTCTTTCTCTCTAGAAAAGCATGGGGGCAGAACTCCTAAAGGTCCAGAACTCAATACTCATCTTCAAAGAAAACGAGCTGAAGACCAAGAATGCTGGTAGTTATATTTATCAATGTATGATCCAACCAACTGGGACTAAACTTCTCAAGGATCAGCCATCTGATAAATATGTGAGTTATCACAAAAAAATACCCCTGACAAGAAGTTTTAAACACTGGTTAGCTTTAAAGGGGATATTAAAAGAAAAGTCTTTAGAAACTGTAAAAAAGCACAATATTAGTCAGGCAATATGAGTCCACATTCCTCCAATTAAATAAAAACAGACTAGCATGAAAGGTTAAGGTCCATTCTGCAAAAGGTTTAACTGCATTCTTTACATATAATAAGTTATCTGTATAAAAATGTGAATTTCAGTTTACTAAATAAAAACTGTAGATTACCTTTAAGTTATCTGGCAGTTCTGCTCTTCCTGCATATCCTGGATTCATAGTGATATATACTGTGCATGATGAGTCCAGACATATTTCAGTACCTTCAAACACAAATGTTTGCACCTGCTCTGATATGGCACGCTGAATAGTCTGAATTTGCTGGGCAACAACAGACAGCACCTAAAGGGTCAACAAAAATGTTTTTTAAATTATTGTTATTTTGTAAGTACTGCAAAAATTTAAGTCTAACACCTCTTCTAATCCTGTACCTCCATAAAATATATTTCCTTTACTTAGAAAACATGTGTTTCCTGCCCTCGTATTACAATGATTTATCCTGATATAGATGAATATTCCCTAAGGACGATGGGTCTAACTGGATCTGGTAAATTATAGAGAAAACTTAGAAATTGGGTCAACTCTGGTACCCAGTGAAGTGCATGGTCAGTCTTTAGACACAATGCCCAACTGGAGTAACAGGATACTTTGTAAGTAAGTGAAAATTTAGGTTAGTAGAATGTTTCTCCGAACAAATACAAATGCATCGCTTAATGCCTCTGGTTCCTAGTTTATGTCAACTAGATTTCTAAACAAACCAATAGGCACAAAACCATTTTATAAATAAAATAATTTACAATTATATTCCTCTTGATAACTTTATTGGTGTAATTTTGTGTAATATAACAGTCAAGATTAAAGGCCCTAGATTTACTAAGGGAATTCAGGCTGTTTGCTTACCAAGGACAAATATTACCTTGTAAGGAATAATTCACTTAACCTAATAAAAGTAGTGATAGTTCACTTTGCAAATTTAAAAAAACATTATTTCTTACATATGATTGGGGATTGGCACAGCTTTATCTAACAATATAGAATGCTCAGCAAATGGCACCGCAGGCAACATGGCACAGCCAGATACATTAGATAAAGCATGCCAACACTAAAAATCCAACATTAAGCTATTTTTACCTGAAATTGTACTTCAGGAATTAAAAAAAATGCAGGTGGGAGCATACAACAGCTCTCTGCATTCCAAGTATTAAGATGAAGGGGATCAGCGCTGACAATTGCAGTGTCTGTGTCATGGGCTTTTATGCATTTCAAACAGGTTATTCATTCCCATACAGGTCAATGGGATTGTAACCCCCCACCCCCACCCCCTTCAAGAGGCAAATGCAGAAAGAGGTCAACAGAAGTTCAGATGTACCTGTCAAAAAATTCTGTAAGATTTCAGAAGTGTCTTACACTAACACTATCAATCTGTTGACCCAGGTCAAAATGATGCCAATCGCAGCACTGCCAGTGTAATGATGCATGACCTAGCATATCATATAACCAGACTGAAGACATTGAAAAGGCACTGGAGAAAACACTGTGTAACACATGAGGCTTCCAAGGAGAAGAAAATAGGCTAAGCAACACATTTTGCCTTAAAGTGTACCCCTTCTCTGTTCAGAAAAAAAAATCTGTCCGAGGTGATTATTTCTCCATTCTAAAGAAATATATTTTTGTCCCACCATATCCTTTACATAAATCTGAATTTTCAGTTCAAAATATTCAGCTGGTGCACTTCGTATGCTCTAATGGGAAAAGGTGCAGTGTCTTCATCCATTTAAACATAATTAACCCTTAGGGGGATTCTCACTAAACCAGAAACTAATGTTGCAATTTGTTCTGTCAGGTAATCCTTCCTTGTCAGATCTACCTACCATCCTAACAAAGGGGATGTCTAAAATTGGACTTGTTTATTAGTGCAAAATGTGAAAAAGGAACTGTGAACCTTATGGTAATGACCAATTTAATTTTAATGAGTGCTCAAAATGACAGCAACAGCAATGAATTGTGACATCACCTTCAGACAATAAAGGTGGTTTGGAGAAGTGCTGGTGACTACATGTTTTTCTACATTGTATGTTAGTGCAGACTTCTGGGAAAATCAATAAGCCAGTCACACAAGTAGGAAATTACATCACTGGTCAACTTCACCCACCGAATTCAAAATGCTTCCAGGTTGTCATATAAGATTTCATTTATTGTCATTTAAAAAAAAAATTACAGGGGCTGCAGATTGAAACGGAAAGGTTATGTTAATAACAAATAACTACAATAACTTGTATATTAACTGTATATATGGTATTTTACATTTTCATGTCCCCTGTTTACATTCTTTTTAAAGTATAAGTACCCCTGTTTAAGATTTAGTGTAGGCAGGGATTTGAAACTTAATTCATTTTTTTTGGTGGTGGTGGTGGTGGGGGGGGTTAGGGCAGTAATGCTATCTGTGACCTGCTAGTGGGAATTTCCTTGATTTCTAGAAAACACAACAAAAGGTAAGAAGAAGTTTCTCTAAATTGAGAGACATTTCAGTTTTGTCATCTACCAGTTGTCACCAGATCAACTATACTAATTGGAAGATTTGCTCTCCAAATATGAGGATTTACTTTAGGCCTTACTTACTGTCTTATTGATAATGATCACCAATACAAATAGACAAGTGAATCTTACAAGCAATAACATATTAGCAAAATTATCTAACCCCTTTCCTTACTCTATCATACACGTTATTGGTTCAAAAATCATGGAATTTCTACTAACCCTTGCCTAATTATTTAGACGTAATAACAAGGAATAAAAAGGAATTGACAATACACTTGCTATGAATATTCTGCTCTGCATAATTGGCTAAATAACAATAAAACAAAGTATGAAAGTTCTGCAACCTTAAAAAGAAGTAAAAAAAATTCCAATTAGAATTGAGTAAAAATATTATCATTTTTGTTGCAATCTCAGACTCCCCTTACTTCTTTACCCAGAGCAAGAAATTACAGAAATTAATGCTTAGGGACAGGGAGACACAAAGTTTAAAAAAAACTTCAGAAACATTCTTTTCAAAATATATTAAGGCTGCTTCTATTGTAATGGCAAGAATAACAGAGTGAAACTTTAAAGGATTTAGAACACAAAGAGAAGGTCTCTACTCCAGTATGCTGAGCTGTAAATCCGGCACTTTATTCAACAACTCCTAAAAGCAACATAGCAACTGCTACGCATTTCAGACTAACAATAGGCTTGACAAAGGATTTAATACTCTGAAGCATGTAACAGTGAATATGTTGTTTTAGGAGTCTCTGAATAAAGTTCTAGTTTACAAGGCTACATGCTAGAGTGCTGGGCTCTTTGTGTTTGATATCATGAATGGAGGATTGTGGTCTGAGCATCACACATTTGTAGCGGAATGGTACACTTAACAGGGAAGTGGATTTTGCTTGCATCCAAAATTTAGTATAATATACTCTATCTATTATATTCATTCAAACAAAACACAGGTAAACAGAATGTTTTCTACAATAAATTCTTAGAGTTTCTTGACTCAACATCACCGAATGTAAATATTTCAGTGTATATTCGTAAACAAAATTTAGTCTTTTAAAGCAATGGTGATCATGTTATGTGCAGCACTGGAAAGCTTATTTTGGCACTGTTCATACAGTGGTGGTACATTTACTCATTCGTCTAATTAATTTAATCATTTGTTCTCTTGGAACACTGTATACCAGAAGGCAACAAATCAAGTAGTGTTTGTACATTGGTTGAAAACAGTACATGCTTTTGGAGTTGGTCATTCTACAGCTGCTGAAAATGCTGGGTTATTTACTAATCGTATGAGGCAATTTATGGTCAGCACCCACCAAAGAAAAAGAATAATCTAAATTTGGTTTATGAGATGTCTGCCTTGTGGAGCAGTAATAGATCCAATAAAGCTGGATGTATGTATTTCTGTAAACAATCTATGTATCATAGATATTAACACTTTTAAAAAAATCTCAGTTTCAAAATCAGCGAAGACAGGTCTGATTTAGTTAAATTTAATCAGGTTTCAAATGAAAACAATTGTTGTTTTGCTTGAATCATTTAGGGGCAGTGGATCCCTGCAAGAAACAATCCATTTATACCAATCACTGTCATATTATATGGTATTATCTTCAAAATGATGACCAGCAATAAACATATTGAATAGAATTTAGCATTTCTTATATAGCTAAAGCTTTAAGGCCACCAAGCTACAAAGAGTAGCATGAACATGAAAAGTACCTAATTTATGACCTGTATTTACAATTGGCATACATTTTAAGCTAGGAAACTGAAAGCACAACATTTAGGATTGTGGAAGGAAGTCTAATGTCTCCATTAAACTTAGGCACCTAAAGAAGCTTACGTTTATATCAGAGCTGTCAAGTTCAGTTCTGCCTTCTTCTGACTTATTTCCTATTACCATACTTGTGATTTTTTTTTTTTTCAGTTGGGAAAAATGAGAAATGCAAAGCATGATGGGCCATGCACATGTCTACAGCCACTGGAGTGATTAGAAATAAACCAAACATTCAAAGGTGTGATTTTTCTACTACTTTCGTTACCTTGCCTTAACTTACCTAATGTATGTGTACTTCTATTTCTAACCTTATGAATTCTAAATTCTGAAAGCTGCAAGTTAACATTATGTATTATATTATTAATATTCAGCATTATGACTTCCTGCATGTCTACAGCAACCCTTCAGTTGCCACATCAACCCTTCCACCTACTATCTTGTAAAACAAGACAAATAAATAAATGCTAGAAACACTTAAAATAATATAAGCTGACACTGTATATAGCTAATAAATTACACTTGGAAAAAAAAAATGGAACTCAATGTATGCAGCATTGTGCAATTCAATTGACTGAAGACTGCATGCAACAATCAGGCCGAGGCAAGCCAAGCCTCATAGGGTCCTAGCAGGAGCTTCTGTTGGGAATAAATTTGAAGCTGAAGAAGGCAACAGAGTAGGTGTGGGTGCTGGATGCTATGGTCCTGATTTATTAAAGCTCTCCAAGGCTGGAGAGGATACTGGGGGACACAGCAAACCTGGAATGCATCTGGTCACGGACTAAAAAATAGCAAATGACTTTTAAGAAATTCATTCCAGGTTTGCTGGTTCACCCAAGTTTGCCAAGGGAATTGTATCTTCTTCAGTCTTGGAGAATAAATCATGCTCTATGCTTCCGACTCCAGTGTCTGTAGAGAACTAACTTATAACTGCAATCAAGAAATCTGTTTACCAACAAATATAAATTAAGTAAAAGCAACACTTTACAATATAAAACATCTATACCCAATAACTAGTTAAGGTATTTGACAACTTTTTGACTATATTAGAACAATTTAACTGTGTAGGTCATTTAAATACAACTTCATATTTCATGGCTATGATTATGGTATATTATTGATATAATAGTGCTGTTAAAAATAGCTGTACTGTTCACAAATACATAGCTTAGAGATTCATATTTTTTTTTATTAAAGCATCTTATTTCTGATATTAAGCCATGTTCTGTTTAGGTGTACATACACATGAAAGTACTAAATTTGAAAGTCAATATTTTATCTCTGCATTTATATTTGCACTTGCAGAATTGTTACTTGCAGTGCATATTAAGTTTTCTGAGAAAGAGTGTTAGAATTACCTCCAGCTCAATACGATTAAATTCATCAAAGCATGCCCAAGCTCCAGACTGTGCCAGACCTTTGAAGAATTTCCCCATGGCTTTATAGTCTAGTCCATCAGAGCAGTTAAAAACAACACACTGGAAAAAAGAAATAAAAAGAATAAAGAGGGTTATATTATGAAAACAAAAAGTACAGAGCGTATATTTTCAATGTGAAAAAAACTTGAATAAAAGTAAATAAATTATACATGGTTAAATCTGTAGTGATAATAAAATGATTTAATTTAAATTGAAGTTTCATAAATTGTATATTTGACAATTAAAGAGATCTTGTCAGAACAGCTCTGCAGGTTGCCATTGCCTGTTTCCAGAAAAAAAATGCTACATCTGTGGCAAAAAACTATATAGAGAGTAGAGTGCCTGCACCAGATAGCACTGCTTCAGTTTATTTGGGTAATTTAAAGAATTTGCCTTTTTTAATGTTACCCTTAAAGCAGAGCAAAACAAACTCTTCCTTTTTCTTCCAGTCTATTTTTATTTTGTTCCCCAGTGGCAATGTCTAGTGTTTTTTTAACTATTAATTTAATTTTGAAAAAGATTTTCCTTTTACCCTTGGTAAACTGAACCAGGTCTGTGATATGAAACATTGTATATAAGCATTAAAATATCTGTAAACCTTTCCCAGCACAATGTTCCATGCTGGGCAAAGTCTGGTCAAAACTTTGCACAGCTGGTGGCTTTAAGCCCAACTGTTCAAGTAGAGATGCTCAGCAAATAATCAGGATGGTTCCCAATTATGTGATTTCTAGGTAAGCTTTGACATGGCAATCCAATGCAGACTGTAGTCTTGAATTAGAAAACCCTAAATTGACTTTCCACCTTTCAGCTGCATAAAGTAAAGAAAAAATAATTATAAAAAAGTCTTATCTTAGTTGCAGACTTTTGACCAGCTTGTCTAGGTGATCGTGATATCAGTGGGGCTTCTTGTGGAACTTTTAGAAACAGTTATTTTGCTTGTTTGTTTGGAACATTGTACAATATTTGTATATATATTTTTTTACTTTTGGGTACTTTTATGCTTTTTTGTCAATGGGTCTCCATCAAACTGAAACCCTTTTAATAATCAAGAAGCATTTAAGTTAAGAAGCATTCACAGTGTTAAGTAAATGTTTATAGTTATTTATATAATTATAAATTAACATAATAAATCTGTGTGTAACCCTGAGATTTCCAGGCAAGTAGCATTTTCAGAGTAAAAGAAAGGGATTGTGTGGGACAATCCATTTTGAGTATATTATGTGTTGAGTATATTATGTGTTTGACATATTTTTACTGAATTATTCAACCCAGCAAGAAGCAATGATATTGAAAATGAATCCAACAAACACTTATTTGGCAAAAAGTATGTGTTGTATAAATATATCTAATATTTTTTTATGGTGGGGTTTGGTTAGATGCTTGTTGTATTAGACACTTCTACTCAAAGCTCCTAATGTCATATGGGCTTTTTGCTCATTTATGCTTTTGCTCCATTGATATTAACACCAGGTCTCTTCTCTGATAAAGGCAAGCAGTAGCTCAAGGAACACCAGGAGATCAAGGGAAGCTCTCACCCAGGGGAGATTGAGAGTTATTTCCTTTGCCCTGGCTCTTCTATTCCCACTTTCAAGCAGAAGTATGCAGGCAAGATGGAATTAGGAGCATGTTCTCCTCCACACTCAGAGACAACCTGGCTGTTTATAAGGTGAGCAATGCACACTGATTACCTTCCCCCAATTGCTAGAACATGTTGCTAACCCACTCCAGAAGCTTATCTCAGCCCTCCTAGAGCTGAGGATGGATGGGATATGAAATCCTATATCAAATCACTTCCCTCCTGACATTTAAAGTTGTGAATTATATTAAAAATACCAACAGATCAAAAGTGTCTCACCTGAAGAGACATTCAGGGAGAAAAAAATTGACAATATTGAAAAATAAATGAATGATTTAAGGGTACATGCTCAAAAACATAATGATACTTTGCAAGAGCACACCGTTTTGATCCCACAGTTACTATAAAAACATGCAGTTAGGTTAATTGGCCATTGACATGGATCATCTTTTTCCTCCTGATAAGCTCTTAGCTTATATTTCAGTCATCCCTAAATCAGGCAAGGACCCTAATCTATTTACCAATTACAAACCCATCATTCTGCTCAGTGTTGACATCTCCTTCAAAATCCAGATTTTTTGCCTTTTCTTCCATACCTGATCCATGGGGAACAAGTATTATTTGTGCCAAACCTTGAGGCCTTCAATAAAACTATCCACCCTATCTCTTATATTTGTAGACATAAAATACCTCCCTGTCTTGTTGATCAATGCTGAAAAAGCATTTGACTGGTCAACTGAAAATTACTCCATCTAGCACTCAAGCAGCTAGGTTTAGGCCCTAATATACTCTTAGTGATTGTGGCCCTATTGTCAGCGCCAACTGCAGAATTTTAGTACTTTATCTGTCCCCTTCCCTCTAAAAAGTGGTACCAATTAGACATCCCCCATCTCTACAACTTTTCTTGATGATAATGAAGTACTTAGCTATTGCTTTTCACAACAGCAGTTCCATTCATGGGACTGAAACTAACTTGTTTCATCATAAAATGCCTTTGTATGCAGATAATTTTCTTCTTTATGTATGACATCAGTTTTCTTTCAGTTTTGACTAATTTACAGCATCTTGGAGAACGTAGTAACTTTTCAACAAATACTCATCCTTGGATCTAAGAGCACATTTATGGAATAATGCAAAATTTATACCAAAAACATCTGACTATTCGCTCTTGACTACACCTGTCCTCTGGCTAAAGGCCTGGCTAAGGTCTGCAAAACATTTATGTTTCCAGCCCATTGACCCACATTTTTTATATCCTGGACCATTACATCATAGTTTCCACTCAAACTTTGGGTAGTTAGGATTCTTCAAGGTTTCAAGCCTGTCTTCTGTTTCAAGGCAGCATTTGTTACACCTAATACACCTGTACCTAGACCACACATTGACTGCTGTGATTTTGTAGGTCAATATATGTCTTTGCAGATGCCTATGGATTTCTGACAGATTTTCTGAAGCTATGCTCTCTTTTAGAACCACCCTGACACACATTAGGGATGATTTAATACACACTGTTTACTTACCAAGGTGATTAATCATTTTAATTCACTTTATTTTGGATTGGGTTGTTTGTCTGTTATTTTATGATATTTTGTCTATCCTGTATGTTAGATATCCAGGTATATGTGTCATGAAGTATTGTTGACGTTCATTAAAAAATTACCTCCACAAGTAATTTGTGTTTTGTTTTTTCCTTACCTTCTTACATGTATGTTTAACTACTATTTTACTAATAAATACAGAATTAACTATAAAATATGTTATGTAAGGCAGCCAATATTGTTAATAAATATACTTTGATAGTCTGCATGCTTGTTAACATATTGTACTATGATCAAATGTGTAAACCCTTCCATACTTAAGAGATATACATAAGAGAAAATTCATTGTGTGTATGAACATTGTGTGGGGAATTTCAGAGAAACAGAACTAAAGATTTTCCACCATGACAGAAATAGCAGGTGGTCAGATCTTTTTTAAAATGTCAGGGGAACTGACACAAATTATATGTTCATAAATTACAACCATACACCACACACTTGCATTCTAGCTGAGTCTGTGGAGCAATTTATACAATTTATATAACAAATAAACACGTTATAAATTAGAAATACAATATGCAACAAGCTGTTTCCACATAATTGTAGAGGTGAGAAAAAATGTAATGTTTCTTAATGTTAAAGAAAACAATATGCAAATTATGCATTTTAAATGCAGTAGTGAAAAAGGAATATATATATATATATATATATATATATATATATATATATACACATTATTTAATGAAATCCCAGGACCATCATCATAGCATTATATATAATGTTCTTTAATAGTTATAGCCTATGCTATGATCCTTGTGTACAAGGTTAGTTATATAAACCAAATACTTTATTAATCTTTTTATTTTGTAACATGAACAAGAGAAAACATATATATGCTGTTTGGATGCTACTGGTAAAAACATTTTTCTTTTAGTAATAACATTTTTTCGGATGCCAGGCTAACAACAAATTATACAGCTTATATAGGAAATACTTAGACGAATGTTGTTTTAAATAGTGTAGGAAAATGTAATACTCATACGGGTGACAACTCAAAACTTGTAAATTCCTCTTCACTTTTTGAGCCTGATTTAATAAAGCTCTCCAAGGCTGGAGAAAATACACTTTCACCGGTGAAGCTAGGTAATCAAGCAAACCTGGAATGGATTTCTTCAATATCATTTGCTATTTGCTAGCAAATGCTTTGAATCCTGGACCAGATTCATTCCAGGTTTGTTGGATCACACAGCTTCACTGGTGAAAGTGTATTCTCTCCAGCCCTGGAGAGCTTTAATAAATCAGGGCCTTTGTCTCAATTAAAGTAGACAGATAATCAGAAGAAATAAAAAAGTTAATTGTTCTAAAGGATTAACAGACAGCAATAAAGAACTTAACAGTGTGTCAAACCATCATAACTATGTTAAAGCTAAAAGTATATTTTTTAAAGAAGCTTTAAGGCAGGGGTTGGCAACAAGTTGAGCATGATCTAACTGTTGAAAATAAATAAATTTATTGCACGGAGCCCTGGGTTCTGCATATGCTTGCTGATGCTGTAGCTGCCTGACATGATGCTTATGGGCAGCCAAAATTTTGTACACACATGCCAAATGAGGCATTAAACATAAGGTAGTCTATCATGCTGCTTCTCTTAAGAACCACTGCCTCTAAATTTTTTTACATGTTTTTTTTTTTTTTTACATGGGTAAATGGAATGGAAGATGATGCCGAAAGATACGTACATCCAATCTATATATGTAGGTGTGAGCATAAATAAGTGGAATATGGGTGTATGTATGGGGGGAGTGCTGTTAAAATGACTCATGTCAGGTACTGCTCTTCTGTAAATAAGGAGGGTGGAAGGAATCAAGAGGATGATGTGTATTAGTCTGTATATACTGCTGACCCCTGCCATTGTATACACCTGACCTCAACATTCTTCTGACTCCTGCACTCTGTACATAACACACTCCTGACCCCTTCCTTCTGTACAAATTTCCTGTTTTTCTTAATAACCTGGCAGTAGACTTGGGTGACTACTTTCAAGATAGGAACAAATCATATATTATGGATTTATAGAATCTTTTTCATGAGGTTATATATTCCTAAGTTATATATTTATAATAAACCTTGTTGTACCATGTAATATTGTGATAATTGACACTTCTTCCATGTTGTTCAGTCAGATATCCATCCTTCCAGGGTTACTTACCCATGCTAAAATGAATAAAATGGTGTTCTTTCTGCACAAGCTCTTTGGTTGGACAAAAACGAGCAGCAGCAAACTGATATGATATAATTCTGCTGTTGCCTTCTATCAATATATTCCTTGTCAACATATTTGCATTTAACACATATCATTGACTACCAGACCTTATCTTCCCTCTCCCAGTCTAAATCTTCCTATATGGGGAATTAGGACTGATTTTAAATCAAGTTCACAAATTTATTTACAAATCACATGTAATTTATACAGAACTGCAATAATGTTTGACTTTATTATCTGGTTAGATTAGTCAGTTGTTTGAACCACCTGAACATTCAGAATTTTTTCTATCTCGTATAACCAATGTGCTATCATGTTATAAATGTAATATTATATGTAATATATATTTTAACACTTGACATTACCTGTTTTGCTACTGCTCTCGCCAAATCCTTGCAGGTCTCTGTTTTGCCTGTTCCCGCTGGCCCTTCTGGAGCTCCTCCTAGGTTTAGCTGTAAAGCTCCCATTAGAGTTCTGGAATGAAATAAAGAAGGCACAGCTTGTTTCTTTAATAAAGCAGATCAAAATGTTATTTAACAGAAACTGCAGTGTTAGCGAAACTTTTAAGTACATAAAGGAAATGAAAATAAATATTAAAACATTATATTTTAATATGTTTTAGAGGAAAGTGTTCATATGTTATAATCCCTAATGAGCTTTTTTAAACTACATTAAGGCTAGAGACTCAAGAGTAATGTAAATGGAAAGGGCTGGAATACAGAGGTCATTACCAACCACAACAATACATAGTAATTAATAGTAAGAATAAACAAAAGAATATTTACAGAATACTTCTGTCCCTCTAGGGTAAAGCTCATTTTCTTTTATTTTAGTTAAGGCGTTTGCAAAAAGTAAATGCAGGAATGTTCAACCTTTATTAAATATTTTCACTCTGGGTCACTCTGAAAAATATTAGTAAAAAAAATGTTCTGCATATTTTTGAAATGAACACTTTAAAAATGACATGATGCAGTATTAGGCAACCCCACCTTTGTTCCTGGTCTACATAAAAAATGATTTAAACACTTTATTTTAACCTAATAGTTTACATGCCTATTGAAAGGAATGTTTGCCTATTTGAAAATGGACTGTTATAGACACGGGACAGCTGAAGATAGGTGCTTGTGTGATTTTTAACCGGCTGACATTAAGCCATCCTGTTGGGATAATTATGTTGTTGTTTTTTTAATATAACCTTGATGTGGCATCCATTCCTGCTAGTTGCCTACCATTTGTCAAGCTAACTCCTACAATAGTTACATAGTAAAGTTAGGTTGAAAAAAAACAAGTCCATCAAGTTCAACCACTAGGGAAATAAACATATCCCAAATTTAAAACCCTGTGGACATAGTCGGTCCAGAGAAAGGCAAAAACCCAGTGGGAAAAAAATTCTTCCTAATTCCATGAGGCAATCGAATGTTTCCTGGATCAACAGTGACTGTTATTTTTACTTTAAAGCTCAATACCCAGTTATATTCTGTGCGTCTAGAAAAGCATTCAGCTTTTTCTTAAAGCAATCTATAGTAGTTGCTGAAACTACTTCCTGAGGGAGCCTATTCCACATTTTCACAGACCTTACAGTGAAGATTCGATTCCTTATCCGTAACTTAAACTTCTTTTCCACCAGATGCAAAGACTGCCTTCTTGTTTTTTGAAAATATCTCAAAGTGAATAATTGGGAAGAGAGTTCTCTATATGGACTATTTATATATTTATACCGGGTGATCATATCTCCCCTTAAACATCTCTTCTCAATGGGCAAAAGTTTCTGTTCAGCTAATCTCTCCTCATAGCTGAGCTCCTCCATTCCTTTTATTAGTTTAGTTGCCCTTCTCTGCACTTTCTCCAATGTCCTTTTGTGAACTGGTGCCCAAAACTGGACTGCATATTCCAGATGTGGTCTGACAAATTATTATGGATTATGTCTCCATCTCTGCAGTCTATTCCTCTTTTATAATACAAGAAAGTACTTTACTAGCTTTAGATATTGAAGCTTGGCATTGCATGCTGTTATTATGCTGTCATTAAGTCTATGATCTACCAGAACCCCCAGATCCTTTTCCATTTCTGACTCCCCCAAATGTATTCCCCCTAGACAGTATGAATCATGCATGTTGTTAGCCCCCAAGTGCATAACTTTGTAACTTTGCCCAATCAAACAGCACATCCAGGTCTGCTTGTAGATTATAGACATCCTGTATGAAATTAATTACATTACATATTTTGGTGTCATCTGCAAACACAGAAATGGTAGTTTTAACCCCAAACTCTATATATTTTATAAATATGTTAAACAGCAAAGGTCCCAACAGGGACCAATTTAGAGCCCGTTATTTTCTTTCTCCATAGGGTCTAGTAGCTACTTTAAATGTTTAATGATTAACTGCTGTACTTGCAAGCAATGCAAATTGTCCATTCATTACCTCCCTAAAAGTGGACATGACTGAGAGCTGAGAGGGTACAGAGAGCTACATCATAACAGCTATAAGATAAAAAGAAAATGAATATTTGCAAATAAGAGACAGGAGAGACAACAGACAAAAATGTGGCTAAAGTGTTGTTTTATTGTTATTTTAAAATGATTAAAATGAAGCTATATTCTCTAGACATTGTTCATGATAATAGAAGGGGCTGTGAATTCAACTGGAATATTAGAGCCAGGACCTTTACAGAAAATAACTGTATGTAAATGTATAAACCTAATTTTAAAGATCTTTAAGCTATAGTTTTAGCAAGGTAATTTCTGTTTCAGGAAATATTTCTATCCACTAGAGCATGTCTGGTCTGGGTCTTTTAGGTCTTTAGGCAATCCCTACTATAATTACTTTATCCACAACTAAAGTTACATTATCATGGTGGTCAGTGGGAAGAATAACTCAAACTGCTTATGGCTCGAGAAACCCTAGCAACTTCAGAAGGAACCATAGGGTTCCACAGAACCCTGGTTGAGAAACACTGCACTAAAATATGTATATATTATTTTTGCGAAGAAGATTTTTTGGTTAGCTAAATTGTATAAAAAGGATGACAAGCTTAGAATAAGTCAAAACATTAAACAGCTCCTTATCAGGGGGTATGTCATATGGCAATTTCCAAATTGATTGGTGTTGGGCTTGGAAGAAATGGTAAGTTGGCTTACCATGGTCACCATACATTTGCGCCTTGGCACCCAAATCACTAAAGGCAAAGATGCATCTCAACAGATCTGTACATTTTGCTTTCTAAAACAAGTTTCAAATCTTACTACCTAATTTAAAAAAAAAAACATAAATAGTAATAAATATATAATTTGTTAGCAGAGCCAGATTCCTATTTACATTTTTAAGGGAACGTTTAATTCATTTAGTTTGAAGCTTATACTGTGAAGACATGAAAACATTTTATTCCTGTTTACGCAAAGGTCAGCATGTGCTGCATTAAAAAAAAATGTGGTAAATAAATGGCTGTTCGACCATAAACGACAGGTGGTATTTGAATCACTCTTGTTTTGTAATTTTGAAGCTACTTTAAATGTATTAGCTCTGCCAGAGACAACAAATCACAAACAAACTTGCTGTCTGCATGAACATAGCTACATTAATTGTTGTCTAGAAATGGCAGCATGACATTATTCTAGTAAGATACCAGTAAGACACCAAAAGACATTCAAAGAAATGTTATCTGGCAGGAGGGCATTTTTCTCAAGTTCCTATGGTGAATCATTATGCTCACTTTGTAAAAACTAAATGCGCTACTTGGAAGGTATTTATATTAAACAAACTTTCTTTTTTTAAGGTTGCTATGATACTGAGACACCAAACACTATCTCAGGACACACACAAAATACCTCAGCTTAATATAAAAGACAGAGACGGCATACTGTTTGCATTGTGTAGGTGTATGTATTAGGTTACGCAAATAGACCAAATTCAATTTAGAGATTTCTTGTAAAAGTTTATTACAGACAAAAGAATCTTGCAAATAGTTAAACTACTACTTTCAAAACTCTAAATTGTGTTATTTTACAACTGGTACATTGTGATTTCTGTAATCAGCAAAAATGGGATTCTAGGGGATAACAAAAAATAAAATCATTTCAGAGACAAACTGAAAAGGTTAGGAATACATATTCTTTATTATACTCTTGCCGGTATATACTCAAGTAAAAAAAGAATTCCTATTGTCTATATGAGTTACTTTCTTCTAAAATGACTACTACAAATATAGTATTATTCAGCATTGCCCTTTTTCTGAATAGACATTAGTTTGTACCCTTGAATTTTGCAACCAATGTCTTTTTTGCAGTTGTCGGGATATAGGAAGCAGACAAACCTAAAGGTATGTTTGTAGGAGTACCAAGTGTAAACCATACAAACATTCAACAAACACTATGGAAATACCATTTCTGGCACACAGGGCTGGACCTACAAGGCCATATAGGCCATGGCCACTAGGATGGCATATTACTGCTATGTCCAGCTATAAAATTATCATTATAAAAAATAAAAGTGCCTAGCATAGGGCTACTTTGCCCAGAACAATCATGGCTTCCACCAATTACCCTTAACTTTCATCATGGCTGCCCTTCCATATTCATTCCTAGAGCACAAGATAGAGGGCCTAAGAGAGAAAAAGTAAACATCTGACTCTACTGGTAAGAAAAAACCCAGGATTACAGTATGGAAAGGCAAGAGTGCTAACAATGTATCCCCTAAGAAATGTTATATTATATATTAGGAAATACTGAGGAATTTAGTAACTAGATAAATACACAAGGTCACAGGTAAGTTCTAGAGTTTCAAAATAAATTCTGAGTATACTTATGGGCATTTTGTATAAGGTAAAACTTTTGATATCGATCAAACATTTACTGAAGATGAATTACCAAAACAAAGAAAAAAAAAAGAATGCTAATGGAATGGCACATTTACTGCCTTATACATACCCTAAATGTATTTAAGGTGGTATGTGATTGTTTATTTAGCACATTCTAACTTGAGAAAGTTGATTTTTCACTCCTCTGGCACCCTTCAAGAACACTTGCCTAACTGTAGCACATAAAAGACGCTATAATACAGCCCAACACCTAACGATCTTTGTGTTCCAGAAAGTTTTAACATACTGTATATAATACTAAAAAATGTTTTAAATTGTCCCTTAACCTTGGATATGGTGGCTACATTAGTTTACTTTCTACTTCAATTTCACATGGTAATCCTGTGAATATTACACTTTTGGTTCACATGTGCACTGTATCCATGGAGGGAACCATGGCTATCATCCAGACTAGATAACTAATATGCCTGTCATTGTTCATCTCCACTACATAGTGACTGATAGAATTTATAGTTTACATAGGAAAAATGTTTTATTTGCCTTCAGTGCAGGTCACATGAAATGAATGACAAGGAACACTATCTGGCAAAATCAACATGTATTTTCAGTATTTTATGAGAATAGTCCTAGTCTGAAGGATGGAAGCTCTATTTCCATCTCCACACAAGGTGCTGCACATGTAACTGAAACTAATCTGTTCAGTCACACAGCCAGCAACTTGCTTGAAATAAAATCAAAGGAACTAGGATTTCCAGGTGGGATTCATTAGAGATTTTAGCCACCAGCACAGGCCACCCTGGGCTGACCTTTGTTTTTAGTTGCAACTATCATCCTACTCCTGCAGATTGCACTATACCTAGTAGCAGTAGTAGAAGACCTAGTGCAGGGTTCCCCAAAAAAACTAAATAAAAATGCATTTTATCAGAGCTTTTATCAACTATTTTGGACTTTTTTAATTAAACAAGATAGATATTTTCAGTGATCATTATTTCTAGCAGTGGGGTTTCTACTTTTTGTGGTTTTACAAGTCTTCTTACACATATGAAATGTATAATTAATTTGCTCGATATAAGCATTTGAATAATGATTTACCTGAAGCAACGATCAGTCAGCGGTGTAAGGACAAGTCTTCCTGCATTACCTAAATATTCATATCCATAAGGTACAGTTGTGGTAACCATTCTTACTACAACACTATTTTCCTCCCAATAATATCTCATTTGTGCAATCCATCCAAAATCAAAACAGTTTGTGATCCCACGATTATTCAAATTGAAAACAACATCTCGAGCTAAAAAAAAAAAAAAACAGGAAAAAAAATATTACAGCATGTAAAGCAGCTCAAAGATAACAATAGAATGTATAATTAAATACTACTATTAGTTAGGTACTTATGATTCAAACAGAAGCAAGACTATGTCCAAAAGCATATCAAGGTTCTAAAAACAGTGTTTCTCAACCAGGGTTCCTCCTGAAGTTGCTAAGGCGTCTTTAGGCTGTGGTCAATGGTAGATTGATGTCAGCAGTGCAAGGGGTAATTTTCCATTAATCAAGTAAGAAATCATTTCTACATTGAGCATTATAGTGTCAGATATAGCAACTGAGATGTTTTTCAATGTTCCATAATGCTACAAAAATTATAATTTATATAATTATATCACTAAAGGACTATTTTCTTCTTATCTGTATATTAAAATTTCAGAATAGAAAAGATGTATTGACAAATATGAAGCAAACAGATATGTGATTAAAAACAGTAAAAACATTATAGCACATTTATTAATTGTGAAGGCTATCTAATGGAAACATAATATAACAATTATAAACAATGTATATGGACAACAGGAAAGGTTATTTCATAAATATTAATTGTTAAATATCATGGTCAGGGTTACACAAACAAAGAAAATATTTCTAAATAGATATAACGCTTTGTGTATTCATATTTTGTATCCTTAGTTTCAACTTTCTGTAGATCTTTAATATACCTTCAGGTTTGTATCCCTCTTTATTACTGCTCGTTGAAAAAACTATTTACAAGTTACAAAGCAAATGAAATTACCAAACAGAAGTGAATGATCTGTTTGAAAAACAAACATTCTTTGGAATGGTGTCCCTTTATCTTGTTTATACTTTTTCTTGGAACTTGTTGCCCCATCCTCTTTACATCACCTTCTTATTATAAATGGTGTTGCTAGGCAACTGGCCCTGCTACATCAAAGTTGCACTGCATTTGTAATGGGCCAATTAATGCAGCTTAGTCTTTAAAGGGGCAGCTTTTTTTGCATATTGAAAAACTGTTTTTTGTTTAATGTGTGTATGCTAGAAAATTCTAGCTATTGTTTGCAACTGCCTGCAATTTGTTGTACCAATCTAGTTTTCAGTCTCACTCTACTTGAAAATGTCTCCAACGTCTCTTACCACATCTAAAAAAATTAAAGCAGAAACAAGCACTCTACTGAAAGATGATATTCACCATATTTTAACAAATGCAGTTCCAACAACCATAAATGTTATGATCACATGCTCAAACAAAAATCTGTTTTAGCATATAATTATATTATTTAGCATATAATACCACAAATCTGATGTTTGCATTAGGTATAAATCCAGTGGCTGATGGAAACTACGTATACACATACAACACGGTGGCTCAGGGGTTAGCACTCCGGCCTTTGTAGTGCTAGGTCCCAGGTTCAATCCCCAGCCAGCACACTATCTGCATGGAGTTTGCAGGTTCTCCCCGTGTCTGCGTGGGTTTCCTCCCACATCCCAAAAACATGCAGTGAGGTTAACTGGCTTCTCTCTAACAATTTACCTTGGACTACATTAATGACATATGACTATGGTAGGGACATTAGATTGTGAGCTCCTTTACGGGACAGTTAGTGACATGACTATGGACTTTGTACAGTGCTGTGTAATATGATGGTGCTATATAAATACTGTATAATAATAATATACACTTTAATCTCCTTCAAAGCATATAGCCTTTCCTTTGCTCCTCTTTTAAGTTTAACCAATTAACAAACACCAGTCCTGCCACAAAGGGAACAATCAGACCTCTGTAATTTAAAGCTTAAATGAGACTTTCAAGACCTGGTTTGTACCAAAGACAGAATAAACATAAGCAAGTGCTGATGGATATCATAAGCAGACAGATTTAAAAATTTGTGAACCTGTTGCTTAGCCTTACATGGCAAGTTCACTTTAAACATTATGCTTCTAAAACTCAATGAAATCCTTATATTTCAACCTAAAATCCATTGTCTAATTTTCATACCTTTTCCTCTTTGTCTTATTCCCATAACTCTTTCTACTCTTCCCTAACAGCATGAATTTGTAGGCCATTATTTGTGTACCACCAATAGATATTTTTCTTGTTTTTCCTTCCTCCAAGAATAACTTAATCAATATCACAGTTAATATCATAAAGGAAGACCTGGAAAAAAACCTGGAGAGTATTTTAAGACTGGGACTGTTTGTTCTAGACTACAGTGTAATCTTCAGTATTTAAGTGAATATTACACAGTTAATCCATATATAACCGGTTGGGGGTACCATTTGAGCCTGGTGATAGTCTGATAAGCAAAGATTTTACAGCTGTTTTTCATCTTTGGATGGCTGAAAAAGCAAAATCATCTGTGAGCCAGGCTCTAATATAATGATAGTATTTACTTTGTTAATTTTTGTATAATTGGATTTTCACCTGAAAGTTATGTTACAAAGCTAATAAATCAAAGAACTTTATCCCTTTCTGATTTTGCTTAGATATCTGTTTATTGTGCTAGTATTCTGTGATATTTAATAGGAATCTGGTTGATTAATGAGGTGTTTAATTTTTATAGTCACTATTAAAATGAAAAGCAGTCTGCTTTATCTCGGAGAAATCTATTTCAAAGGCGCTTGATGCTCATTATGAGTAATCACTTGCAACTCTTGAAAGAAACATAAACCCAATACAGCTCAAAAGTTAGAGGAGAAAAAAACAGGGAAAGAATTCAGAAAACCAGAATCCTCCAATTTAATTTTTTGTAAATGCAAGTTAGGTAGAAGCAGCTATTTGTGTCCTGTTGCCAATGAATACAATATCTGATAACTTGCACGGCATACATGCAGTATTTCATAACTTAAAACAAAATAAACTGTAGAGTCTCCTACAGTCAATACTGGATAAGCGCGGCTCCGTGCGCGAGCTTTTTCCGTTGCTGAATAGCGCGACCGCGTACGATTCCGGATCGCTAATACAAATGCGCGACCGATAATCCGATTCTGCTTGATGAATCAGGGGCAGTGTGTGTAGTAGCTGTGGAACAACCATATATGACATATTATGGTGGTTTTTTCTTATTCTGGCATTACTTAATACTGGTTTCTATTGATTGTTTTGGTTCTCATCCAAACCTGTTCCCAGTTTTTAATGCTATTTTACTGTTTTCCTTTTACCTTAATCCTGTTTTATTTTTCGGAATAAAGGTAAAGTATATTGTATTATTAGTAGGCACATATTTGTAATTCACAATTTAATGTTTGCTTTACCCAGAAATCTTGCTGGCTGGCACTACCTCCATTGCATTTTTTTCTTATTGTATGCATACAGTTTTTGTATTGTATTTTTATTCAATTGCATGACTTTTCTGGTTCTTTCCTTCTCCTCTTTGTTTTATTAAACAACTGCCTTTGGAGCTCTGGGTCTCAGGTTTGCATCTCAGCTAGGACAATATCTGCAAGGAGTTTGCATTTCTGTGTTGGCATGGGTTTCCTCTGGGCACTTTGAGTTCCCTTTACATCTCAAAAACATACACTTAGGTTCATTGGCCTTAGACTGTGTAATGACATATGATTGTGGTAGGGCCTTTTGATTGTGAGCCCCCTTGAGGGACAGCTAGTATTATGACCATAATGTAAAGATCAGAATCACCTAACTCAGCTTTTTGTGAAGCCCAAGACAGCTATTGCTTATCAAAGAAAGGCATGTTTCTTAAGTGTTAAGACTCACAAAAGGGTCTTTACTAAAATATGAATTAGTATTGGTGTTTCTCAGAAATCAGGAGAAACTTGATGTTAGCTCTGTTTTACTTGACATGTTGTAGTAGATGCATTTATGTGACATAACCAGGTCTGTCTGGTAGAAATGGAATTTTACCTACACCATTTTGTACAAATATGCCTAATTTAATTGTTTAGAATATTGGGAAAACCTTTTTTTTAAGTATCAAAAATTTAAATTCAATAAAGTCTTTTGGGTACATGTTACAGCCCTAATAAACATTATAAAGGTTAATTCAAAGTTAGCAAGAACTTTACAAGTGTAAGACCAAAACAGTTTCTAGTAGATAGGGCTCTGAAAATTTCTTATCTGCAGCAAACATGTACAATATATTGGACCACAATTATACTGTATATATGTTTTCATCTAACAAAGTAATCATAGTTGCAAAATTATGGTTACTTTAATAAGGAGTTTAGGCTAATGGGATTTCCGGGGTTAGCGCCGAACAAGGTGACTGCAACACTGCACCCTTTTTTTGCTTGGCTGGTCACTCCAAGCCCGGGAGTTGGAGCTCTGCATCAGGCCGCATAGCACCTGGCGGCCATTACACTCCCAGGCCTGCACAGGATTTTAATCCTAGCAGGGAACTGAAGATTACAGTTTTGCAGCCTGGTTGATTACTAGTGTCCACAGAAATATTGGGTAAGTCATTTGCTCGGCATTTATTTTTACTGGAGTGTCTTCCTCATACACCTTCAGTGGCTACATTAGTCCTATCTCCTCAATACCCTTTTCCTGCAACTTGGTGGCTATACTTCTTAACTTTGCATGCTTGTGCCTTGCCACTGAAATTTTCAACCAAGGCCTGGAAATATTACTACAACGATTGTTTTCTTTTCATCCTGCGAATCCAATTGCTTTTATAAGTGGTGCCTGACTTAACAGCAGTATACTTCTAATCTTCTTGCTGTGTGCCGTAATGCTAAAATAGAGAGATATATTGCTAAATCCCAGCCTAATCCGAGTTGCAAACAATCTTCCAAACCCAAGGGGAAACGCTCACAAAAATCGGGGCCGTCATCGCCAATCATTTCCCCTGAATCACCAGAATTGCTCGCTTTGTCAACCTCACATGAAACATCTTCTGATATGTCTAAATCTGCTCCCCCCATCCTACCCTAGGGATCCATGGCCAGAGAAGATGCAGACCTACTTATGCCCTACTTTGATCAAAATTTGATTCGCTGCAACATGCAACCACTGTCGCCAACATTTCCTCCAACACTATGAGAATTGTTGAGTTGGAGCAACATGTTAGTGATCTAGAGGATCAACCTATTGAGGCTCAAGGAAAATAGAACCTGAAGACCAATCAAACAGCATCTATTGAGGAGAATTTGGAAGATTTGGAAAATCGTAACAGAAGGTCAAATCTGCGCTTTTTAGGTATTCCTGAGGAATACAAACATCAGGACTTACAGAAATTTCTTTAAGTTGATCTCATGTTAAGTATCAACCTTCCCCTTCTCACTGACCATCTATCAGCAAGTCAAAGACCAAGACTGGTGATCGCAAAATTCTTTCAAAGGATGGACAAGGACACAGTACTAGCAGCCTACCGCAGGCAGAGGGAGGTGAGAGTCAGTGAGATAAAATGGTGAAACTGATTTTGTGCAATTTATTGTCCTGAATATTGTTTTTTCAAATGTTATTTATTGTTTATTCTTACTGATAATATGGTTCTTTAAAGAATTTATATACTCATTATCCTGTCATCTATTGTTAGATTTGCGGTATAGAGGGGTGTGGTTTCAACTTCTCGGGATCATGTTCTGTTTAGTTCATTTAACTAAGTCCAGGATAGAAATTACTAATACAACGTGGTTAGTTTTATGTTGTTATGGGTTTAGCCGCAGCTCCCTGGGACTGTGGTCTGTTCAATTAAAAGGAAGTCTGAGTAAAATATCCCCCCTAGGTTATGACTATGACATCTTCTGAGCCCATACTACCCTAAACCAAAAGAGATTTTACACAATAAAGCTAAATTGCTATCTTGGAATGTGGCAGGGCTTAATAGCCCTCAAAAGAGAAAGAAAGTTTTAATCCATTTAAAGCGTAAAAGCCCTGATATCATTTTCCTACAGGAAACACATTGGAAAACTGGAGATATGGCTATTTTGTGAAATTCTTGTATTGGAGAAGAATTTGCGACTACTTATAAAACCAAAAAAAAAGGGTGGTGATCATTTTGTGTAAAAATTTGCTATACAAAGTTTTGTCAATATAATTAGACTAACAAAGTAGATACGTTATGCTGCTTCTGCTGTACAGTATGTAAGTAGTACGGTATGTACGTTATGTAAGTAGACACAGTATGCTGGCGGTAACTACTCAGTGGTTGTGTTCTATTTATGCACCCACAGGAAATTCTTCCTTGTTCTATTCTAAATTGCTTTAAAAACTTCTAGAAGCATATTACCCCAATTTATTATTGGCAGGTGATTTTAACCCCACCGTAGATCCCAAAATGGACTGATCGTCCACCTCTCTAAGCTCTGCACATGTTTGCCCCAAACAACTCAAACAATAATTTTTTTTCTCAGACTTCTTTGGTTGACCCTTGGGGGCTCCCTAATCCCACTGAAAATAATTATACTTGTTACTCTAGGGTGCATACCTCTTTTTCTAGAATTGATTTCTTTTTGGTGGAAGAATTCCTCTATTCCAGGGTGTGTCATGCATCAATAGCTGAATTTACTCTATCTGACCACGCACCAGTCCAACTAACCTTGGGCCTCTCCAGATCATTTTCTAGTACTTTCATATGGAGATTTCCTAGTTATTTAGAGAAGACGCCAGATATTGTTAATTTGATTAAAATTCAATGGGCAAATAGCCTAGATGATAATCTAGAACACTGGGACACTCTGGTACTATTATGGCGAACCATGAAGGCGGTATTGAGAGGCCATATAATAGAATATACCACATGTAAAAGTAGAGAATATCGATCTCAATATACTGTCTTGCAAGACAAAGCTGTTAAGGCTTACAGGGAGTACATAGAACAACAAACCGATGCATTGGATGTTAATCTGACAATAAGCAACTAAAGCCCTGATTGTGCATGTTACCACCAAAGCGGAGACTAATACCCAGTTTAGAAACACAAAAATTATAGACAGGGGAAAAAAGTAGGTTCATTAATACCGAAACTTACTAGACCCCCACGGGCTAAACGTGTTATTCTTAGTGTCGAGGACCCTCACTCTGCAATTTCTCTTTCAGACCAAATGCAAATTGCCCATATTTTTGAGACCTTTTATAAACAATTATACACGGCGCAACCATCATGCCCAGAACTTCTAGGCAAACTTTTACACAAGGCTAGGTTATCTAAGCTATCCTCAGAGCACAGGGAGCTCCTGGATAGATCAATAAAAATGAGGAAGTGCAAAAAAAACAATTAGTTTGATCATAAAACGCCTGGTGCAGATGGTTTCATTGCAGAGTTGTATAAATTGGCTAGTGTGGGAATTACTCCATTATTGACAGAAGTGTACGACTCAATACTGACACATAATACTCCCTTTCCTAATTCCTAATTAGGCCAATACTATTTTAATTCCAAAAGAAGGGTAGGGACCCGGCCTTAGTATCTTCTTATCGACCCATTTCATTACTTAACTGTGATTACAAAATTTTGACCAAAATAATGGCCAATAGAGTGCAGCGATTCCTACCATCCCTTCTCACATCCCATCAACTAGGTTTTGTAAGGGGAAAGCATTCCACAAAAGATGTCAGCACTGCAATAGCAGCAACTGTAGTGGTCGCTAGGGAACAGGCTCCTAAATCAATGCTATTGGAGATGGATGCAGAAAAGGTATTCGATAAAGTGGGATGGTCCTTGTTAAATGCTGTACTGATGCATCGTGCATTCGGCCAGCTTTTTACTTCTTACATACATTATATTTTTAGATCCCCTGAAACTAAATTGTTTATTAATGGTATCCTATCAGCACCGGTTTCTTTGACTAGGGGCATTCTTCGGGAATGCCCTTTATCTCCAATTCTATTTAATTTGGCACTGGATCCCCTACCGCACGTCCTAGAACTTTCTAATGACTTTGAGAGAATACAGATAGGTAACCGGAAAGTTAAAATTACTGCCTTTGCAGATGATATACTTCTCTATATTGCAAAACGTAAAAAGAGTTTGCCAGCTATCCTGGAGCAATCAGTATCCTTTTGTATGGTGTAAGCACAGACCAAAGTCCTTGGGTGTTCTGATTTCCAAACACCCCTCTAATTCTTACCACTCCAATATTCCCCCACTCTGGCTCTTGGTTAAGGAGCAATTGCAAAGATTGGCCCCTCTGCAGCTTTCCTATGTAGGATGAATTAAATTAATAAAAATGATAATCTTTCTCAAAATTTTATATACTTCACAGATGCTACCATTAATAATAAAACAATCTGATCCAAAGGAGATTTATAAACTGTTCAGGACATTTATCTGGGCAGGGAAGAATTCCAGGATAGAGCTATATAATTGGACAACAAATACTAGATAAATTAGGAATTGGATATATGGCATAGCCTGCTATGCTATGCTTCTATAGAGCAACAATTGATCCCAGGGTCTCATCTTCTTTACCTCTTGCATATACATAGAAAATTATTGCCCCAGTCTATCCTTCAGAATCCACTACTGTACTCTGCCTGAATACATTTTTGTTGAATAGCCACTCCTCCTTGTTCCTTCCTCTATGGTGAAACAATGTTTTTCATTGGATAATACGGGAACCGCAGAAGAAAAATCAAGGAGACTTGAGGGCACTAAAGGTTAGATTTCTCAGTCGGTCATGACTGCATTGTACCCTTCTTTGGGGATGCAAACCTTCATTTATATACAATTCAATTCTTATGTATCATCCATCATGAAAAATGTATCACCCACAGATTGGGCCAATCCTTTGGACAAGTTGTTAGTGGCCCCCAATCCTGTTAAAAATGCCATAACTGAAGCCTATAATACTTACAGGGTTCACTTAGACTATCAAACCTGGAGCACTGGGTTGTGCAGATGGACGAGACATTTTCCAGAAATCACCCCTAGCGAGATTTTACTAAATTTCTGCAGAGCTTGGCAAACCATTACTTCTTATGTACAGGGAGATGATCGTGAAACTTTTCTACTTTGCTTATATTTCACCACTCCATTCCTATCAGATAGAACAAAGCTTCATAGCAATGTTTGAAATGTGGAAACCCTGAAACCCTGAAGCTATACCATATGTTGTGGAATTGCTCCAAAATTAAGTATTTTTGGAGGATGGTGGTGATGTATTCACTTCGACATTTGGTAAGCTATCTACCATTCACTCCTGAATCGGCAATATTTGGGGAAGTACACCTACAAGGCACTAGAATCACTAAAGTTTGCAACAAACTTCACTTAATACTTTCAATGATTGGTAAAAAGACCATTCTGTAGATAACTGGATTCAATCGAACTGGCCCTTGCTCAAATTATTTCTTGAAAAATTATGGTTTGTATTCCAAATGGAATGGATAGAGGCCTCTTTAGCTAAGGAATCTTGGGTTGAGGCTTTCTTTGAAGTCTGGGAATCATATATAGGTACCCTACCAATTGACATATGAAAAAGAGTTCTTTCCACTTTTGAAATGACTGCGTGGTACACCTATGGCCTTTTGGGCAACATTTCCCCAATCTTTTGTTAGTATCATATCGTTCCATGGCTAATTTGTGCCAATGAGAGTCCACTACGATACACAGTTTAGTAGATTTCGATTTATGTTTATTGAATCACATTTTCTACAGTAAACTGATTTCTTTTTGTTTCTGTAACTGTACTATATTATGTTGTACTATACTGGGCGCATTGTGTTATTTATCTTGATCCCAATGATTCTCTACTGTTATTTTCTTTATTACTGCTATTTAAATCACGTTGCTTAGTGAACAACCTTTTAGCAATTCAAACCCGTTTGGGTCATGTATGGCCATGCATGGCCACTGTTGGAATGGACTTCTCAATCAAGTTCTTTTTAAACAAATAAATCAGCACTTTTCCTAAATCAATATACATTTGCCAGAAGTATAACAGAAATGCTATACTAATACAGTTACATTAAGTCAATGTGACAACATAAATAACATCACAACAAAAGCAACAGTACCATTTATTACATCTATTTAACAGAAAGCAAACTACAGAGCTGTTGACAATAAAATCTGTAGACCACATTACAGCCAGTTCAATGTGCTGGTAAACACGTACTTTGCACATTTGTCTTCTGAAAAATAAACAAGCGTCCATGCAGTGAAGTGCCTGTGATCATGGCTGGGCAGGAGTGCAATAATAATGCCATAAGTCAAGGATAAGGTGCCAAATTTTCATTGTACTTTGGGTATTTTTTTCCGGAGAAAAAAATACAATAAATCGGCAACTTAACTGAATTGCTGCTATCAAGTGAAAGTTAAAAAGGTGTGCTAAAAAGAAAGTTATAACTGTCTAGGGGCTAGCTTAACTTTTGTGCTAACAAATTAAATGGATTTTCAATCCACAATCTTCTTTCTTATTCATTGAAAAAGAGAGCAATTTCGCTGGCTCTGCTCTTGCTATTCGATATAAACACCATTGCAGAAGCTCATATATTCTTCTCTTAACCTTTTGTGAACCTATATTGTACACATGCCTGTTGTATGTCTTTCAATGAATGTTGAAAGGGCGCTGATCTCAAACCGCTAGAAAATGGTTCAACTGCTAAAGCCTGAGATGAGAATCCTTGAACGTCAAAATATAACTCTAAATGAAAAAAAAAGTCTAAAAATGATTTTCCTCTAAATTTCTCTACATTGTGTACATTTTCAAAGCATTATTGACACTCGGAATGCACAAATGTCATTATTCCATAAGGCTTTGAAATTAGTGATTTTGTAAATGTAAAGTGCAGTATAAGTAGCCACTCAGATATTAGTTGTTTTTAGTATGAATCATGAAAATGAATGCTCATTGGTTGGATTGGGTTGTTGCTCTTTACAAAAAAATCTTGCATATTAGATAAGCAGAAATTAGTCACACATACAAATTCTGTTCTCTAATGCAGTACAAAAACATCTGCATGGAAAATCTATCTACTGAAGGTAATTTTTATATGCTTATGTAATTATATCAGGCTTTTATTTTTATTAAGAATTTACATCTACATTTAAACACATCAATACCTACCTACAAAAAGCTTTCCTTTACTATACCTGTGCTTATTATGTATTAATTTCTCAAAGTGAACTCATGTAAAAGATCTTCCTTGTCCTAACTGTATGATTGTATCTTCATAATAAAGCAGTTGACATTATTGTACTGTACCTTAGGAGTCCAATATTTGAACAGTATACTTTCAGCATTCCAATAACTTTTTTAAAAAAATACTGTGTTCAATTTTGCATTTAGTTGCACTATAAGTGAACGTTCCACAGCCCAAATAAACTAAGGACAGAAAAAAACAAATGTTCTTAACAATGAAACATTTAGCATTCTTTAACATTTACTGTATATAATTGTTCTAGAACTGTAACTTTTGTTGTGATGACTTCTAACCCTTCAGGTAAGACTATTCATCATTTAAATTAAGGGTAGAAAGTCAAACCAAGCTTTGATGTGTGGGTGGAACCATTACTTTGATTATGTTTATAAAGGTACACATACCATCCTATATTTCTCCAGTATCATCTAAAAAAATTACATGGCTTTTGACATGATTCTTCCGGACATGAATTCATTCGCTGTCAAAATGTATGGCGGAATAATAGTACAATCATTGAAGCTTACTTTGAAAAAATATTTGGTTTGATGTTTTATTATGCCCAAAATTGCATTTTTATAACTCAGATGGACAGGCCATTTTTAAATACAACATTGCATTTTTTTAACTGAGTTTTAAAATTGCAATTTTGGGCATGGTTAAATGTTTAAAGCATACTTAAGCTCAAAAACAGACATATGTCAGTAATATATTGTAGTCTACCAAATGTTAGAGGTGGTGCCTGAATTTGTATTTGTTTTCTCACCAGGAAATCATGCAAATAAAACATTTCCTTTCCTGGTTTCACTGTATCTATTAAGAGAGCCAAGGCAGCCACCAAGGCTGGACTTCTGATATGACTGCCATTGTTCATTGCATTACATTGGAGCTATTGGGATTAGAAGTAAGAAGTAGAAGAAAGCCACAATGTATTACTTTTTTATTTTGAAGTTTAGTTATCTTTTAGCAGAGTTCTGTAAATAGGCATGCAAAACATCATAGAGGAGCTTTGTATATAGCATATATTGCATATCCAGTAGTTGTTAGTCACATTCAACGGGACTTGTTCTTGCAATTATTAAGACTTTTACAGCTCTCCAAGCTGCTTCATCATGATCACTCTCCATGCTGCTTCATCACCAATCAGTCTTCAATAATCACTGGTGAAGCAGCTTGGTAGCCATTCGTCAGGCACAAAAGATCATTTGAGAACAATGACCCATAATAACCAACTTAAAAATAAAAGAATGCTTGAACATGTAAAAAAAGGTAGAAAAAAAATATACAGGCTGAGCCAATGTGATTTTTATTTTTTCCTCGATTTCAATAAACATTTTAAATATAACGTACCATGGATATACTTATTGACATGCTTTTTTTTTGCCATTTCTGTTGATTACTGCTTTAAATGTTAGCATTGATGGCTGCATTTTATGCCCTAGGTGTATACTTAAATTATTGTAGTTTTCCTGTTTATCCAGGTAAAAGTACTTACATTTTTTAAAAAACAGCCTCTGACCAGTGGGATAATAAGATTAATTATTTTTTTTACAGTTTAATATGTGTCATACAAACTTGAAGTGTGGCTTTTTATCACCTTGCACCTTTATGTAGTATACATTAAAATGCCATTTTTCTAAAAAATCAAATACTACTGTATGGGAAGTCAAGGCACATGCCTACACTATTAATGTATTATTTAATAGATTAGTTGTGAATGGAGGTCAGTTCTCAAGAGTCAGATCAAGATAACTGATCATGTAATTAAATGAGAGCCCACCACAGTTTTTTAATCACTATCAAATTTTAGTCTGAGCCTCAAGAGGGCTAATATATAAATGCTGACTTAATTTTTACCATCTACTTTTTAACCAATTGTAGGCAGTGGAGATGTTAGAGGAACCGAACAATATAATTCCCAGCACCATTAGTTTTTTATAAATAAATATATATATATATATATATATAATTTATTTGTTGAAACATTAAAACTATCTGCCTTATATTGTAAATATCTTAATTTCTTTGCTTGTTCCACCAACAGCTCTAGCCCACAAGACCTGGACTGCATTTTTTCCCATAGCGCATCCTGCTGCTATCCCATTTCCAGAGAAAAAGATGCACATGCACCTGTATACATAGTATATCAGACCAGAACACAATACGTTTTTTTATTAGGATAGGGATAGGGGGTTTGCCTCCCCCCACCATGCACATCAGTCTTGGCCTTGACCCTTACACCGAATTACCAGTTGTCCTTCCTTGGATCACTTACCACAACTGAAATGTCTGTCTAAAGCCTTGAAACTAGTAAATAGAGAATAGTAACATGGAAATTGCAACTATCTGGGAGAAAATAATACACTATATTTATACTTGACTAAACTTGACCAGGTCTAGTTTGTTTAGTTATGAAAAGTTTTCACAGGTTGGGCACCTGTGGAGGTTTAAAAAGGTTTCTTTGTTTCCTCTGTTGGATATAAGAAAAGATGGATATATACAGTCTTTTTCTTTTTAGAAAATACACACCTCTGTCTTATGGATTATGCATGTGATAAATGCATGTGTTTATTGCAGTGAAAATGAAATGGTATACATTATCCAATGCTTAAATTTAGAAGTGCTATTACATGTGATTTGATATTTCCTACCCACTTCTAATACAGTATATTACTTTAGCAATGTACAAGATTATTTAGTTTTATGAAGCATCGCTTTGGGATGCTTGTGCAAAACACTATACCAGTTTTGAATTCACACAGTTATCAAGAATAATGTCAACATCAAATTATGCCTAAAACAATATTAAACACTGGAAAATTGCATATGATAGATATATAGCTTCACCTAGCTTTAACTAGTTTAGTAAGCAAAGTAAAAATTGATGTTGCAAAGTTAGAAGTTTTTTGAGTTGTAATTGCTGAAAAACTGAGTTTTTACTGTACCATTACACTTCAGACATGTGACTGATTTTACTGATTACTAAGTCTGAAACATTTCAAAGATGGACCACTAGCCTATTGGAAGCATAACTATCTTATCATTCAACAACATTAATATTCACACATTTGCCAATTGAATATAATTAGAAAATGTGTGATTATTTTAATAAAATTGTCTACAAAATTGTATAAATAGATCCAATGTATTTTGCTAAGAACAAAAGAAGCAATCATCTTTAAGTGAATTCATGTTCTTCTCTGTTGTGAAGAAATTGCTTTGTGTGTCCTTTTCCACTTTCTCATATACTTTTATAGTCCTGCTGTTTCACCTAGGCAACCTGCTTAGTTCCAGCAAACTAGAAAAGACTCACAGAGACAAAGAAGTTGTAATTGGTATGTCATGTTCAGTTGGTGCTTTATTCACAATCCAGCACAGAAAACCAAGAAAACATAAACGCATCTTGACCGCATTTCATACTAAAACCACCTAGTTTTCAGCCCGATGACTTAGGCTGATACCTTATGAATAAGTACTTTAAGTATGCAACTCAACAGTGATACCTCGGCTAACAAGTTGCCCTTGTAACTAATTTTTCAGCGAACAAATTTTTTTTTCACTGTTTAAGAGAGCTAACGATCATAGACTTGGCTAACCAATGTAAAAAAAAACATGCAAGAACAGGGCTTCCCTGCTGCTCGTGTGCTCTGAAGCTGGAAGAGGGAGTTTGGGAGTTTGCATGACTTGCAGAAGAAATATTTTGCTAAACAAAGCTGAAATTGTGGGTAATGTTTGGGGGGTGAGCTCTTCTTCAACATCTTGTAACTTTGCAGTTGTTTCTTTTTGCATATGAAAGCACAGCTTGCTCCAGAATGTCTAGGTTCCATAAAGATATATATTTTTTTGCTTTGTTTTGATTAACTCACAGTGGTTTTATACAGTAACTGACACCACGCTGCCTAATATTATGATGAGACTTTTCCAATTGGGAAGCTGTTCACCTCAGCCTTTGATGAGTTTATAACCTTTTATAGTGTGCTTTTTACTACTTTTATAAAACTTATCTTTAAATTGTGGGCAGTTTCAAGTACAAATTAAATGCTTTTCTATAGAAACCCATGGGAAATCATGTTTCAGCTAACAAAGATTTCGGCTAACAAATGTGATTCTGGAACAAATTATCTTTGTTAGCCGAAGAATCACTGTGTACATACATCTGTAGAAAAGTTCAGCTCCAGTTTTTAACCCTCTTTGAAAATGTTAGTAAAATCTAATACCAAAAAATATATTTATTATAAAGCTGTTGACAATCTCATATGGCACTCCAAAATAATGTGCAAAGGTTTCAAGTGACTTGCACATTTATAAAGTAGGAATGTTGGTGGTGGTTGAAGTTTAAGTATACTGGATGTCCTAAGGGACAATGTGCCAACCCTTTAAATATAAGTAAGATATGTGAAGAACAAAGGAGAGGAAGAGTTTTTTGGCAAACAAAAAAGTAATGTATTCAACGATACATCTCATAAAAAGCAATACATCAATTATAAGTTCAAGCCCTAGGGGGCGCTATACATACTACGTCGAATATGCGAACAAGCAAATCCGTATCTTGTTATAGTACATGACAACATCAGTTTATAATTGTTTTACCCAACGCGTTTCGCCTGTTTTTGGCTTCTTCAGGGGTAGCAGCAATTCCGCGAATTTGTACGCATGCAAATACATGATATGGTCTGTTGTGCAGCTTGGTTCAACTGATGTTATAAACATTTAGGGCCAATATAACAATGTTTTTGAATGAAAGTACACTTCACTACACTGTTCTCAAGGCAGGTAGGCTCAAGCACCATAAGATATAGTGGAGAAATCTGTGATCTCCAGGAGGTTTTCCTCTCGGCAGAAGTGTGTGCTGGTTCATGCATGCATGTTTAGGACTTTCCTATACTTATAACATCCGTTGAACCAAGCTGCACAACAGACCATATATTATAACTGCATGCCTTATAATTCGTGGAACTGCCGCTACCCATGAAGAAGTCAATACCAGGTGAAACGTGTCGGGTAAAACAGTTATTATGAACTGATATGTTGTCATGTACTATACCAAGCTATTGATTTACTTGTGCGCATAATGTTAGAAGTTGTATGTATACTGCCCCCTAAGGCCTGAACTTCACCACACTGGACCACAACTCCCATGGTGGTTAACTAGAACTGATAATTGATGTATCGCTATTTATGAGATGTATCATTGAATACAATATTTTTTGACTTGCACATTTACCTTTAAAATACAGCTGTTTTTGCATTAGGAGAATTACATACTTTCTGGCACCAAGTCATTCTATGATCGTACAGATCAGGTTTAGCCAAGGAAAAAAAACACATTTAAATGATCATAAACATTTCAAAGAACTGCTCAAAGCTTCAAAATGCCTGTGGTGTAAGAGAAGAGCTGACATAAGTGACAAGCACAAAGGAATCTATCTGGAAAATGAAAACGAAAAATTAAGTCTTCTGACGTTGACAGGTAGCTTACATGAAAATAAAATTTTGTAAAGACAAGAAGAAACAACTTCACAAAATAGCCAGACCATATTCAAATGCCAAAACTATATTTCAAAATGTCATGTATTGCAAAAACTGAAATCCAACGTAATGTTAATATTAAATAGAGATAAGAGAAATTTTAAAAATCAACACTTAAGTTTAAAAATCAAATATAGATGCAATCATTCTTCAAGTCTTCAACTTGTTCCTCACCACCTTGGCTGCTTTAAGCATGCTGTCAGATACAAAGGTGCCGTTTATGCTTGGGGAGCCAAATGTGATTATATTTTTATTATACCAGCCCTCTATTGGCTGTTCTGATTGTATAGCACTTCCTAGAGCCTGTCTGTTCCACTGTTAGCTTCATCCATGTGTCATTCATTAGTCTCCAGATAGACAGTCTTCTAGATATTAAAGTGAATGCCTTTCTGGACTTGTGTTACCGGATATATCCCACTGTAATTTTATCTTGTAGCCAACTTTTGACATAATCTAGACTTTGAACCAATTTAATGTTTTGTACCCAGCCTTAGTTCATCTTGTCTACTAGTTGCACTATAGTTTTAATCATAATACCATTGCCTTGGGTGAAGATCAGGTGTTGCGAGTACCAAGATAGAAGTCTTTTACTATCCTTACTGCTGTGTCTAGGTAAGGGATGCTTTTACACTCATGATATTATTGTAGGCAAAAATTAGATCCATTTTCACCTAGTAGTACAAACTTACTGGCCCCATTTATAATGAAAGCTTTTTCTCCTAGCTGGATTACTAGCCAGCTAATATGCTCCACTGATTTCTTATATTTATTTGGCCACGTGTTGTTTTTCTCATTTCCAAGTATTTAAAACAGTATGAAACAAAACTAATAAAATCAGTGATTTTCAGCACACATCCATAATCACTGCTATTGAAAAAAAAAAATGTACCTGTTCTTACCGAAGGAATGTTGGGAGGTCAGATTTACTGCTTTATAAATATATCCCCCCTATTTTAATTTCAATTTATTTAAAGCTTAAGACAAATTTTTGTGTGCTACAATTCATTTATTAGACGTTAGAGAAGGTTAGGGTGTTTGTAATGAAAAGAGAAGGTAATAACCAGACATGAATGCTTATCCCATTATTGATGTGTCACTAATAATTCTATACCAGTGTTTTTCAGCCTCTTTAACATTGGGTGACCCGTGCAATAACTTTTAGGTCTTAAGGAACCCCTACGATACCTACTATATTTACAGCTCACAGTACATTAGTGTGGTAGTCAGTGGAAAGGTGTCAGGTTTCCACAAGGCCAAGTGGTGTCACCAACCCTGTGTGAGGAGACGTGCATGAGGCACAGGGTCTAAGCAGTAGTTTGGTCTTCTCCAGAGCCTCTAGAGGTGAGGATGTTGTGTGGCAAGCTACTGCCAGGTTGCAGCCCCCCTGCCCGCCAAGGCTGGTGACTGCTAACAAGCTGGAACCAAAACATAGTGCGAAAAGGAAATCCAAGAGAGTAGCCAGACGAGCCAAAAGATCAGAGCAGGCAGCGAACAAGAGTAGTCAGGAAACAAGCCAGGGTCAGTACTCAAAGAATCTGGAACAGGAGAAACAAACAACAAGAACCTGGAAGCAGAGGCAAAGGAACTCAAGTGAGCCGCAGACATCAATCCCACCAGCAGAGGGAGTGCTGTTGCTGAGATAATCTCAGGTGTTATTCAGATTTTTGCCAGAAGAGGGAGGCAAGTGCCCCCCCTTTGCAATACCTACACAGCTTTAATGGTCAGTTTCTATCTGCCCTTCCTCTTAGTTTCTGTCGGCAATCACATCATCATTACAGACCATTAGAAATATAGGATTTTTTGTGGGGAGGGGAGGGTTATAGGAAATAGCAGGCCATGTATGGAGCATAGAATTTAGTTTTCAGTATTTGAATAAATGGCCCAAGTTTGGGCACTGTGAATATGAACAGAAGATAGGAGTAGACACCATGGAGTTTCTACTCCATGAATCCAAAGGGCATTTTAGAAGGTAAGTTGGTTTCAAAATTTTATTATATGTATGTCAAAAATAGGAAGCCAATGGAAAAATGCCAAATTGAGGATTACTTTTTATGTAATAGCCATCTGTATGGATTTGTGAGAAAGATTTATTAATACAGTATATTAAACAAGGGAAGGCATGGTTCATATAAAAAAGCAAGTGTTTAGGCCATTTTCAGATATTTTATAAGAAACATTGTCAATGCATCATTACTTGACATACTTAAATATGTAGTTGGTTTGTATAACATCCGTGAAAATGTAATCTTAACAAATACAAAATCAGAAGCCATTAAAATACTTTAAATACCCCACAGAATCCTTGACACCACATTAATTAAACTATGCTCAACATTGAGCACAGTAACTCATATTTATCTCTACAGATTTACAAGTGACAGATGATCATCATTACGGAGATGACAACATGATGTATCCGACATTAGCTGTGAAATTTGAGCTAATTTCCTTCTCAGGTAATGACACCTATATACAGTCTATTACTGTTTTAATATTTCTCAAAAATGGCAAATGGCTTATTTGTAAAAATAGTCTTGAAAGACATTCCCATTAACTTACAAGCTAATGTTTCTAACTTTACTAAGAGAAGTTTCAGCAAGCATAATTCATTGTCCTTGTTAGACAAACACAAAATATTGTTTATTCATTTTTACTGTATATCTCTAATATCCACTGAAGAACTGGGGTAGTTCCAGGTAAAGTAAGCCCGGAGCAAAAAAAGAAAAGAAAGAATGGGCGTGGAAGCAAATTACATGGTGACCGGGGAAGGCATATAAAAGCAAGGGAAAGTAATGTAAAACAGAGTGGAAGAGAGATATGGGGTGATGTCAGGGCTGGCAAGAAGAAGGAGTCAAGGGTAAGTGTTAAAAATAGTGGGAGAGTTTATATTACAGAAGGATTGGGAAAAGAAGTTTTAGAAGTAATTTGCTTACCATGACCAGTGTAGATGAGCTGTTGGGATGCAGAGTTTTGTGGGGTGGACTGGCTAAAAGTTCAAGTTGCCACCTTGATGCCAGGGGCGAGCTCAGCCTGCACCGTTGTTTGCTCCGTGGTCTCGGCCGTCAGACAGCCTCAGTCTGAGCAGGGCCCCGGGGGTGCAGCACCACTGCAGAAGCATAGCAAGGGACCCTCCGGGCCCCCCTGCCAAAAGAGTTCCAGCTGTGGTAGGTGGGGGAGGAATCATCTACCTGGGCAGGACGGGGTCGGGTGAAGATGGAGGATCTGGCAGCGAAGGGAAGCCTGAGGATAGATTGGAAGGGTACGCAACGGCTGCAAGGCTGGGTGGCCTTAGGAAACCTGGTGAGTCGTTAGGAGATTTTTGTCAGGGGCTTGGGAAGAGGGTAGTGAGCAGGGCAGAAGGAGAGGCTAATGTTGGGAGGCCGCAGGGCAAAGAGGAGGCAGTAGCCTTGGGGGGCTCCTAACAGGGACAGGATGCTAGGGGGTTAATGTGGGGTGCACAGTAGATGTTGAAGTTTGGTGCAGGGTCTGGGGGGACCCCTTCCCCAGTGGCAGTTTGGGATCAAGGTGGGGATGCTGGACTATGGGGGGGTTGGGTCCCTGCCTGCAGGGGCAAAGGGGGACAGCGTGTGTCTTGGGGCAAGTGGAATGTTCACTCCCCAGTGAACAGGGTAAGGGAGTTCCGTAAACATAGAGGGTGGTGACGCTAAGGGCCCGAAAGACATGGGTGGGGCCAGCAGTGATCAGGGGGTGGTGGACGAAGCCAAGGGTGAAGTGTAAGTTGCATAAAATGCCCATTGGGAGCACGTCTACCCCAGAATGTACAGGACCGTGTATGGAAGGGTGAGTATTTTCCTTCTTGGCAGTGGAGCATTTTGAGGCTCAAAAAGTGAAGGTGGGGGAGGGCAGGAGGACGGGTGAGGAGAAGGGGGCTTGGTGTGCGATCCTGTGTACCTAGAAAGCGCTAGAAAATTTGTGTAGAGTTAGGATTCCGCTATTCTGCTACCTTAATTAGTGAAGCACACTGGGTATACAGGGGAGTGGCATGGCTTAGATACGATGAGCAATTCCGCCAGTGGGAGGCAATGCACCCAGGGTGGGTTGGGACCATAAGGATATCAGCTTGTGGATACGCTTGATGATGTTGCAGCATTTGGTATCACAGTCATTTCTGTGGCTCAGGAGTCGTGGAAACACCGGTGGGAAAGCGCAGAGTATTCTGCTGGCTATTTAATGAGGGAGCGTGCAAATTCGAGGCCACATGTCATTTTAAACATGAGTGCTCCAGTTGTGCACATTCGGTAGCACATTTGGTAGCCTGTTGTGCACATTTGGTAGCACATTCAGTAGCCCGTTGGGGCAAGGGGCATGAGCTTGCAAGTATGAGGGACAACATTGGTGAGGGTGGAAAAAATGTTGCCTTTTCTCTGTAGGTAGGCAGCAGTCTGGTTACTTGAAGTGGGATTTTCTGAGGGTTTCTGGATCCCGTAAAGGTTAGAGACCCTGCCTCCACAGGCGAAGAACTTGCAGTCGGCTTTGATGAATCCGGAGGTGGCATTGGGCCACATGGCAGGGCCTTTTAAGGTGCCGCCAATGAGCGACTTGGTGGTGTCACCTTTAGGAGTGGTTCCTATGAAGGAACCTAATCAATTTTGCATGATTCATCATTTTTCATATCCAAGAGGGGGGCTGGTTAATGATGACATATTGTACAGGGTTGACTTTTTACACAGCTGTTGCATTGGTTAGGAGGGTGGGGAAGGGCTGTTTGATGGCAAAGGCAGAGATAGAGGCTGCTTTTTGGTTGTTCCCAGTACACCCTGAGAGTTTTCATTTGTTGGGTTGTGAATGGCAGGGTGCCATTTTTGTGGATAAGTGCCTGCCCATGGGCTGCTCTATTTCCTTTTTGAGGTCTTTGGCACTTTTATGGAATGGGTTGTGAAAGACATTGGCCCCCAAATTCATTTTTGTTTGTTGAGGAAATTTTTGCAAATTTGTTCGGGACGTTGGAGCATGTGACAGAAAAGTTTGGTTGCCTTTCACTGAGTTTCCATCCACTGAGCTGTGCTGCTTGGGTATTGCTATTCGCAGCAGATGGAATGCAGGCCAACGAAGGAGAAGGTAGTGGACTTGCAGAGAGCTGTGGGGCAGGCTTGTGAGTTGGGAAAAATTTTCTTGCTGGAGTTGCTGTCACTTTTGTGAAAAATAAATTTTGCATGTACAATCATGCCCATGATGCTGGAAGTGGCTACATAAGGGGTTAGGTGAGGATGCGGGAGGATTTAGAGGTCTTGCAGCGAGGCCAGTTAAAAATTTGGTATTGCTTGAACTGTTTCCTAAAGTGGTGGCTTTGGAGTTATGGGGTGCTGACCTGAGGGACCGCATGGTGCAGTTACATTGTGACAATAGGGGTGGGGGAGGCAATCAATAACAACTCAACTTCCTCACATCCAGTGATTTGCCTGCTGTGGAATTTGGTGCTTTTGTGGCTTCAGTTAAATATCTGTGTGAAGGTGGTGCACGAATGTAATGGCCAATTCCCTTTTTCGATACCAGTGGGAGAGTTTCCGGATGTTGACGCCAGACGCAGAGCAGCATGGGACTCTGTGCCTGCTGGGAGTGTGGAGTGTTGTCTCGGGGTCATCACTGGTATTATACAAAGGTATGTCAGTGAGGACGTGTGAATCCCCCGGAAAGAAGGGAATCGCTAGTGTTGTTTTTGGTGTGTAATTTTTAGCAAAGGGTGTCTGGGGCCGCAATGAGTATAAAATAGAAACAGAGATACTGGAAGGCTGGTTTTGTTTGAGTTGTTGCGGGAGTCGTTGGGTCAAGTGGGGGAGTGATGTTCCAGTGTTTTAAAAGGGTATTTCGTTCTGCTCATTTTTACAGTGGCATTCTTTGCAGCACTGCAGGTAGGGGAGGTGGTTAGTCAAAAGCAGGGGTAAGCCAGGGGGATTGCAGTGGGCAAATTTGTTGTAGGAAGAGCAGTGGGTGCTGATATGGGTCAGGAAGTCAAACTGATTAATTGAGCAGGGGTTGGCGTTTGGAATTGGGAGTGGTGTCGGGGTTGGAGGCTTGCCCAGTGGGTGCAGTGGGGCGATATTTGAGGATTCACCCGCGGATGAGAAGTCATGCTTGCGGCAGGATGGTGGTTTTTTGTAGGTCAATGATCGTAGGAGTACAAATGCATACAAGAAAACAGGTGGTAAGAACCCATCAGGAGGCCACTGGAAAAGGTGCCCCCTATTGGAAGATATAACTAATTCCTTGTTCTTTTTCTAATTTGACAGCATTTTTTTAGGCGAAAAATAGGCTCCCTATCACTAACAGAAAAAAAAAAAAAATGTCAGAGGTTCTAATTGTTCCTTTTTCTACCCAAAAGTTTTTCAGCTTTGGTAATGTATACAGTTGGGTGGCTAAAAGAACTATAAATAAAATTTACTATAAAAATAGACAGTTATGGAATAAGAGATTAATTCATTGTAGTAAGTGATTAAACAGCAACCAACGCCTAAGAGAAAATACAACTTTGGATCTACCTGCAGAATGGGGTTTTATGGTTATGAAGTAAAAAACAATAAAACATATTACAAAAAGGTATGTATATATATCAAAATAAATACACCTATGCAACAGAGTATCAAAAATAAGTGAAAATCCTTTGATAAGTCCTAGTGTCCCAAAACGTTTTGCAATTACCTTCCTCAGGGAATTTAGGAGATTGGAATTTCATATGATAAGTCAATAGGAATGTGCGAATTTGCGAAACACCTTGAAACTAGGCCTTATCAAAGGATTTTAACTCTATTTGCAATACTCTGTTGCATAGGTGGAATTATGTTTGTCATGATATTGATGTACTTGATGTATGCACTAACAGATAAGAGTATACCATGTACAGATGTTTTGTTAAATAAATGTATTCATTTTGGTATTTATATACATACAAAAAAAGTAGATTACTTGACGGTTTTTTTGTCAGTATTGGGAAAGTGTAATAGTATTTGGTGAATGCTCATTTTATGCTTTAAATTGTTTCATGAATATTTATTAATAGTATTAATAAAAAAAAATGTAACTTTCCGAAGAGAGTGTCTAGTCAAGTTGCTCAATTTCTGACAGTCTCGGTCTAATTTTAAATCTAAATATGCAAATCTAGGTGGGAGAGAGCAAGTTTCTTCAATTTCAGCTGTTCAACTGTGTCATTTGAGCCCCAGTCTTTAATGGTCTGCTCACAACATGCAGTTGTAAGAAGGGGAAAGCATCCTAGTGCTACATTTTTTGGCAGCAAGTGATAATTATATGCATCATTGTGTATTTACCTATTTACCTGGTGCACATATTTTTTTTCTTAAGTATATCGTAATTTTAAATATGGCTTTTTAAACATGGGTTTTATTTTATGTTTACTGAAAATGTAAAATGTCACCGGCATGCAGGTTGTTAATACAGCTTTGATTTTGGTTATCAAGGGTTAGGGTTTATTAGAATAATTGTTTTATGAGAGAAAATAAATATTTGAGTAGGAAGTAATTATGGAAAGAGTTTTGGTGACCTACATCATCAGATAAAACAACAAAATACTTTTGGTAGGACAACATATCAATAAAAGGTTATTTTGTATCTGAGTGTTTTATACATTTCCTAGATGAATTTTAACTAGTTCTAATCTCTAAAAATAATCTTGTAAAATAGCCTATTATATTGAAGTCTCTAGTTTAAACATTGCTGTATTGTTTTATATTTTTCAAATAAAAAGAAACATAAAAAAGGAATATAAAGTAAATAAATCAATCAACATGGGCTTAGCTATAGGACCTACTGTGTGCCCTGGGCTAGAATTTAAAGCTCTTTATATTTGGAGTTTCTTGATCTTGACACTCTGTAACAGTTCAGTTACTCCTGGGGAAAAACCTGTTGAATAACCTTTTTAGAGGTTAATAGCCATTCACTTTTTGATGTGCCTAGGTTATAAGAAATCTTTTTAACAGTATGTTGAGTTGCAAATTAATTGACAACTAATGCTAGCAATGGTCATGGCTCAATGCACATACAGAGAAAAATACAATGTTAAGACAGCCTGATTAGGTCAAACAAAAAACATACTTGCTACTACTGAGATTTTAAAGGTTCTTTAGTTTATTCAGTTTATTATGATGCCTTGTAAATAATATAAATGTTATTTCCAACATTTTTATGATTTTTATAAAATTTATTTAATCTATAAACAATGAGCATGGACCACAATACTACTCTTGTGGGATCGAGCAGTAAGTTGTAGAACAATACAGAAAGGTTTGGCTGAGGGCAGAACCATACCTCCTAATATTTGGTTAGAAGCAATAACAATATTTTGAAATTAAAAGTACTAATATATAAGGGGTCACTTAGAATCCTTTAAACGCAAAAGGTTTAGGAAATCCTTTAAATTCAATTGTAGAAGCAGCTTTTTGACAGTCACATTGAACCTGATTTAATAAATTTCTCTAAGACTAAAAGGTAGACTATAAAGGGTAAACCTGGCTCATCCAACAAATTCGGAATGAATTTGGCCCAGGATTTAAAGCATTTGCCAACTAAGAGCTAATCAAATGACTTAAGAAATCTAATCCAGGTTTGCTGGTGTACCCAGGTTTATCAATGATAGTCTATCTTCTCCAGTCTTGTGTCTACTATAGGTGAACTTTGCCAGGCATCAGATTGTGCAGGATTTGTGAGAACCTAGATAAGCTATATTTAAATATAGCTTAAACATTAACTAAGTATACACTTAATAATTTATTTTACATGAAAATACATTAAGAAAAATACTGTTGGTTTATACTTTATTCATACCACTAGATGGTGATGTGTAATCATGTCCTTGCTGTCTGAGATATAATTAGAGTTTGTTATGCACTTTATATGAGGACACAGCGCCCTCTACTAGTGATTAGCAATATTGCACAAAAGATCATTGATGGGCAAGTGACCATCAGAGCTAACTCAATAGTACAAATAAGTTTAACCTGTTAAAAGGGGGGTAAAACAAAAAGGAGAAAACAGGCCAAGCCCATGTGATTGAATCTTTTCCCCATTATAGAAGAATATGGCTGTATTTATTCACATTAATCTTATTTGTGTTAATTACTGTTTTGAATGTTAGCAATGATGGCTGCATTTTGTGCTGTAGTTTTTTATACTCAAGTCAAAGTTAGTTACATGTACTCATGGTTTATATTCAAGTTAATATGATATGTGTTTTTATTATAATAAGGGGCTTTGTGTGCAAATAGTGTTTTTTTTTTTGCATTTGACCATTTGACGAAATGGGTAAAAGGTACCTGTACTCTCTTGAATGTTGAGGGGAAGGCCTATATTAGTTTGGTAAAGGGTGTTTGGGATGCATGGTAGTTGCCTTTCCTGAACACCCGCACTGCATGCCTCAAAAGGAGTCCATTTTGAATATTAAACAAGTAGTGGAAAAATAACGCTACATACAGCTTTTATGTATCCCCCAATCATATTATTTAGGGTTTTGGAAGTTTTTTAGTATTGTGTTTAAAGCTTCATGAAAACATCCTTTCCTCACTCTACAGCATGGTTTTAAAACGTTTTTGAATATATATCATCCCAGATTGATCAATGAAGATGGGAGAACATTAGGGACAGGTGAGTGTAAAAAAAAAAAATGTGATCCTGGTCAGAACCTGCCTGGTCACAATTGTTTTTTAATGTTTAATTCCACGTTAAAATATCGAAAAATGACTATTGAAGACAAAAATGAAGAATAATATATGATATTTTAATGACTGGATTTGCATAAACTATATAAATATGTATTATGCTTTCTAATATAAATGTATTCATGGAGATGTGTTTAGGAATGGTGTATGGTGTGTCTGGTTGGCAAGTAAATCTTGTGCTGGGTTTTATTGCACAGGGTTGATTACCTAGCACTGAGGTAATATGACTTTTAATGTTAAAAGAAAAAAAGGAGCACCTTTGAAACGCCTGTTGTCCAATGGACCATGCTTGATGCTAAAACAACTTGTCCAGGCCACTGTAGAACCCATTCTTTTCTTGGAGATTCCGCATATGCTTTAATAGACTGATTCATAACTTCATGGAGAGATAGTTTCATAATCTTTTCCACCTGTAACATCAGATATGGATATTATTAATACAAAAGAAAAATGTTTTTAAAAAATCACTATTTGTTGTGTGAATTACATCTAATACAGAAAGCAGGGCTGCCAATTTAATTTATACATAGGGTGTATTTGTTTGATATACTTTTCTGGCATGAATGAGCTTAATAAAAATATACAGAATAACACAAGCAAAAAAGCCTAATTTTTTAAAATAATGTTTTAAAAATTAATAGTAGCACTATATTGCTTACATATAGCTGTATCGACCAAACTACTATTTGTGCCAGAGGCAAAACAAAGTGACATATATTCCATGGAATCTGTAAAGATTTTTGGCACATGCATTCAGCAGTGCAGCAAAATTAATGTTTGATAAATGTAACACAGTCAGTTATGATAAGAACTTATATAACATTAAAATACACTCCAGTCAAAATTGACAAATAAACCTTGAGATGCCTACAGGAAACACAAAATGTCTGATCATGCATTGCATCTATCTTGCATTGCATCAGTCATCTACTCTGTTATTATGGTAATTGCATTATTTAGGAATCTCTATTTGTTTCAAAGTATAGCTATTCCCAAACAGACTTAGCATACCTACTGCACATTCCCTGTTGTCCTTCAAATACAGAAAGCCTTAAGTAAACAAAATGCCAGTAATGACATGTTCTTGCAACCACCAGTTGGATTAAAACTTGTTTGGACCTTTCAGTATAATTGGTCATAAAGTAAGTAGCAACAGAGGTGGCTATAGAGCATAGACTTTAGAGAGAATGATCCTAGAACTTTAGATCTTAGATAAAGAGCCCAATGTCTACTAAATCTGTCTGGAATGCTGGGATCAATAAAATGTATTGAGGGTTGCATTTAACCTGCAAATAACCAGCATTTGATGTGATTTAAGTAGGTTTGCATACCTAAATACCTGTATAAGGATGCATAAAAATCCACCCCAAAAAGCATTGTTGTTCATCATTCATTGTCATTTTACTCTTAACCCATAGCATTTTCAAATGCTGACCAATTCAATATAATAAGTTACATACTTCAACCATATGATAGCCATAATTGCTGATTTTATTGTACCAAAGTCCACAACTTTTACCATGCCTTTTCAGTGACTACACAGTATTGTCGATGTACATTTTCTTCCAAATCACGAATTATAAAATTGGCCAGTTTATGCTTATCTAAGCAATGTGAACAATAAATAAAGAAAAAACAAACCAGAGACAAAGTGTAGCTTTCCCACATATTCCAGTCTGCTTGTTTAATTTTCTTGTGTTTGGCTATACAAAGGGATGTTCTTTTTGCTCTTTGACAGGTGTAGAAGACAGGAGTCGAGGTGGGGTCATGATTTGATAAAACTTGGGAGAGCAAATGACAAGTTGTGCATTCTGATAAACCTTTTTCATTACCAGTGTTGTACTCAGGTATTAGCTTGACTAAAGCCCATCTGTCACTCTGCACAGCTGCTCCCAGAAGCTCCCTGTGGTTCCCTTCAATAGTCTTAAACACAATGGGTCTGGGAAGAATAGCAATAAATAGATTTTCTCTATATAACTTTGATTCCATTATGTCATAACCTAAGAAAAAATGTGGACTGTATTATAATGTTTGAAATTGATGATTACCTCATAGCTACAGCATAAAATAGATAATGTTTAGTTCTCCTTAAAAAGTGCCTTCAAAAACAACCAGCGCAAACTCAAAGAGTAAAAACTTTACAAATTCTCATTAGGAATCTCAGTAGATTTATTATGGAGTCGAAATACAGATTGATCCTACAATATGTATAAGTACCATGATAATATTTCTCTGAAAAGATACTGTTAAACCCGATTCCCAAGAAATTCTATTTCATTGTCCTTTCTTTTAAACACATAATATAATATCTGAAGTTGGCAGCAGTTTAGTGTTGAATGTCTCTGAGTTTTTTTTTCTTATAATGTCAAATGCAATAAAGCAACTATTTCTGACATACCGCTGACAGCAAAAATTCTTTTCTGCCAGACTTGCAAAACTTTTTTTGTATTTGTCAATTAATCTTTGGGAGCAGACATGAGTAACTGTATAATTAACTTTCTAAAGAGCATGTGTTTTACATTAGAAGCAGTTGCAAGAAGTCACAGTATTAATTAACAGTGGGTCAGAATGGTGATAAAAAAACCAGCCTGTAGTATAGTTCTTGATTTCTTGTTAACTTTTACTACAAGCTGTCTCAAAAAAGCAAACAAAAATCAAGTAAAAAAGGTCTTTTCTAGCAACTTTATTAGCAGTTGATAAGTATCCAAATCACAAAATGTTGGTATTGTACATGTAGCATCTTGAACTAATTGGGTTAAAATAATATACCAACTATCTATTTTTATAGGCAGGAAAGGAGCTGAGCACATAATAGAGGAAAGCTGTTCTTATGCTACCTGCAAAACACATGTAGATTTTTCTCCTCAGAAACACTTTTTACATTGACTCTATCATATCATTTTAAAGCATCTATAAATCTTTTAGCCCTGGGGTCTCATTATTCAAACCATCCAAGCTGTACTTTAAATGAGGTTAGTGTAGCATCAGGGCAAGACATTAACACAGTGCTCAATTTATCATCCACTTCTAATTACATTTCCTAAGTCAATAGCCAGTTCACTTATCATCGAAAGGCTTTTAAATGGCAGTGTCTGCAGCATTTCTTTTTCTGGGGCAGACAATATAGACAATATACTTTTGGCCTTTCTTTATCAACAAGTAAATGTCCTTATGCAGATCCTTATAATGATTAGGCTGTACAAGGAATTTATTTAAAAAACAATAATAAAAGCTATAACATCTAGAAATATACCAAATACTTAATAGGTGTGAAGACAGTTTTGTGCTTTGTCATCTATTTAAGTTTTCACCTAAAGGAACACTAAAAAAAAAAAAAAAAGAAATAGGACAAAATCATGAGAAAATTAATTTATAGTTCACTATGGATTATCCCTTCTTAATCAAAAACTTACCTGTCTGTACATCCTACCTGAAACCTTTCTGTAATATACACTGAGCTGCTGTTAATTAATAAATGTAAAGTCTGGGGATTAGCTCAGACCTCAGCTACCACGCTTCTCACCAAAAGGGTGTAACAGACACAAGCCTTTATAGGGATAATTAAGGGAGTATAACCCCACAATAAGGATGAGTCCAGGACAAGTATCTCGTGAAGGTCCAATCTCCAGCCTGGGGTTTCCACAGTCCATAAATCAAATGAAATTAAATTATCATCAACAACTTCCCATGTAACAGCAACACCACTTCCTAGATTGATTCCCCACAAGCTTGTTTGCAGGCCACTTCCTGCCATTCTACTTCCCCCTCCCTCTTGGACACCTGAGCCCTTTTGGGATTCCCACCTTTCTGCTAGGGAGGTGCAGCTCCTTTCCCAACACATCAGTTTAAAGGAATCAGAATCCATATATAGGGGAAATGTACCTTCCGTCCAGGATCCCATCCTGCGATCATGTACATATCCCCCCCCCCCCTCTGCCTCAACCCCGAGGAGGTGGAGGCACTTTGAACACCAAGGCTATGTATTCCAGAAAGTCCCAGTCAGGAGTTCCACCGTAAAATCTTGAAGAGAAAGAAACCATCTTGTTACCTGGGCATTGGCTGTCCTATTTCTCCTCATGCAAGTTAGAGGAACATGGTCAGAAATCAGTCTGAATTTTCTCCCTAACAGGTAATAGCCGAGGGAGTCTAGTGCCTACTTGATAGCCAGGCACTTCCACTCTACTACCGCACGATTTTTTTCAGCCCCAGTCAGTTTCATGCTTAGAAAAACTATGAGATGATCCTCTCCATCAATAAACTGTGACAGAACCGCCCCCAATCCTACGTCTGAAGCATCAGTTTGAACCACAAATTCTCGTGAAATCTTGGGGGGCACAAAAACAGGCCATCGGCACAGTACCATTTTTAGATCCCAAAACGTTTTTTCTGCATCCTCATTCCATTTAATCATTACTGACTTGCAGCCTTTGGTCAGATCAGAAAGGGGGGCTGCTATGTTTGAAAAATTGGGAACAAAACGCCGGTAGTAGCCAAACAGCTCAGACCTGTTTCTTGGTGAGGGGTCAGGGCCAGTTCTAAACTGCCCCTTCCCACAATGTATCCTAGGTACTTTGCCTCCTCAAAAACTAACTGCAAATTTTTGGGGGTTCACCATGAACCCTTTCTTTTCTAGACTATTCAGTACCACCTGGACCTTTGGCAGGTGAGTCTTCTAGTCTCTGCTGAAAATTATGTTATTATCGAGATAGACCATGCATATGCGTGATGGGGGCATAACAGTTTGTCCATGACCCGTTGGAATGTGACCGGAGCTGTCTGCAAGCCGAATGGCATCCTTTAATACTGGAAGTGACTGTCTGGCGTGGAGAAAGCAGTTTTCTTCTGGGCCTATTTGGCCAAGGGTATCTGGCAATACCCCTTGGTGAAATCCAGTATGGTGATAAAGCGCGCAGGGCCTAATTTCTCTAATAACTCATCCACTCAAGGCACAGGATACCCATCAAACCTCGATATCTCATTTAACTTCTGGAAGTCATTGCAAAATTGCAGGGCTCCTTTGGGCTTCAGCACCAACATGATGGCACTGGACCACTCTGTGATTCCTCAATGACACCAAGTTGTTATCCCCTCAGACACAGCTTTCCTCCGGGCCTCTTGAATGCGATACGTTTTTACAAAGACCTTGTAAACTTGGTTTTATTCCTCTGGAGGAACTCTTTCACCTGCTGACTTTGAGACTTAGAAAGGGTCGGGGCTTTTTTAACAGTGTCAAGCCCAAATTGGGGCACAACCCTGCCACTGGCCATGGCAGGAACTGGCTCTCTCTCCAGGATTTCAACAGGTTAATGTGATACAGCTGATAAGGTTTCCATTTGCCTGGTTGGTGTATCCTATAGTTTACTTTGCTAACTTTTTCCACCACCTCAAAAGGCCCGTCACCTGGCCAGGAATTTACTGTCCACAGTGGGTATCAACACAGCTACCCAGTCCCCCACCTGGATTTGTCTTAGCCTGGCCCCTCTATTGTACATTCGGCTTTGGGTCTCTTGGGCACTCTGGAGATGTTTCACTGACCAGTTCCTGTAACTGGGAAACAAACTCTACTATACTCTGATGGGAACTGGTCTCGCTCTCCCATGTTTCCCTCACCAAATCGAGTAATCCCCTAGGCCACCGCCCCTATACCAGTTCAAACGGGGAAAACCCCATGGAAGCCTGGGGAACTTCTTGAATGGCAAAGAGAACGGCTGGGAGTAGGCAGTTCCAACTTTTCCCATCTTTTTGTACCACCTTTTTCAACAATAATTTTAGTGTTTTTTTGAACCTCTCCACCAGGCCGCAGGTGGTAGACAGAGGTTTGCAACTGTTTAATGTTAAATAGCTTGCATACATCTGCCATTATTTTAGACATAAAGGGAGTACCCTGTTCTGTGATGATTTTACCGAGGGAAACCTGTCGAACCTGTGAACATGTTGAACAATTCTCGAGTGATGGCTTTGGACAAGGTCTGGATAGTGAGTTGCATGATCTAGAATCACTAGGTGTATTGATGCCCCCTAGCTCACTTACCAGGGGCCCCACAATATCCATAGCTATCCGCTCAAAGGGAATTTCAATTATAGGTAATGGCCCCAAGGGGCTACTGAAATGTGCCATTGGTGCTGTTAGCTGGCACGTTGGGCAGGAAGCGCAAAACTGGTGAAGAAATGGTGATACAGGCTTCCGTTTTTTTAGCCCCCAGGTGACCCCTAATACCTCATTATTTGCCATTTCCAGCTGCGCACCCCATTTTCTTCAGAGGACTAGCCAGGCATTTTTTTCTGTTCCTGCCCCCACAAATTCCAAAACAAGGAAAGTCTCGCCCCAATATCACCTTACATATCAGGTTTCTTACCACCCCCACTAGGTGCGTAACCGCGTCCTAGTTCGTTCTGATCTGGACCGGCAGGGTCGTGTATGTCTAAAGAATCACCATGTATACACATTTTTTCCCAGATGTAACCTCGCCAACCACTTTAGCATGTACCAGAGTCACCATGCTACCTGAGTCAAACAGGGCTTTGGCAGGACCTGGTTCACCTGCACCCTGCAAACTGTCCAGGGACGGGCAGTACACACGCCTTGAGTGTAGAAGGACCTACTCCGCACTCCTTCACACTGCATGGGTTCCTACTGCAAGGGACATTGGGCCCTAATGTGGCCATAGGCCAAACACCGCCAGCACTGTACAGGGTCTCCTCTCCGAGGAGTGACATCTCAAGGTTGGAACTCCTGCTGAAAAGACAGTGAACCTTTGGGAGTAGTCATGCGGGTTCCAGGGTTCCTCTGGACAGCATTATCTCTGGGTGAGGGAGGCCTGGTTCTCCTGGTGGAGGAGGCATTTTGGGGGTGGTTTGATGGCAACAACTCTGTGACGGTATATCACTCCGCATATTCCACCAGCTGGTCTGCTGTTTTAGGGTCCCCATGACTTACCCACCTCTGAAACTCCTCAGGCAGGGACTGCAAAAACTGGTTGACCACAAAGCATTCCAGTATCCAGGGACTAATCAGTATCCGAGGCTGCAGCCACTTGGCAGCCAACTGTATGAGATTATGCATCTGGTACTGGGGGGATAGATCAATGCGGTATCTCCACTTAATCACCCGCTGCTCTCTAACTGCAGTAGTAACTCCCAGACGAGCGAGGATCTCTGCTTTGAGCTGGTCATAATTTGAGGAGTCCCTTGGGGTAAGGTCATAATGGGCCTTTTGATGCTCCCCAGTCAGGAAGGGGGTGATAAGGCCAGCCCATTCCTTTCAGACCCACATCATCTATGGGTGTCAACTTTTGGAGGAAATGGCTGGCTCCCCACATGGCCTGGTTGCTAGAGGCAACCCTCATGGTATCTTGCCCCTCTGTTGGCCAGTGCACAGTTTCACAGCCAACATCCTTGATAGTGCCTCTGTTGAATACCGTAAGAGCTATCATCTGCCCCTCTGTGGCTTCCTGCTGGCTAGCCACACTCCTCCACAGCTGTACCATGGCCAGTGCCAGTTGTCGCAGCAGCTCCTCCATAGGAAAAATTTGAAAGCCCAGCTCTTTAAATATCACTTTTAATTTTTAAAAGAAAACTTTTTCTGCAGTGCTGCTGCCCACTTTCTAGTACCAGTTGTAAAGTCTGGGGATTAGCTCAGACCTCAGCCAGCACGCTTTTCACCAAAAGGGTGTAACAAACACAAACCGTTATTGGTATAATAAAAAAAGCTTATTTTCAGCAACCCGGGGGGAGGGGAATTTAAACAAAAACATAAAATGGCTTACTTCAGCTTAGTTGTGCAATTGTCCATAGTCCAATACAACAACCCCACGATAAGGATGAGTGCAGAACAAGTATCTTGTGAGGGTCCAAACCCCAGCCTGGGGTTTCCACAGTTCAAAAATTAAACAAAATCAAATTAGCATTACCAGCTTCCCTTGTAACAGCAACACCACTTCCTAGCTTGATTCCCCACAAGCTCGTTTGCAGGCTACTACCTGGGATTATACTTACCCCTTCCTCTTGCACACCTGAGCCCTTATAGGATTCCCACTTTTCTGCTGGGCAGGTGCAACTCCTTTCCCAACATATCAGTTTAAAGGGACCAGCGTCTATATATAGGGGAAATGTACCTTCAGTCCAGGATCCCACCCTGCGATCCTGTACACAACCTACACACATATGCAGGCAAGATCAGATGAAGGTACCAGTTCTCACAACATGGACAGCCATTTTTATATGTGCAATCAGAGAAGAAATTGAAAGTTTTTAGTGTAGGCTGGAAATTTGCAATGTTTCTGACACTGTAGACAGACTCAATGCACAAGTTCAATTTGAAAAGATGTTTGCTTCAATAATGGTCAATCTATTCAGTTTTATGGACATTTCCCCTCTTGGATATTCCATCCTTGATGGATGGTTTTAAACTTTGAGAGTGTAAGATTACCTAGTTATTATGTTTATTATAAGTTCGTATACCTTGTTGGCAGATTGTCTTTTCCATTTCTTCTTATTTACTTACTTTTCTGGATTCTCTGTTTATGAATATCTGGTATAATTTGGTTTTCTTGTTTTATGTGTTTTTTTATGGATATATGTTCTCTATTATAAAACTCTTCAATAAGTTATAATTTTTACAAAAATTAGCAAGCAGGTATGTTTTTTTTTTTTTTTTTTGCAAAAGGGACAAAGTAGTCAACCGTCTATAAGCAAGTTTAGTTCCGTTTTATGCCAAGTTCTATGCCAAAGGAGCTTGTTTAGTGACCTAGTGTAAAAAGTTGTGACATGTGGTATCTTATGACAAACAATTGCTTATCAGCTTACCACAGTTCAGAGTGTTCAGAAAAAAAGAACATTGATTGGTGGCTTTTTTAATACTGCACAAAATTACACTATTTAAAACAATATTCAAATACCCAGTTGCATAATAATCAACTGCCTTTCTGTTATAGGAACATCATTGCTATAATGCAATCATTTTTGACACTAAGAATACAATTTAATATTTTGAAAACTAGTAGTGTATAATTATCACAACATTTTCCATGTATCTGCTGATATTTATAATCCTGCTATTCACAATAGAGAACAGGCTACATGTACCATTTACTTACACTGTAACAGCTAAGCTTCAGCTCTACCTGCAAACACTAACACTCAAATTCCCTGGGGCTGATGTGTATTCTGCCATGCGTGTTCACCTTGCAGGAGATCTATTACCTATTCTAGGCACACTTCGCTCAGTAATAGACAAATATTTACAGTACAAAGTTTAAATCCTACACTTCAAGCAAATAGCTGAATTCACAGATAAATCATTTTACGGGATTTATTTTGCCTGTCAAGGTATTTGTAGTTCTGTCTGTCCTGCTGAAGTTTACTGACATACAGATCCCTTTCCCAGTCCCACACGTGACTGTACAGAATATGGCAGCATTATATGGTCATCTTTCCTTCACTCTACATGCTCTTTGCTCTGCAACATTCTTTATTAACTCCTTGTTCTGCTTTTCCTTACCCCTATTTCATTTGCTGTACATTTTATATCATGGACTGCAGAGACTGAAAAATACTTAATTCAAATGCTTAAACTGCCTGGGGTTACAGAAAACTACCTAAATATGTACTACAAAAACACCAGGCTAAATATTCCTATTTTCAAAAAAATTTGTGCCACTTGAGTTTACAGATAAATACACAGGGAAATGATAACTTCTAGATCCACAAGCATTTTAATGCAGGGCTTGCAGGAAATGTCATTTTACAGATGAAGGTCAAAATCATGGCCATTATAAAAGAGCAACGTAAAAATGCAAAGAGGAATACTAGTGTCACTTAAGAGACAGTTCTGATTCTGTGGGGGTTGCTGATATTATATTCAAGATGGTGACACTCAGAAGTCTCAAGCTTTTTGGATGTCTAATTAGAGAGGTTAGTACACGTAAATTGCATGCCTGAACATATAAACATACATACAAACACATAAAATCTCAGGGGAACATTTTTTTTTTTAAATAAATGGTTTAACAACAAAGTCCCTTTAAACCTAACATGTTACAAGTAATTTAAAAACAGTGTGCTTAGCAAGTAGTGTAAAGCGTTCACTTTCCTGCAGTATATTCATGAGCTTAGTCCTGCTGTTACCAATGCTGCCAAGAGACATAAACCTCTCTGAAAAGATTAAGCGAACCCATATTTTCTCAACCTCCTCTCTACATTCCGTATGACAGAGTGTTTGTATACGATGGTCCTGTGGTACATGACATGTATAAACAGGAAAGGACTATAGATACATTTGGCAATGTCACCCCATGACATAGAAGAATAAATAATAAAATTAACAACTAAAATGAGGTAGTTCTGATACTGAAATATTCCACCAAGTCATGCTTTATTATAGTGGACCAAAAACAAAACAGGAAACTTTTTTCTCCTATTATATTCACAGCTAAGGAAAATAATGAAAAGAATAAAAGTAAGGCTGGATTTATACTTTTTTCTCCCCTAGGCTGACTACCTTGTGCTGCCCTCTCTCCCCTGTAAGGCTATGTTTGTACCGACGGTGAGGTTTCAGTGTGGTTACTGATTTATCAAGCCCGGGAACTGCTGTCTCTGGGGTGACATTACATGTAGCTTCCCACCACCATGGCAGCCAGATAAAGAATGAATGGTGGGACGGTGAGCAGTTCAGTATTGCATACAGATGCCCGCTATCAAATGTGCAGGTGCTGCAGGAACCAGTGCTGTGGAGTGAATAAGCTGGTAAATGTGCAGAATCTCCTCCAGATGTACAGTTCTGGCAGGCTCAGCAGCTTCCAGCTCATACAGTTTGAGCACTCTTTACCTACAAAACAGTGCAGTGGGTCTTGACATTTTTGTTCAAGAGAACTGCAAGCAAAGCCTCCTTTTTACTAAAAACACTTCAGTGTTTATGTATGTTGGGATGCAGAAATCAATGACAAGCACCCCAATGCGCCTCCAATTCGCAAATCTGCAACATGTGTCCGATGCATGTGCCCTTTGAAAAAGCAAGAGTCAGTTTGCACAGACACAGAATTTGCATTATGCTCTACAGAGTGCAGGTTGACTATGCATGTTGAGGGTACTCAATGAACCTGGATACATGCACAGTGGTGACACTCTCATATTGCCCATAGAGGATGTAATCTTTAGTGAAAACTGTTGCTTGAAGTGATAGTGGCCAGTCTGATCTGGGCAGTAGCTTTGTGCTGTGAGGGGGTAGCAATCCTCCAGATGCAGGCTTAATGAGGCAAAAAAAATGTTCTAGCCAGCAAAGTGTTGTTTTAGCAACCAGAGCTGAGGCCTTAGTGGTCTAGGCTGAAATCTGACAGACGAATACAGACAGAGACAAAGGAGAAGAGGACCCTGCCCTGAAGAGCTTACAATCTAGGTGATTTTCTATGGATTTCAGTTTTCTATTAGGTAAGTTTCCTACAAGAGCATGTGATACCATCAGGGTGCCAAGGCGGAGACGCTATGGGACAACATCCATCAAATGCCACTTGAGGAGGAAGACCAGTTAGGAAAGACAAAAATAATATCAAAAGACAAAAACATATTATTTAAATAAAACCTCTGGAAATGTAATATTTATTGTTTCTCTTGTTATATTGAAAAGGTCAGGATGGCTTGTTTTAAAGCTGTTTTGCTGGTTTTAAAATATGTAAAAAGTTTAAAATTAGTTCACAAACCCAGAAAAAGATAAGAATTTTCTTTAGAAAAATGTGGTAAATAATAGACATTGAGATTATTCTATTGATTTCTGAGAAGGGAAGCATCTTTCATTATATACTAACCATATATATTTGTCATTGCAGGCCAGTATTCTACAAAAGCTCATCAGACCAGATCCAGATTGTCATTTGAAGGCAGACTATCAGGACATCAGTTGCTTCCAAGACCTAGAAGAAGAGGATGACCAAACACCCATTCTTCATAAAAGTACCAGAGCCATTCTTCAATCGGCCACAGGAATGAATACCATCCAGCACCCCAGAACATTCAGACACCACCTGCCAATGACCAGCAGACTGAGGATCAGCCAAACTGTAGCATCTGCTTAATTGAGTATGAACAGGGAGAGCAAACTGTACAACTCTCCTGAGCATATGAATCCCACCTGGCCTCTGTCAACAGATGGCTGAGGGAAAGACGCACTTGTCTCATATGCCAGGCAGCTGTTACTCAAATTATTGAGGTATGTATTATATGCCATCTAAATTTTTTTTTTAAAGTGGTAGTTTTAATATTTATTTTGATTTACTTTAGGAATTATTCTAACCAGGCTTATTAATTTTTTCACAGGACACACTGAAGGTTTGTGGCAAGTCATCATAAGATCTGAAGAACTGGAAGAAGTCAGATTCCTAATCCGTGAAGAAATCATTGACTCATGGCCAATAATTTCTGTCTTTACAGATGAAGATGGACATTTTTATATGTATATTGAATAGATTCTACCCATCTGAGTATCATCTAGATGGACTTTGGGAGACCTGTTAACTGCATCTTCTGCCAACCAATACCTCAACCCAATCAGGTATGTTTTGTAAAATGTATTTCAAATTTTCTTTAACAATAACTCTAATAAGTCGTATCATATTCCACAGAGCGATGAAACCATCCAGATTGGAAAGAGTTATAAGAGCGTCTACCTACCCCCCCCTCCCCTTCAGTTGGGTGGAGCTCCTGTGAGTTTGCATACAGGACAGCTGACACTGGATCTGTCTGCGTGGTATCTCATATATGGATATCGCCTGACCTTGCTAAGGTATTTAGTTTTAGTATTAGTTACTCTGCTTTTTCCAAAGGGTAAAACTGCTCAATTTTGCTCCTTCCTATTTTGGCAAGCCACATTCCAGAATAACATTAATGGCTAGGAAAGGGGTGTACGTGTCCCATTTCCTATCCACAAAGGTCCCAGAACTATAAAAGGGTCTCCTTTTAACATTGGAGTGCACCCCACACAATTTACTTTTCTTTTCGTATTGTATTGGACTTTGCTGTACCCTATAAAGATTAATAATAATAAAAAATGGAGTAAAAAATAAATTTCCTTCTAATTGGAGGCATATTTCTCTTTAGAACTAATTACCCATTTTCGATAATGGGTAAGAGGTACCCTTTTTCCCAGGCTGAGGACCAGATTTCTGGTTGCCCACTTTTCAACGAGGGCTTCTATATCACAATAGGCTCCCCAAATTCTGACTGTCACAATTGGAGTCACATTGTGGGCATGAGGCTTTCTTCCCCAACAATGGCTATTTCCACTACTGGGGTCTTGCTTGCCAACAAGAAGGTGGGTCCACACTTTTAGACCCCTACCTTCTTCAAGAAGGCACTGGATCAATCATTGTGGGATCTCATGTTTGGACATCACTGAAGCTTGCAAAGTATTTCCTTTACTATTATTACATTTTTTATTTCTTTTATGTTGTCTTTATCTCTAGAGCTGATTTAACCCTTTCATAGCATGTATAAAGCATACTATGTTTCCCTTTACTCTTTCCTTGGGGTGAAAGGACGGAGATCTGGGAGCCCCATTATTAAGGGGGCCTCCATTTTTAAAAAAAAATTATTTTGTAGTTTTAATTAGGGATGAGCGAGCGAGTTTTTAAAATTTGATCACACAGCAAATTCGGCCATTCTCGCTTATCAAAATTGTAAGCAAGAACGGCCGGTGTAAATTCACCAAACAAGATTGAATTAAAAAAAAAAAAATTAATTAAAAAATAAATTAATCTCTAGTGCCTTTGGATCACAATGGATTTTCAGGGCTGTAATCATTCATGCAGCCCTGGAAATCCTCCCGTTTGCGACCCCCAGGCACTAGAGGTTAATTAACCTCTAGTGCCGGGGATCGTGATGATTTCCTCAATTCTCCGATGGTTTAGCGAAATCGGTTCGCCAAAATCCCGCTCATCCCTAGTTTTAATTCAATTAGTAGGATTTTGAAAAAAAGAACAAATCAACATTACTTTACATGTTCAGATTGACAGTGAGGTTACTGCTTCATCATGTCAAGGAACCACTTTCTCTGGCTAGACACTACATGTTGCTTCTCCCAACAGCAGCCTAATAGAGAATGAATGTGGGCGGCAGTGAGTAGTCCAGTACTGCTGCCTACTGTAAAACGTGCAGATTCTGATTATTTAAAAACCAAGGGTGTGTTTGACTGAGCTGGGAACTGTGCAGGATCTCTGGATCCCAAGGCAGGTCTGAACTTACTGTAACAGTACTTAAAAAACGAAATGTCCAAATGCCAGGACAATGCAATATATATTAAAGTGCAAATGAGGGAAGAGCTTACTGTCTATAGTCTACCACTGGCAAAAAAAGTGAGGGGGGGGAGAGGGGGAAAGATGGAAAGAGAAAAAGAGAGCAAGAGAGTTACAGAGATTGAACAGGATAAATGGTAAATACAAGTTTTCCTTCTGGCTGCATTTGGCGTTTGCCTTTGAATACATTGTTATTAGGGATAAGGTTCAAGTTTGTAC
>NC_092859.1:79058920-79062257 GCF_032062135.1 Pyxicephalus adspersus | reverse complement strand
TCACTTTTGGTACAGAAATCTAGACCTCAGTGTAACGCTCAGGTGGTTAAACTATGTCATTTGCAGGGCCATTGACAGACCTCCCCCTGCACTGTGGCACAACATCTGCTTGACCAAATTTGTTTAATGATAATGCAGGCTTCCCAATGCTGGTACATTCACATAACAGTGCAAGTTCGCATTATCATTGGATTTGCAACACTAGATGTTTTGATTGACACTGGTTTTGCTTTTGAAGAAAGCAAAAAATGGTAAATATGAGTTGTTTTTCATTCAAGGAGCCTGGTTTAAAGCTTTTCAAGACTTGGTTGATTATCAAAGCATGTGTTCCAGGATTAAAACATTTGCTCACATTCCTGGTTACTCTTTGGGAGCTTTAATAAAATAGGCCATAAGGCCCAAAATGTAATTTTTTTGTATCATTGTTCTATTTCTTAGAATGGGTAAGGGGTAACCATTCCCCTGGTTAAGGAAGCATCTATCTGTGTGTCCCCTTATTTAGGCATCTAAATTGGATCCCCACAGCTGAGGGCCATGCCCTTTAACTATGAGATCCCCTGCTGTTGAAAGGCTTAAGGTCTGGCCAGGAAGGAAGGGCAAATGCCTTCTCATGGTGGGGCACAAGCTGCTGAGGTATACTGCTCTGTTCCCTAATAAATCATTGAAGTTCCATAAAAAGCGGATGATATTGATGTTAAAAAGGAGGGGCATCCAATGAAATGTTATAGGGCTACATGATGTTTGCCTGCAATATTTTCTGACTACAAACACACACATATATATATATATATATATTTCTAAATAAATAAATATATATATATATATATATATATATAATATGTGCAAACCCAAAAATTACCTTAAACTACAATAGGCTGGGAGTACATAAGAGATTTTTTTTTTGTCTGCTCTCCGAGAGATTTAGGGATTTTCCACACTGAAACACGATATCAGGGTGCATTCAATAAGGAAAATAACTAGGCAGACTTAGGCAGAGCTTTTGTTTATTGATTATTTATTAGTGAGCTGTTTATGGATAAAACTGTCACTAGATAGACAGTTAAATCGCCTGTGTAGCTCTAACCATAAATGCATCCAGTGTGCTTCATAGACTGCAAATACCTTCACGCTAACTCAGAAAATAGAATATAGTTAGAAAACACATAGTTTGTCTTGCAGCTGCCTGTGTCATAAAACTTTATTGTTAAAAATGCTGGAAAAAACTATGTATTTGTTACTAGGCTTACTTTTTTTGCATTTGTTTCTCATAAATTTAGAGTAGAGAGGATGCCAAAGGCAGAAGCTTATTATCCAAGATGCAAGGTTTTAGAACATGGCCCTAGAGAGTCTGCATTTTTGTTATATGTTCCCTGATTGCTCTCTCTAGCATGTTTTAAATGAGCATTTAGAGTTTGGAATATTTATGTCAGGTAATACTATTCCCACCACAGCACAGATACTTTTTAAAGATAAGAAGCCTTATTTATTTGTAAAATGTACCCACACACAAACAGCACTTTCATAAATAGCTTTTAAATATGAATCTATTCACCCCAGCCGCTTAAACACAGGCTTTGAACTCAAAAACTAGATTATTTGAAGTGACTTGTCTCAAAGGGAGGGACCTGCAATATATGATTCAGAATCAAAGAGAACACTAGATGGTTCATGAATTATTCAAAAATAATCTGCCATTTGGTTCACAGCATAAGAACGAATGTGTCTGCTGTGCTAGAAAAAAAAACTCCCACAACAATTTACTGCCATTCATGTAAGGATGCTGTTTTAATCAATGTTTGCAATTTGTTTTCTTCTGATTAGCTGTCAATAAGCTTAATGAGAATTGACATATTGACTGTGCATGTGTATACTGTTACTTAATGTATGAGACTCCTCTGGCCCCCTGCTTTGCTATTTTTTTCTGTGTAAAACATCATGCCATTTTATGTCTACAAATTTTCTTTTTCAAGAATCAATGTATTTGTGCTTACAAGTTTGGCTTTCTTAGAAATTCTTCCATTACTAGAATCCAAGAAATAGGTTTATAAATTGGCTAATGCTGTTTAAGCATAAAACATAATATACATATATATATATATATATATATATATATATATATATATATATATTTTTTTTTTTTTTTTTTTTTTTTTTTTTTTTTTTTTTTTTAAATGCCATTTCTTATTGCATACAACCATATAAAAGTAAGCCACCAACTGCTTCCAGACCTAAAATAAGGCATTACAGTTGATTTACAAAAGCCGAAGAGCATTGGATTGGTATAACATAAGGAAGATTAAAATGTTCTATAATAATCATTTGTTACATTTATTTTAAAATTGTTTAATAATGTATTTTTAACATTAACAAGTCAAAATCCAATAATATCATTTCTCTTTCATCCATTTTATAGGTGATAAATTGAATGTTTACCCTTTAATTTATACAAACGGGAAGCTGGTTTTATGTCCCATTGTCAGTCCTAATCTGCATGCACACACTCAAAAATTGTCGGTGGATTGTTAATGATCATTTCCAGCAGCTGTAGAATAAATGAAAACTGTACAGACAGTACTAAAGAAAGGAAATAGAAAGATCAAGCAGCTCGCTGCATCCTTCTTTTAATTAATAGTTGTTAGTAGCTGTCAATCATTAGTGAGTTGACACAGAGGGTTACTGAACAATTTGGGGGGACATCTGTACAGTGAGTAGATCTTGATGTAAAAGCATTACAAACAATTGAAACTTGTTTTATGGTTTAGGCAACCAAAACTAGCATGTGTACTAGTTTTACCTTTTGTTTGGTAAAATCAAAACTGGATACAGGATAGGGAATCAACTACAATTTCAACTATTCAACCATCACTACTAACAAGCTATTCCATGCTGAATAGTGTTAGGGTAGCTTATGTGTTTTTATTTTACAGTAGTTTTTTCTTGCCCAGCGCCATATCTACAATATGAAAGCTACCTGCTCAGCCATTATAAAAAAGAACTTTCTGCTTTTTTCACAGCTTACAGAAAACCATCAATCATTGTAAGCTCTAACGAGAATGGTATACATAGCTCATGTTTCCTGCAATGTACTATTAATATTAACAATGTGTTTTCTTGATTTTTTTCTGTAAAATCTAGCAGAACATGACAGCACATCTAAAAAAAAGAGAACTATAACAACTGTGATCATCTGTGTTTCTTTACGATATATGTAAAGACGTGTGGAGATGTGTTGATTGGCAAATAAACTATGTAGTTAAAGTCTAAGTGTCTGAGACTGGGGTTACCCTGGCTTACATTCACAGTTAAAATTAAAGACACACACAAGTAATTTCTATCA
>NC_092859.1:79054727-79058193 GCF_032062135.1 Pyxicephalus adspersus | reverse complement strand
CTGCAGTAAAGGCCTGGCAGAGCATTAAAGAGGAGGAAACCCAGCATCTGGTGATGTCCATGAGTCCAGGACTACAGGCTGTCATTGCCAGCAAAGGGTTTTCAACCAAGTATTAGAAAAAAATACCATTTTATTTTCAGGTTTTTAATTTGTCCAATTACTTTTGAGCCCCTGAAATGAAGTGATTATGTAAAAAAAAGCTTTAGTTTCTCACATGTTTATGCAATTATTTTGTTCAACCCACTGAATTAAAGCTGAAAGTCTGCAATCCAACTGCATCTGAGTTGTTTCATTTAAAATCATTTGTTGATTGTTGTTCTAGCAGGACACTATGATTAGTGTCTGGGAGAAAATAATATTTTTGGTATCTTTAGGTATGAAGTAATATTACACTCTTCCCAGCTTTCTCTAATGTGACGGCACTTGTGCTTGGTGATTTTTCCTCACTGTTACTTGGGAGTAGGGAGAAACTACTTTTACCTGTGTTAGGACAATGCCAGCTCAGATTGTATGCAAGGTTTCCTTTCTAGTGCCTGAACAGAGCAGTGTTGGGGGGGGGGTATTTTGTACTGGAGGACGGGGCACTAGAGCAAACCTGTTGCACTGCCTTGCTTTAAATGATTACCCTACTAACAAGGCTTAACCTGTCCACAGTTCTGGCAGATTCAAATGTTATGCACACAGAAATCTGTACAGCTGCTAGTAGGTTCAAAAATCTTCTGTTAACTAACAGGTTGAATTTCTTGTTACAACATATCTGTGATTTGTGTATTTCCTAGGATAGGTATTCTTAATTCATATATATTTATTATGTTTTAGTATAATGATATATTGATTGGTAGAAGAATTGACTGTAATTAGGCTACAAATACATTGAGACCTTTTTATTTTTATCAAGCCAGAGAATTGGGTATGACTTAAGGCTGTTGTCTGGTTGTTAGGAAGAATATGAATATGAAGAACACGCAACTTACCATTCTTTCTATTGATTATGTAATAAAGATGCAGTTAGCCCCAGTTGTTCTAGTCTGTGAGTGCTGTGTATTTCATAAAAATGTAAAATTGGTGGTTATTGGCATGATTGTGGATTGTTAATTCACAGAGATAAAATATATACCTAGATTTCTTTTTTTTTGCAGAAGAACCAACATCATCTGAAAACACTTAACCTGAGTGTGCCCATAGAACACACAAGTGACCCCTAAAGACAAACTCCAGCCTTACCTTTTCTTTTACCTACCCTTTTTTCTTCTACCCTTCTAGATAGTCATTCCTTCTATAGAAAACAAGTAGTCCTTTTTACCTGTGCACAAGCATTAGAATCTGCAGCCGGTATATTGAGTCCACTTTATTCTGATGGACTACAAGGATCATTCAGAGTGCTTCTCCTCATCTGTGCTGTCCTGGTCCTTTTCTTTCAACTATATATTTTCTGTCCTGTCAGTTATTTAGTCTCAGCTTCATGTACAGGCATTACCTAGGGTGATCTGTATGCAAATGCCACCTGCGCAGGAATGTATTTGTGCCCATATGTACAAATGTACACAGTGTGTGATGGGCAGTGCTATGAGCTGAACAATCTATTACGCTGTCATGGTGGTTATTTCATGCAGATTATTGCATTCACTTGCTTTTACTCAAGTGAATCACAAAAGCAGTGACTGCCAAAGCACAGACACATTACAAAGGAACTGAGGTTTGTGTGTTACTGGGCTATTAGCAATGGAAGAGGAAAACTGATAGCAAAGGTTAGTGAAAAACTGTTTACAAGACAAGCAAGCAAGAAGAGTGGTATGGAGTAAATTTTAGGCTTGTCCAGAGTTCTAAGTTATTGTGGAAGAGAGGGTTTAATGATTTCAGTAAATATGAAAGGGTTGTCTGTACAATATAATGTATAGCATGAATGCAGAATATTAGCTGGATTGCGCCCTCTTGTTTTCTGTCCATATCTCTGACAGATGTAGGACACTGAGCTGTGGGAACAGTAGTAGATCCAACCCAGTCTTCCCTGCACTGACACATCCCTTGCATCTGATTGTTTACAGGTCTAGCTAGACTAGCAAAGACGTTGGACCAGCTTCTGAGAATAGATCTTTTGCAGAATCTGTAATGATGTCACGGTGAATAAGAAAAGAAATTATATTGATTGTGTTTCTTCTTGTAAGGCTCTACATGTAAAGTCCTCCATTAACTTGAAAATGTGTATGGATCTGAATACATATATAAAACAAATATCTCAAATGTGATGAGCCACTGATAAATCTATCCAATGACTATGGGTTTATGTGGTGCACATAAAATGCTGGTCAAATGTTTAAACTAAAGAAGAATTTTCCTGGAACTCAACTCATGTGTATTTAAGAACACCAGTGCTAATTTCAATTGTAATCTGGAATTATTCAATTTATAATACAAAAGATCACACCTCGATAAAACAGCACAGTCATTAAGTTTCAGACTGCTTTTCCTCAAGTAAACAGAAGTATCACATGGGATAATTGTAGACTACAGCTGAGCCCCAAGATCACTACATGGAAACCTACACACTTACTAAGTATATGCGATTCTCTACATACTGTTATTAAATGAATGCTTCTATATTGCAATTTCTGTTAAATTCTTTTTTTAACAGGTCATTATTTTTTAATGATAAGGAAATACAGAAACAACATATCTGAAATATGACTTGCTGAATTGAAAGTTCAGGTTTTTTATTGTAAATCAAACAAGATTCTCACGTAAAACCAAATGGCCATTTCAATCTCCTTAGATATCTTTACCATGATTACAAAGATTTTGGGAACCAGTAGAAGACTCATCTATTTCTTATATATTACAGTTTTAGCCACAGTTATTTCACTTTCACATGCACCTTTCTCTATCTCTTTGGAAGAGACCACATGTTCAAAGTTTGCATTTCAACACTTTCTGATTTCTGAAAAGCCTTAGTGATTTGAAGTCACTTCTGGATTTCTGGCATCAATAGTCTCACCTCTAAATAATAAAAGCAAGAAAATTTCCATTAAAATGCTGCATTGTGCTCCCCCAAGAGTCTCCAGAGTCTGACATCTCTGCAGATTGTTTAATAAAAGTTGGGTACACAGATCAGCATAATCTATCACCATTTACTAGTATTTTAATACTGGACTGTAGTGTCTCATTACCTAAAAGATGGATCATCAAATTTTTTTGGCTCATGAACTTAGAAGCAGGTGGTTGAATTTTATTCTTGGGGGGATCAATTCAATGATCACTAACACTTTCGTTTTTACAGCTCATTGTAATCTTAGACAAACCACATGCACAGTACAATGATTTCATAAAGTGTATGAAGCAGGTGATAGCTTTCCCAACTTAATTATGTTTGTTCCTGCCAAAGGAATGTTTAGAGAAAACTATAAAACAACACAACCCCTTCAATCAAGAAACTGAACATTGTAGTCAGTCTGAGAAGATAGGAACCTGA
>NC_092859.1:79048596-79052380 GCF_032062135.1 Pyxicephalus adspersus | reverse complement strand
GGATATTGTTCGGGTGATCGAAAGTCAATGGTGGAAAAATTTGGGTTATTTTTTGAGACTGTGAAGAACTGCAAGAGCAGTCAGGGGAGCAGAGCTGACAGCTCTGCTCTCCTGATTGCTCTTGTAGCCCTTTACTAGTTGCATGTGTTCTTGGATAGAGATTATAGAGATTATAGATTTACACAAATCACACACATTCAATAAATTACTTTTAACACATTTTTTAAGACACAAATTTGCGTGTATAAGGACAACCCAAATACGAACACCAACACTTTTCAATCCCAACTGCAATACACATCTTTTTCACATGGCTGAGGGTGGATGCTGTTTACCCTGGCTCATTGTTTTGAGGAAGATGATGTATAAAAGTAATCAACTGCTAGCACTTTCAACTACTTTTTAACCCCTATGGGATGGAGTTAAAAGAGGTTGCATTTGAGTTAATGGAAAAGGCTGGCAGCTCCAGGGCTGCCAGAATAAACATGATGCATCCAGAAACTGCAGCCACAATCCAATACAGCCACAGCCTCTACAAGTACAACTAAAATTTTAAAAGGCAGGCTCCAGACCCAGAAAGACACATACATCCTTCTCTCCACAGATCCAGTAAAGAACCAATTTGGTCATGAGTATGCCGGTTCTGTTGTTATTTTGTTACAGCTTGCACTCATTATTATACAAGAGATCAGATACTTCCAAGAGAATCAGATACCATTTTGTCTTCTGTATGCTTGTTCCTGTAAGCAAAGTACACAAATCTGTCTGATCATAGCTGAAGAAGATGTAAATGGGTGCCAAATGGGAGTGTTTATCAAGGCAGTATCAGGAGTAGGATTGAGCATCTTCAGGATTTGACAATCAGAGAGCACTAGAGGTTTTGAATGGGGAGACTTGTCCCCATTTAACCTCTAGTGCCGGGGTTCGCACACTTTGCTGATCATCACTTAGCTGAAAAAAAGCACAGCCCGTGATTTCTTTTGAAAAAAAATTTTTTTTTAATTAAAATTCAATTTTGTTTGACGAATTTACACCAGGCGTTCCCGCTTACAATTTCGGTAAGTGAGAATGGCCGAATTCGCCGTAAGTTTTAAAAACTGGCTCGCTCATCCCTAATCAGGAGTTACCCGGATATGCGTGCCAATATCAGGCCATGTTCCTGCCTTCATCTAACTTTATGTGACATTATGAATATGAACAGCAAAATGAATATAAATTACTTTCTGAAATGTTCTTATTCATTTATCCTTTGTGTGGCCTATATGAAATTTTAAGTTAGCCTGGTTACAATTTAAAAATCAAAAGATGGCTAACATCAGTATGAACATTTCAGATTAAAATTAATATTGAAAGCATTTAACTATAGTCTTTCTTTTGCTACTAGTGCCAATGTCCTTCAAACAGATTGAAGAGAATAAGAAGAATGGAATGCAGAGATAAAGAATTGAATTTTCATAATAGGATAAAAAGGTTAAACTGCTTTGCTTTCATATAGTAAATGTTTTTATAATATAAAAAGATTATTAGGAATATCAGTCATATTAGAAAGCTAACAGAAAAATATCTTGAAGGAATTGTATGCAGTGTGAAAGCCTCTAATGGCATTATCAGGATGTGTCAAGAGGAAAGCTGAAAACCTATGAGATTATGTACTACATATTTCAAAAGACTCCTATATGAATAGAATATAGCACCAAGTGTCAAAATTACCTCCTCCTCTATAAAGTGCTGTCTCCTCCCTCCTGCGCATGCACGCAGTTTCATCATCAACTACTCCCTTGCCTGGTGATTTGATACTTATCTCTGTTCTGCCCAACCTAGTGTGCCAAAGGACCACAACCTGGTATCAGTCTGCAGCGCAACATCCTCACCTCTAGAGGCTCCAGAGAAGATAAGGCTGATGCTTAGGGGCAGATTAAATAAAGCTCTCCAAGGCTTTGGAGGATACATGTTCATCAGTAAATCTGGGTGATCCAGCAAACCTGAAATGGATTTCTTCAAAGTCATTTGCTTTTTGCTAGTAAAAGTTTTGAATCCTGGACTAGATCCATTCCAGGTTTGCTGGATCACCCAGCTTCACTGATGAAAGTGAATCCTCTCCAGCCTTAGAGCGCTTTAATAAATCAGGCCCTTAGTCTCTGCACCTTCTTAGGGTCCACACTACCACTGTGCATTACACAGTGTCTGTTAGTGGTTCTGTCTCTCCAAGCATGACACCAAGTACCAGCTGACTAGAATTGATGCTGTGTGGGAAATAAAGTCACCAGCAATTTTTGGTGGAAAAACAAAAGAAATGAAACATACTTAGAAAACAACTAGACATGAACAGTAGAACATGCCAGGTACAATAGCTTAGTTGAAGAACACTTTATAAACATTTCAGCAAAGCCATGAGCAAATGGTGGTCTTTTATGTGATCATAACATTATTTATTGTAATAAATAAAATTCTGCCATGAAACTGGGGTATTCAGTTAATAGGGTGCAAGGGCACTTAGTGTGTGCCTAAAATAGATGATTTATGTTAGATAAATAATGATCTACAGTGAAATCTACAGATAAGTGAGCCTGCAAGACCTGACTATGTGACCCGTACAACTGAACATAACCTGTCACATGGCTTTAGGACACAACAAAGCAATGCAATCTTTTCACTTTATCACTGATTGCACCAATTTACTTTATTTCCAAAGGAACCTGATTACAACTTCTAGTATCATCAAGTCTCATTTTTTTATATTCAGGGCTGCAATTTTCTCCTAAAAGAGAAATGATGTGCAATAATGCATTATTGTACCTGTGTGTAATACATTTGACAATTACTGCTCATGTATATCTATAACAAACACATAACTAAAAGTAAGCAAAATAATGAGATGAATCTGCTACAGTATGCAGCTATTGGATTTATTGTTCTCAGAACTGTTTAAGTGGGAGTGTCTCATGTTGGAGATTTCTAATCAGAAAAAGAATTATCTGTCAGTTATGACAGACAGGATGAGCTGTGAAGCAATGACTGAATTTTAATTGCCAATTCTCTTCTACTTCCCCGATGCAGTGAATGTTCAGATTAAGCTGAACAAATGTCACATTAGCATTTCTGATAAGTGCTGGTGTTTTCCACATCTTCCTCATCTCCTGCTTCAATAAGCACACCTCAAAAAGTTGCAGATCTTGCTTGTAAATATATAGTACTGATGATTCATAATTGCCAGGGATAGCTTAACAAAAAAGTCTGCTCAGCAAAAAAAGATTTCACTCAAATATAAACTACAGTAAATTAGTTGACACAGACACTGCCTTACTTTGCAAAATGAGGCATAGCATCCCAAAGTAGTAAACATCAGCAATAAAATTTATTCATTACAATAGCTTATTTATTTAATGAAATTCTTCTGTTTCTAAACTAACAAGGTGCTTTGCTCTTATGTCTGAAAATTACTTGTAGGTCACTATTGCAATAAACCTTATGCATTTGTTATACTGTTAAAGGCACATATATATATATATATATATATATATATATATATATATATAGCAGATTCTGTAATACTAATGCTTTTCATCAAAACATCTAATGTATGACTGCATTGTGCTCATAAAATTATAGATAAACCTGTACAAAATCTGTTCTCTCATATATCACTGGTATTCTACAGGCTGTGATGGACCTTTATTACACATGGAGATAATTAGTTTTGTTCCTGCATAACAGTAATACTGTGGTCTCCTTTTTATACCTATGTTCTCCTATTTATCTCTTGTTTTGGAAATGAATAAAAGTG
>NC_092859.1:78992600-79047764 GCF_032062135.1 Pyxicephalus adspersus | reverse complement strand
TAAAATACCCATTAACCTTACATTTCACTTGTTTCACAGTAGGGATATTCGAGGACCAAGCCTTTGCCAATGTTTGCTTAGCAGCAGTGAAGATAAAATTATGGAGCTTAAATTGGTGTTTCATACAATTGTTTGGCCGCAGGAGCAGTAACACTTCAAAATGGTCTTTTCAAATGCTTTTTTCCAGAAGGGTATTTACAAGTTAATAAACACCTATCCAGAATCTTTTTATACCTGGACAGGTCTACCAGACATGATATAATGTGCCCACTTCACCACAATGGCAAAAATACAAATTGGACTTGTTTTGTTGAAATTTCGCCAATCTAGATCTAGTCGGAACCAAATACCATCTCATAGGCAATTTATAGTTCGTCTCATGAAAGCCAACATGGGGCACACCATGTGCAGCCGTGTCTTATATCTGCTACCACTGGGCACGATCTAACGATTTACCAATATCCTCCTCCCATCTAGACACATACAGTGTTTTATCATTCACTTCTGCTGAAAGCAAAGAACAGTAAATTAACTAGCTAATACTTTTAGCCAAATGATCTTTGTCACATTTGCCCTCAAAAGACATAAGAGATGGGGGGTAATTGGTGTATTTAGGCAGAGATTGAACTAAATGTCATAGTTGCAAATATGGGAAAAAAGACGAGGAGTGTATTTTATAATTAGATCTAAAGGATGCACATGAGGGCAGAGGCAACCATAAAATCTTTAGCTTTACAGAAATCTCTAGTTATCCATTCATGAAAACGAGAGGCTGCTTCACATCCCGGAGGGAATACCGGGTTACCCACTACGGTTGCCAACGGAGTATGGGGTGACATCAACCCACCTGAGTATTTGACATCATCCTATTCGACAGAGAATGTTGTGTAATAGGCCTATACACCTTTTTACACATGTTTGGAGGGATCCAAAGTAAATTATCCAACGCTATAGAAGACAACTGAAATGCTTTCAATTCAATCCATAGAGGACTATTGGTCCTGCGCGATATGCAGACAAGGGAGCCAGTTGGGCCGCTTTATAGTTGTACAGGATATTTGGCATTGTCAAGCCTCTATAGGCCTTTGGTAAGTATAGAACCCTTTTAGACACCCTAGGTCTGGACCCTTGCACACAAAAATCCAAGAAAATGCGTTGGAGAGAGCAATGATATGTGACGGTATTGGTACTGTAAGGACCCAGAATAGAAATAGGAGTCTTGAAGGAGCTATCATCTTCAAAGCCACTATTCTACCCAAACACAAGATTTGATACCTCTTCCAAGACTCCAGAGTTTCTTTAACAGATCCCAAAATAGACACATAAATAGCTCCAAACATGGTATCGTAAGAAGCAGTTAGATAGATTCCCAAATATGACAGAAGTAATAGGTGCTTCAAGTGACATATGCAATGAATCAGGTATCTGCGGGAGACTAACTCCTGATAGATTAGTACGTATTTCTTCAGGGGTAATAATATCGTGGGCAGCATAGAGTTTACGCAAATGAGAATGGAACAGACTTTTAGAAGGATGACGAGATGGGCCAAAGTTCGCTATGTTAAAACGATAAGTCCCTAAACTCAGATCGTAATCTCTTAGCAAGCATAGAGTCCGGCTTATTACCTTTAGTGTAATATTTATTGCAGGTCCATCTAATCTGCTTGTCAGCCTGATCCAAGAGGCAAATACCTAACTCTTGCCTAGCTTTATCCAATAGTCGTCTCAGGGAAGGGGTGAGAGTAGATTTAACTTGAGCTGATAAGTTCTTAACTGTAAGTTCCAAGGCGGTAATCTAGGATTAGTTGTCTCATAGTATCCTAGGAGCTAGTTGTATAAAACAGTCCTGTATAACCTTAGCCTTATGTGCGTTCCATAACGTACTCGTAGAAACATCACCGTTATCATTTAGTTGGAAAAAATCTTTCAGTGCATTGCCAATTTCTAGGGTCACGTCAGGGTCACTCATTATCGACTCATTGGGAGTCCATTTAAATTCATTTGGCCGATCAAATAAAGAAGACACTGATAATAAAACTGTGTCATGATCAGACCAAGGAATAGGTTGAATATCACAGGATAAAGCCAAAGAAAGGAAGTTCGGGGAAGCCAAAACATGATCAATCATTGACCAGGTATTGTGGGGGTGAGAATAAAATGTATAGTGCTCCTTAACTAGGGTAAGCAACTGAGTGAAAAATTTGATATGTTTCATGCTAGGGGCATACTATTTGATAATTTTAACTGAAATATCACCTATTTGACCCACTAATATGAGGTATCTACCCTCTCCATCTGCCACATTCACATCACATGTAAATGGGAGAGACTTTCGGAAAGCAGTCAGTACCCCTTCTTTTTCGAGGGCCCATTTGCAACAAAAAACTAATATCTGGGACAAGACTTAGTCAAAAGTGAGTCTCCTGAAAACAGAATATATCCATATTGTTGGAGTGAATATGACGAAAAGCCTTAGTCTGCTTGTGCGAGGAGATTAGACCTTGTGTATTCAGGCTCAAAATGGTTATCGGCATTGCAACTGATATGAGAAGGCTCCCAATAATGAAGTGCACCCAAGCCACAAAATTAGTGGGGGCCTGGCCAGTTTGGGTCTGGGGAAGGGAGAACCTGGGACGGGATTAGAAAGGGTAAAGTGATACAGAAAAATAAGAACAGAAACAGAGAAAAGGCAAAACAAAGAAAACAAGTACAAAATACACCAACTGACATTAAAATTCACAAAGAAAAGCCCACATTGACCGTGGGATAAAAGGTTGGGGGATGGGTAGCACGCAGTGGCTACCACCCCAAAAAAGAAAGGAAGGAGAAAGAAAATGAAAAATCTATTAAACTCCATTACTTTATTAAACTTCGTATGAAAGCAAAAACACCAGCCATAAGCACATGTTGGAGGTCCCATTGTGCCCTGGCTTTAAAAGAAAAACATTTTTGATTTTGCATTTCAGCTTGGGTAAACCCAAAAAGAGACAAAAATAAAATAATAAAGGTAGGCAGAACAGCAGATATTAAGCTTGTCGGTGAAATTACAGTATTGGAACTTGGTGATCAGCCCTCAGGTAGGTTGGGGCTCCGACGAGGAGATCTGGAGGCCACAGGGGTTTGGGAAGAAGAATGTTCAATGAGACCCAGTTATTTTAAACATTGGGTGACTATATAGGTCGCTCCTTGGTATTGGAAAGGCATCTGAAATGGGAATCCCCAACGGTGTTCCACTTCATGCTGCTGAAAAATTTGAATAAAAGGTTTCATCGCCCTTCTGTTCTGTATGGTTATAGGCGCCAAATCTGCAAAAACCTGATATAAATGTCCTTGAAAAAACAACGGTTCCTTCTCTCTGGAAGTATATGCTCTTTTGTGCGGTAGAAGTGAAACCTAATAACACCACAAGGTGGCCGTTTAGTTGACGGTCCATCTCTAGGCGCGCTACCAATGGCTAGTTCCTGCAAGAGAGCTAAGATAGTAGATGAAACATCAACAACATGTTCAGGGAGACCCCTTATACCTAGGTTAGATCTGCGAGCCCGGTTCTCAACATCCTCCAACTTATAATGCAGTGTATAAATTTCAAGCTTAAGGGAGCCTATGTCTTCCTCATGCCCATCCAAGACAGTGGTTACATCTGTCATGCGGCCCTCTAATTGTGCAGTGCGCTAATACACTTCCTTCATCTCTTTAGTAAGATGAACTGCCAGTCTTTTAAACTGAGATTCCAATGCGTATGTAAAATAATTTTTAAGCTTTCTAAAGTAAACGAGGAGGAAAAATGGGTCAGGAGAGGGGGAATCCATGATCATTGATAAGCCTGATGAGCGAACCAACTCCTCTGGGGAGTATATGGACCTTTCATTCACAACAGGGCTGAAGGCTTCCTTAGCCCGTAATAAAGCCTCTTTACGTTGATGCTATGCGGTACTGTTCCCCTGTGTGAAGCGATTCTCCAGAACGCAGTCCATCTCAGGAGCTGATGACTCAAGCAGGGTGGAAAAGACACCATCCTGCATGTGTAAGGGAGTCTCCGCTGTGCTGGTGGTACACACGGGGTTCTCAGGTGCCATCTTAGAATGAAGCTTAGTGGAGGCTGCACAGGTTTCTTGCCTTGCGTGCTTCATTTTGGAAGATTGCGAGTGCATACACATAGTGTCCTAGGGTGTCCGCGGTGCTGAATGTTTGAAACAGGGTGTGAGTATGTCTCTGTGGTCTGCTGATAGCTGCTCTTTTCCTTGGGCAGTGCGGAGCTCAGTTAGGCTGTAGCCATCACGGAGACCAGCGCATGCGCACTCCAACTGGGTGTGGCTGTTTTAAAGTAATTTCATACTGCAGTTTGTAAGCATTTTTCTTTGTCTACTAAAAAAAAAAAATCTAAACACTAAACATATCTCTAGGCAACAGTGTCGATAATGATTTTATATTATGAAACTATTATTTAACATATTAATTAAATATATTAATAAAAATGATTGACTCCCATATACTCAGTGCCTGATAATGTAGGAATGTGAATATTATTAAGAGAAAATGCAGCAATGTTTGTTTAAAAAAAAAAAATATATATATATATATATATATATATATATATTTATATATATAATAGAAGATTGGAGCCGTGTCAACACAATAGAAAAGCAGCAGTAGCCACAGCTAAAAACAGCTCTTCAGTCCTTGAACAATGTGCAACAGCTGCTTTGCGCATTGCCAGCAGTTCTCAAGGCTAAAAAGAGGTATGTTGGTAAATGCTTTAATTAGCTTTAATTAGTCCTAAAATCCCCAGATGTTCATGCTCCCCCATAAGCCCAAAACAAAATAGAAATAAAAATGGTATATCTAATTTTATAGTTAAAGAAAGACCATGTAAGCAAAATGCCTCCAAATTACTAAGCCAAAAGCACAATAATTGGTATCTACAAGGATTCAAGAAAATTACTGTCTTTATTCCTTTATACGTGCCCTAAAATATGTTCAAAACTGATTAAGTGATTACTTAGGATATATTTTCTTCTAAACTTTAATAAACTAAATAAATAGTATAGAAAATTAACTTAATTTTAGGATGACTTGTTGAAGAAACCTAATTTCCTAACTTAATATACATTGCAGATAAAGGGAGAGTATCATTTATTTTTAATGAAACAATATCTACATTATTGTTGCAGTGTTTATTTACTGATGTGACATTTGTACCTGTTTGCTTTTCTATCTATCAATTGTATTATCCAAAAAGGCCTAAAATATTAGTAATTACCATGATGCTAACTTGCTGAACAGTTCCTGAGATGAGATGTTGGCCACACATGGAGTAGACCGGTTTCAATGAGTTGGCTAGCTCAGACTTGCATTGTGAAAACCACAGTAAAGCAAAACCATTGTGCAGGAATGAAAAGCAAGATGGAGACTTTGGGTATGCAGGGAGCATCTACGGCTACCCCCATATACAAATAAATTGGTATACAAAAAAACAACACTTTTAAATAAAGAGCATGCTATTCATTAAGATTATCTTCAAGCTGAAATCATGATTTAAAAATACTGGACATCTATGTGTATTTAACATGAATGTATTCATTAAATATTCCCACATTGTAAAAAAATCTGTAAAAAATTAATAAATGAAAAAATAAAGTCTTAGCATTATTGTTCTATTAAAATACCAGCAGTCTATCACAAAGTGTGTTCATTTGGTAGCGGATGCAATTGTGGTTCTCTATGCCACAGGCTAAACAGTATCTTATCACACATAAATGGAGCATTAGAGGATCGTACAGGATTAATCACTGTTACATGCTATTGTGTAGTTTACACCATAGGGAAACATTTTTCTTTTAGCTAGCAACTGATTGCTACTTTTTGTAAATAATCATAGACAATTTTAAAATGTACTACTTGAACTGCTAGAAGGAAATCATCTTTATTCTTTAGCTTTTCACAAAGTATTCCTTGACCCTAGATATTTTAAACATATAGGAAACCAATGCTGAAAGAAATATGAGGACTGTCAATGTTGACCTCAATCTTTAAAATGCCCAGTGCTCTCTGGCCTCAGTACATGCTGAACCTCTGACCTAGAACACTCTTAGCTAAAAAAGCCAAAACAGCTGATCTGCATACTTCTGAGTCAGTACCGTATAGTATTAAAACTTTGACAGCACAAAAACTTCTGGAAAGGAAAGCTCAGTTATGAAATGGGTTCTTTAAGCAGGGCTTTCCTTAAAATACTGCTTTGCTACGGTCTTTTTACATTCTGTCGCTATGAGAAGGTTGTGCATAAAGGCTCTGACTAGAATAAGCAAAAGTGTTTGACAATGTTCAAACTAATGCAGTATATGTAAATCTAAAGTTACAGCGGACCTATCACCACATATTTACCATTATATAAAAGGGAAGCTAAGTAAGTTAAGTGTTTTTTTCTTGGAAGTTACACTTTAATCAGTGTAACCCATGAGCAATTCCTAATCCTAGACTAACAACATAATGTAATACTGCAATAATACAACTGACCAGCCCCTTTTCCAATCAGTGTTGCTGGGGTTCCTTGAGTAATAGGTAACATTAGACTCTCAGATATGTTACCACTGACACCAGGGGTGAGGGGGTGTTCCCCTAGCCCAGAAACTTATTTCCAGGGCTCCTCCATTTTAAAAGTTTGAGAAGGGTTGCAAAAGACACCAATTGGCTCCCACCATTACCCCTTCTACTACAGTCCTCTTAATACACACAGGTTTACACAAAGTTTATACATAAACAGCAATCATAGTGTGTTATCCACCCAATTTGACATATCTGGGCCACATCCCCAATATCCACATCCCCAATACAACAGGATATACATCAAAATAAAAAAAGATTTTATTTTCAATTGGAACTTTAGAGGCCAAATGATTTACCGTTCACAAGTATTTGCTAATTATAAAATATTATGCTATATTCAATACTAATAAAATCACTGACAATTGAAAATTAATTAAAAAAATGTGCAAATCAAACACCAAACAAGATGTTCCTGTTAAGGTCACCCTGAAGATGGGTGCCCCCTGTAGATGTTGACGCGTTTCACTGACTAATTTCACTTTTTCAGGAAAAAGAACAGGGACATCCGATGTTTTTAGTACGTGGGATTCCACCCACACTGGGTGGTGAGGACAGCATCACTTTTATTATTTCTCAGCTATTGGTCAGCATGGAAGAAGCATGATGAGAAAGAGTCTCAGCACAATTGAAACCTAAGGAAAGACTGAGTGCTGCTGTCCTCACCACCCAGTGTGGGTGGAATCCCACATACTACAAACATCGGATGTCCCTGTCAGTATCCACAGGGGGCACCCATCTTCAGGGTGACCCTAACAGGAAAATCTTGTATGGTGTTTGGTTTGCACATTTTTTTAATTAGGTTTTAATTGTCAGTGATTTTATTGGTATTTAATAAAGTATAATATTTTATAAATAGCAAATATTTGTGAACGTTAATTCATTTGGCCTCTAAAGACCCAACTGTAAATTAAATCTTTTTTGATTTTGATGTATATGCTGTTATACATAAACAAGATACAAGATCATAATTCTGATTTTCATATTACTAATTTACACCATGGAATTTTTTTATACCATATGCAGGCTTTAAAAAGCTACTGCATACTGCGTGAAATATATTTAGTAGAGAACACCATTACCAAACAGAAAACCAGTAAAAGCACTACAGGGCTGCATTCTGTGGTATTATTCTTAAAACAAGATGATTGCTTTGTTATGCTTCTTGCCTGCATAATTCCTGATGGAGCTGTGCTTCCTACCTCAACAAATGTCAAACATGAATAACTAACTGGAAATAGGGCTATACATCAAGTCCCATTACAAGTTATCGAATGTTTCCTAGCAATAACTCTCATCAGCATCGGTAGCAGTTACTGAGAAATGAGTCCCTTGGAGAAAAGACTTATGTGTATAACAAATGAATTTACAGCTCTCTGTCAGTACCAATAGATACACAAACAAGCGGCAGGACAGTATTTTACTATGTGTTAACTGGATTAGATGATGTCTTATCAATAGGCTCATCACCTTTCGAAACTTCACCTGCACACAAAAATATTCCTAGAACAGTACATATTCAGAAATAGTTGTGAAAATGATTGCATTGCAAAGATTTTAATTGAGAAACCAAAATCCAATAATAATAGGATTCTGGCATGGGGGTCATTACTGGCATAGGTTAGTTACACAGGTATGATTATTAGGATTTAAATAGATTTACTTACTAAATCTTTCCCGCCACACTGCATGTATTCCCCTCAGTGATTTATATAGGGAGCAAAGTAAAAAGTCCTTTACTCCAGATGGGAAAATGTGCCTGGATTTGGTTTGCAAACTTAAGAAACCTGAATTTAGAAGCAAACTTTACTAAAGTATATGAGAAGGCCAGTCTTGACATTTAATTCTGGCCAAGCCTAATAGGCCAACCATTGTCCAAAAATGATATGAGAAGCTGGGTACTACTATAGGGAACATTTACTAAAGCAAAAGAAATTCTTGGGAGATGCTTTTTAGATATATATGGTGTAATGGAACAATATAATTTTCCCAGAGCTTATTTTATTTTTTAAACTTATGTTCTAAACTTAGCTTACAGTAGCAGAACTCCCATCTGATTTATTTAAGTTTGATAAAAATGTTAAGTGGTGATAGGCATAAATTGATCAGTGGATGTTGTGGTCACAACTGTACTTGTTGTTTAGCTGCTTCCCTAGCAATCTTTTTTGCTGTTTATTTTTTATCTTTTTGTAGTTTATTTTTTGCTTGGATAACAAATTGGGTTGGGGTTCAATGTTTATTTTTGGGGGGATGTAATTTATTTTATCTTTTTTTAAGGAAATGTTTTATTTGATGGTGTGTAGTGTACACTTGTTACTGGCATAGGCAAAACTCTCCTCTGTTTGCAGAGGAGACACGTGCTACAAATTAGTTGCCTTAGCTTTATTGGATCTCATTTCAATGGTTCTATATGTGAAGGTAGTAAGGGGCAAGGAGGCTCTGCAGGGCAAATCAGTTATTGGGCTGTACTGTGTAGAGTCAGGATACATCCCTCTTTTTTATCTGAGTGTGAATATGCAATATAAAGTATCGTAGTTTCGGGAGATCTATCATAAGGCCACGAGGAATTGCAGGCATTTTAGTTGGTCACTCCCAGCCATGGATCACATGGCAGAATTGCAGTGCCAATATCAGCCACCTGCCAACCAAAAATGTGTAGAGGTCAGTTTTGACAATTCTGCAAGGCTGAATTAGGAGCAACATGTCTTCAATGTACTCCTGTGATTATGTTATCAGGACACACTCTGGGGGGATACGGGTATTTTCACCATGAAGTTAGATGCAAATGGCCAGAGGAAAGGGTAAGCAGTTGAATTTCTGATGGAGGCTACAAATTACTATTTCAACACATTACAATATTACCCAGTCATGGCCCACTGTTCTAACCCTGAGAAGCTATATCTTGCCATTGCAGGAGTAAAAATGATGTGGACAGACAATGGCGATAGGTTGCAGAAGATCAGCTGCACTAAGATAAAAAAAGGTAAAACAAAGTGTTTAAATATATATATATATATATATATATATATTACATCAATTGCTTTACCATACAATGTTTTAGAAAAATGTCTTTCTATTGTGGTTTACTTTAACTTTAATTTCAGGTTAAATGAATTTGATCCATAATAGTTATTAAAAACTATATATATGCATTTGAATGACCAGTAATTATGAACAAGGTTTTTCATTTCCTAGCTTAAACACATCCTGTCCCTTTCCCCTGCTGAGTAGGTTTATGTCAGCATTTGAATCAGATATAGACTGAACACAGTTTCTAAGCCCCGAACACTATTAATTCCACACAATGACATTTACCTTTTCACTGAAAATTTTAATGGCTGTTATATCCTCTGCGACTTGCTAACAAGCAGATTACCATTTATTCTTGTACATTGCTTACACGAAAATAAGTTAACTTTTTTGTCCCTGAACTACAGTAAAATTGTAAATGAGTCATTTGGAAAATTTGGTGCCACCTTCTCATTATAGTGTTTGAACATTCATTTATTTTCAGCTTTCTCATTAGTAAACTCATTTTTTATTCCGATATTTTAAATTATTACATGTTATACTTAGGACTTTTTAGAGGATAATATTAATAGCAATTATCTTTTGCAATAAATTACATTACAGTACCAGAATGTAAATATAGCTTTTTATCTAATTGTCCTCATCGAGTTGGCTCGTCATTTAGATTGGGGGAAAAACTCTTCTGACAGTGTTTAGCCAATGCTAAAATAAGCCCTATAGTGTCTCCAAGTCAAAATTATGATAGCTCTAAGGGTCATTTCAGACTTTTTGGTAAGATGCAGCTTTCTTTAGTGAGTTTAACCATGGTCCCAGTTTGGGAACCATTTTTTTCACATGGCTGCATGCTGCTGTAGTAGGTCGCTGTGTGGTTCCCAAAAGCAACAAATCGCTTTTAGCTATGCGGTTGTTTGAAGATTTGTGGCATGGTTGCAGCTACATGCAGATCTGGATAGCAATGGTGTGGTTTGCTGCTCCCAGGTGCACAGCAGCAGTTTTTTGTGTGCCCCTGAGCTGCCAAATGCATGGTTTCATGCTGAGGGTGTGAAGGGGACCTACGTCTTTTAAATGCAGTATACAGATTATACATAAAAAAAATATTTTACCATACCTTACCTAATCATGAACGAAAGGACTTTGGCATCCAAATAGTACTTGCTTTTATGTCTAGGTATACACAACATATTTGTACATTATGGCAAACAGAGGACGACTAGGCTGTGGAGGGACATTTAACACCTTGATCAGGACAGAAAATAAGCAGTGCAATGGGCTGTCGGCAATGGGCTGTATTCCCTGATTTAGACTTCAGTTATCATTGGACCTACAATCAGCGACAACTGATTGGAATGTAGATAGGTCTAAATATTTTTTTCAAAGTAGAACAAGTATTCTTTATAAACAAGTTATCCATTACAATCCTCCTTTTTCTAGCAGTTTGAGCAAATTGAAGCAGGTATTTTTTGCCTTCCTCCGGATAAACTATGTCTTTAGGGTTTTTATATGGAATATATTTATTTCCCCAGTTGTTGAACTTGATGGATTCATGTCTTTTTGCCAACCTGACTATGCAACTATGTAACTATATGTCTGAAAAGGTATGTAATTTCATTAAAACCATACCTACTTTACACAGTGTTCACCAATCACTGCTTTACGGCATACTTCCTCTGTTGCACTTTCTTTGGCAACAGTGGGCTGGTATTAAAGGTTGATTTTGTTTCAAGGTCAAATGTTCCTGGTCTTCTCCCCTGAGTTCTCCAAACTATATTACAACAATTTACATAAAAATGACATGCTTTTTTTTAAAAAAATTCACTTTGGGAATATTAGGACTGCCCCCCTACCCCTCCCCTAAGCAATTTTGGCAATGTTAGTAATTGGGCAAGTAAAACAAATAAGCAACTGTATGTTTGTGAATTTCCACAAAAAATACCTAATGTTGGCCAATAAATATTGCTGGCAGTTAATTCAGCATCATACTCCTATTGTTTTACATAACCTGATGAAATTGTTACATTCTCCTACACCACTCACTCTTATATAACAGTGGGTTATTTCTACAACCTAAGGAGATGTGGGTAGAGTCTGCCTCAAGCTGGCTTTTAATGGTTGAAGAGTATCCTCAACATAATCTACCTAGGTTTCTTCAGTTTGGACACATAGTCAGGTGCTATTATATAATATATATTATGACACTAAATGTTTCTTGTTGCCATAGATAAAAAAAACTTTTCTGTGGTGTGTAATAGTTTCTCCTCTAAAATGTTGTAGTTGTACACAGTTATCATTATTATTAGACAAATGTAATGAATAGAAATAACTGCATCATCTTGTGTAAAGTGCAGTTTTGCAAACTATGCCACAGTTCTGCCTTCTCATCCTCTTCTAAAAACTAAATTTTGTAACAAAACAATAAATTTAGCTATGTGGATGACAGGGATCTGGATAGTTAGTTATCAATGATCTCATAATGGTGTATATAAATATAGGTGTATATATATAGAATGTTCAAGCATGAGTTGATTTTCATTTGAGAAGGCATACTGCTATTTTCTCTTTCGTTACACTTGGTTTGCATCGTGTTACAATGGTAAAAGCAGGAGACGATCCAGATTTGAAATTATCCAGAGTTAGATGATGTTTCTGGGATGATGTTGAGAGATTAAATGATTTAGTGATTCAAGCCTTCAGCAAGTGAAACATAATTAGCAAAGTGCTGCTGGCCCTCTCACTCTGAAGGGACTGTCACCAGCTGTAAGAACAGATCCCATGTACATTAAATTATGGCAATAAACATGAACAAAACATAAAAAAAAGAGTATGAATATTATAATTGGCATACAATCTGTTTTGATTATCTTGTGAATGATACAGAAAATCACACAGGAGAGAACTACAATACAGAGAACGGAGTGTGTATGAATATAATGACAAAGATAAAGACTCCCTTGTGACCTCATAGATAAGGTTTCTCTTGATTCACTGCTAGCGTACCCTATCATACTTGTAAAAGACATTAATCCTAACCCATATAACATATATATGGTGTTGTTACATTCCTCACTGAAAGGCAATTAACACAGTCTAGTCTCCAATGCATTTAGATTCCTCATGGTAATTACAAATATACTGTATAATAAACCAATATAAGAAGATCATTCACATTTTAAAAGATCGGACATGTTACAGTTCCAATGTAATTAGCGCAATTTATGTTTATCACAATATTGATTTTAGATTAGAGCTTTCTTATGCATTACTCTCTATAGTGTTCAAAAGATTAAATGTGCATTAGCTTTATCAGAATGAAAAATCTAAAAAAATACATGTTTACTTCACAGCTCTGTAAAGAACTACCAAGACTTAAAGTCAATACAAGGGTTATTATAATCAAGAAATAAAAAATGTACCTCGGGAAAGGTGTATAAAGAACCATAAAAGCTTAGAGCTTTATAGTACCTAAACTTAGCAAAACTAAACAAGAAAAAGAGGTGGGTAAAAGATTATGTGTCAAACTCCATAAAACCAAAGAAAGCAAAAATAATGATGTTCAAGTTAGCTGTGCAATATTTTTTCTTGAGTAAAGGCATCTGTTATATCACAAATAGCTTTAACTTTTTTATTATAAATCAGCTTGATAATAAAAAAATAATAGATCTGATTATATATTTTTTGTACATTTTTGGTTTGTTTTACTCTAGGAAATGAAGCTGGGGGCTGCAAAATGCTATATTATTGCACAGTACTTATAAAACGCCATTATATTATGCAGCACTTTGCAATGTCCATAGTTTTGTCACTAGCTGTCCCTCAAAGGGCCTCACAATCTATTGCTATATTTCATGTAGTTATACATCAAAAGCCATACACTATATAGATATACACCAAATAGCCTCATATAATGTGTTTAATTTATGAGAACAAGTTGAAAAATGTATGTAAGATCATTGTTTTTCTTTTTTTTTCTAAGTACCTAAAATCACTGTCATTCCCAGTACTGTAAATAGAAAATTCACCTATGCTAAGTCCCCTTAGTAGGTATTTAAAAAATAATGGTCTTTGTTTAAAAACAAACAGTGGTAAAGGATTCTAAAAGCACATTAGGTTAGATCAGTGTTTCCTAACTAGGGTTCCTCCAGAGGTTGTTAGGGGTTTCTTGAGTTCAGTATAACTGACACCAATGATTTTTTTGGCTGTCGGGTATTATTCGTCCTAGCAAAGAGGCATTCTTCCTATTGTTCACAATGCTAATGTTCTGTGAGCTGTGTATATAATAATTATACCAGGTGTTCCCTAAGACTTGAAAGTATTTGCAAAGGTTCCCCCATTTTAAAAGGTTGAGAAAAGCTGGGTTAAATAAAGAGATGGCACCTGTGAAACCTGTGTTTCTTACTTTGATGCACAAAGGATAAAGCAACATAAGTCACTGCTTGCTGACAAGTTATTGAGGCTTCTTTCATCATTGCTGGTTTACAAAATAGAAACAAAAATATGTACAGGCTAGTAGTAGTGAACCCTAAGTAGTCATTTTATGCAACACAGCTAGACCTAAAGCTACTTTTTAAGAAAGGTAAAAATTGTCACTACTAGTGTTTTGTAAATCCTAACTCACCTGTAATGTTAAAAAAGACTTGGACAAGTGTTTTTTTTGAGGTGCATAAATGAATATGTAAATGGTATAGTAGTTTGATTAACATTGCCTATTTAAATTTACTTTGTCCACAATCTGCTCCTTAGAAAGAATGCTTATGTTCCTTTTCTACATTGCACTGAAATAAGCATACCTTTATTTACAGGGGTTAACATTCAACACCATAATCAGTTTCATTTTGATTATGTTCTGATTGGATTAAGCAGTTACTCATGAGTATAGAAACGTCAGGGTATTACCTGGGGAAGATGTGCCTGTACATTTGAAGGAAGCTAATTAAATATATTGTCAAATGTTTTCAACAATATGCTACTAGTTCAGTTGAACAAAACTATTACTAGCAATTTAATGTTTATAAACTAAAACCTTATCAAATGGAATTGAGTATCATTTCTGTTCCAGTAGACAGGGCAAAAATTCACACAGGCAAATGAAAAGAAACTACACCTCCTTTAAATTCTTCATAATTTAAAACTTACCGAATCCTTAGAAGGCTCTAAACTTATTTATATCTAAACTCGGGTGTAAAACACACAACAGATTCAACTGTGTTATTTATTTAACAAAAATGATGCCAAATTGCAGAAGCCATATTGTGTGAGAATCAATAAACCATGGTTTAAATACTTGTAAAACCACCTTCAGTAGAAATAACATAAAGCTGTGGATTTCTGTATGACCTCAGCAGTCTCTTACATCATTGTGGTGGAATTTTGTCCCACACAGGTTACAACATTTCAGTTTATTGAGGTTTACAAGCATTCATTTCAGGTTAAGGTCCGGAGTCTGATTGAGCCTATTCAACGCCTTGATTGTTTTCTTTTTTAACCGTTCTGTTGCAGAGTTCCTTAGGACAAGGGGCCTGATTTAATAAAGTTCTCCAAGGTTGGAGAAGATACACATCATCAGTGAAGCTGGGTGACACAGCAAACCTGGAATGGATCTGGTCCAGATTCAAAACATTTGCTAGCAGATAGCAAATGACTTTGAAGAAATTTGTTTCAGGTTTGCTGGATCACCCACCCAGTGTATCTTCTCCAGCCTTGAGAGGAGAAATTTAATAAATCAGTCCGAATACCCTGTTGTGTGACCGTATGATACTATGGTATGGAGAGGAGTTTGTAGCCTCAATTAATGCAAGGTGCTGTGGCTGCAAAACAATACCAAATCATCATCCATCCAAAACCATGTTTTACAGTTGGCATGAGGTGTTTGTGCTGATATTCTGAGTTTGGTTTTTGACAAACAAGGCCAAATATCTCCATTCGTATGTCTTAATAACATTGTATGAGAAGTCTTGTTTGTTCAGATATATGCTGGTTCCCAACATGTTTTCCCCAGTGGTTGAAACTGATGGACTTATTTTTTTTTTCAACCTGATTAATTATGTAATTATGTAGGAAGCAAACTTGAAATCCTAAGCTGTGCTTCAATGTTCTTATTTTTGAGAAAAGGCTTCCTCTTGGCAACCCTTCCAAACAAGTTCAGTTTTTTTCCAATTGTAAGGTCATGAACTTTAACATTTACTATACCAACTGAAGCCAATAGAGTCTATGATGTAGTCCTTGAGTTTTCTGTAATTTCTGACCTCAGGATGAATGTGCATGTCCACTCCTGGGAAAATTGGGAACTGTCTTCAGTGTTTTCCACAAGTGAATACTCTTTTTCACTGTAGAATAGTGTTTCTCAACAAAGGCTACTGTGGTTCCTCCAGGTTGCCAGGGGTTCCTTGAGCAATTTGACAAGGTGGCAGCCTTCCAACAGGCGAGCAATGTAGGAGGCATTCTTTCTACTCACCACCACACTAATGTACTGTGAGTGGTGGATATAGTTCCCCCATGTTTAAAAGTTGAGAAACACTGCTGTAGAATAATGTACTTCAAATTTTTTGGAAAAAGCTCCTATATCCTTCCTAGAATCATGGGCTCAAATTTTTACGCACTTGGAATTTGTTAACACAATGCTAGCAAACTGCAGAATCTCTGTTTTTGAGGTGGTTTCTGTTGATCAGTTATTAAGTGCATTTGAACTGCAGCACTTGCCTGCTACTTACCCTCTAAATTCCTATGGGTGTGGCAAGGGTATTCTTACTTCGAAAACACTGCTTCTGCATTTTGACTTGGTCTTTGTTAAATAAATATTGACATGCTTTAACATGTAATGAGTTGTTGTTCGTTTAAGGTTGTATTTACCTAATTTTAAGACCTGCTAAGGACCTGATGAATTTGTATTACAATCTTAAATGTTACAGTTGAAAGAATGTGTGCTTGTTTTTTCTCATGACTGTATTAGTTTATGATCTGCACATGTTAATCCTTTAACATTCTAGCTTTTTTTGGGTTTGTTTCTAAATGATAAACAATTATCTTTTTTTTTTTTTTTTTTTTACTTTTAATGAACATTTACAGCAAAGACTGAAATCTTTGATGAAATCAGAAAATCAGTTGTACAAGCATAAAACAGCTTTACATATAGATAATATTATATCCAATGTAATATTTAATATTAACACATATGATATAACAAAAAATCCAATGAAAATGGACATTTTGTCTAATAATCAATTAAAACAAGATCACTGTATTCATTAAAAAAAAACAATTCAACACTAACCGAAATCAATGAGAACAATCATTGCATAGTGCCTACTAGGCTCTGTATCAATTTTCTCATCTTTTGAACCTTGATCTGGCTCAGGAAATAGATTAATTCAACCCTCTTGAGATTATTCTATTCAAACTATGCTATACTTCTTTTATTAAGAAATGCGCTAAGGCTGCAAAAGTGCAGTTTATGCTAAACACAGAGAATTTGAATAGATTACTTTCCATCCATGAATATTAATATCTAGCTCTATACAATTTGGAATCATAACAAACTAAAATGTTCTATTATTGGAAATCTTCTTGTTTATTTAAATAGCCCTTTTTTAACCCTTTCTTTAAAGCCACATTTGTCTAAGAATCTGGCAGCCAATGATTGCTACTATTAGGCACATAGGGCTTTCCAAAGCTAAGGTAAAAAAGTTATATAGTACTCCCTAACATATCCTTAGACAACAAGTTGCCTTTACTACAGTGGCAGGCACAATGGGCCTGATTTATTAAAGCTCTCAAAGACTGGAGAAGATAGACTATAACTGGTGAAACTGGGTGGTGCAGCATACCTGGAATGGAGTTAGTCAAGGATAACATTTGCCTTTAAATAGAAAATGATTTTATGAAATCCTTCCCAGGGCATTTTAGGCATTTTAAAATATTGTACATGTGCACTTAGACTTAAACACTGCTGGGTTGCTAATTGAGGCTGTGGTATCCCTGTCTACATTATGACATGCTCTATACATACACATCAATAGGCTCATGTAATTTCTTCTTATCCACGTTATACATTTCTCTAAAAAGTATTTATCAACATCATTAGTTACCTAATGGTTCTCACTATCCCCTGAGAAAGCCTAACTGGAGAAATGCATTGTGACCTTTGTTTGTTGGAATTCATTTATTGGATCCAGAAGAAACCTCTTAAGAACAATGCTTTACCTAGCCTTTTGAAATAAATGAGTTTAGAACTATATTTGTATATGATTTTTAATTTTGATTTGTTCCTTTACACACACACACACATTTTCTTTTTAACTACTGGCATAATATTTTTGTGTTCAGAAAGAAGAAACCGCCAACACATATCTTGCTAAAAAAATATGTTGTTTAAACTTTTTATTTTATATACTTACTTTTAAATGATGTAAGAATATAGTAGTTGAGAATATTTAAATCATTTAATTTTCATAGACTTAGCAGAGGTGTATTTTAAAGTTTTTTTTACACTGATGCTACTTAATAACTTTTCTGTGTATTGTGATACACTGCATTACTTTTCCCTATTTTTTAAATAAATTAAGCTCCAAAATGCAGGTGTATGAGCGTAAAGTGGGAGTGAATAATCCACATGCATTTGCAGTCCAAATTATTTTCAGACATTTTTGGGCATTAAACATCTATGTTATTTACAAATTTGGCTTCATAAATCTCACTGGACCTATTAATTGCCAAACAGAGATTATCTGCAGATTCTGAAACTATGGGAGGATGGCCAAAGACATAGTCAGTTAGTAAATGTGGATGCCACTCTTGAGATTCCAAGTTGCCCACTCTCTCATCTGCTAAATCAGTCACTTTGATTTCAGAGCCAAATGTATTCATCTAATTAACAATGACAGCATAATAGGCATCTGTTGTATTTAACATTGATAGGGTAAGGCCCATCCAAGGTAGAGCCATTAGAGCCACACATATCTGGTGTGTGTATTAGTAGCAATAGTAGGCAGTTGAGGGGGGAGGGGACTTACCCTAGAAGTATTTTGTGCTGGGTAGGTGCAGGCTTTCCAACAGCTCCACAAAAATTGAATTTGGAGCTCCACTCTCAATGAGACACTTGTCTCACTTTGTATCGGGATTGCTGACAATACTTTTATGAAAAATAGTGATTCAGCTGTCAAAAGCAGCTCATGCAGTGTAATCTGCATTATGTACTTCGGCATCTTTGCAGTGGGTGCTACAGAATTGGTGCTAAAGAGTCTTGTCCCACTTTGAGATGGGGACCAGAAAGTGCGAAACCACAGCACGAATTTCTTCTATGATGTGACCACTGAGATAGTGGTGTTCAAAGAAATCCAGTTCATTCTGATCCACATTTTGTGGTTCATGTTTTCCAAGTTTTGACCAGAATATAGGGAGCTACAAAATAAAATTAAAAAAACAAAAAACACTGCGCTTGCCACCATTTTAAGCAACTGTGCTGTAGTGATTCAGTGATACAGTAATTTGAAGCATTTATAAGGGAAACCTAGAAAATTAAAAACAAAAAAGTAAATAAGCAATTGCCACGGTGACATTTTTTGCTACGGCTAATTATGAAAAAACAAAACAAAACAAAAATTAAAAAGTGGCATACAACATTTTCCAGAAGCACGCATCTCAACAGGAGTTAAAAGCCAGTGGCCTGCATGATGAGAGTGAGGAAGAGAAGCAGAAGATGTTCTACTGGAAAAAAATGTCAGGTATGACATTAGGAGGTGACGCAGGTTATCAGCAGTCTATTAGATATCCATTGGGTAATGCTAAGGGTGGGGAGGAATATGAAAGGCCCACGGTAGGGGCAGAAAGAGAAATTCGAATTTCCACCTTGGCAAGCATGGTAAGCTGTATGTTCCCTTGTTTTGGCAGTGACAAGAAGTTTGTTTATATCAAATAGAGAACTAACTAATGGATAGCTACACTCTAGACACTCTTAAAAAATGCTTCTATCGACAGGCCCTGTTTTATGCTGTAGGGTGCATACCAGCACTGCATCTCCCCAGCAGGCGTTCCCCACTGCATCAGACCTCAGCCCCCTTTGTCTCAGCCAGCTCTTGCATAATCAGCAGCACCAAGCCGAATAGGGCTGACCAGGGCCTCTTGCACATAAAGGCTAAGGGCAGCAGCATGAGGAAACAAGGACAGATAGTATCATATAATCTGACATGCCTTGAAGTACCAGATTTTTTAATTCTCAAGCCAGTGGATTATTAGGCCAAGAAAATGGACGTGTGGCACGAATTGTCCAAGATGCCAGTTAGGTTGTCTCTTGTCCACCTTCAAGTGTCACATCACAGAAAGTTTTCAGTGCAGTAGGGGTAATTGTTGCTACCTAACAGACTACACTGTCTGTCACCAGTGTGGTGTAATTGATGTTTAATATATATATCCAATCCTGCATTATTGAACTGTTTCAGCCACCTGACACTGATGCCAAGCAGTATTTGCACTGCCACCACAACTAACCACCCTAGCACCACCACCACAACCACCCACAGCAGTGAATACGGAATGACCATAACCATGAGTGGACTCAGACTGGCTCTGTCTCAGATTCCTAAAGTTGGCTAAAGAAACATTGCACATAATTTTCCATCCAAAATAAACAATTTAAACTTTTCAGAATTCTGACCCAGAGATTCTGACTGTTCTGAATAAATCCATTCAGATTCAGAATTCACAGTTCCCAGCACTTCAACACTGAGACTGTGCTCTTACCTTTCTCTTAAATAGATTAGTTATATATACAATGTTTACAGTTCCTGTTGTAATGCTAAAGTCCTTATTCATGGTACCAAGGACTCTATTTTTAATATGAAGACTGTTAAAGACTAATGACATCATATAAGCATTCACATCATATAAACATTCACATTAGGTAAATAACACTTCATAACTGCTCTGCTTTTTTGGGGGGTCATCCTTTCCCCACATAAGACAAAGACTTATTTTCCAGACGATTTTCATGTTTCAGGACCAAAAAGTCTGAGAGATGTTGAAAATGTCTTTAAAACCTAGCTTATTATGCATGCTATATATTTTTAATGCTATCCTGTACCTAATGACATTCTAGTTTACCAAGTAGCAAGTGAAGTTTTTGATATACTATAGTATTTGGATTGAAAATTGAAAACATTTAAATCACAGAGTTAAAAAATGTAAAAGCAGAGAAATGTTATATAAATGTTATATAACTTTAACAACTTAGATAAGGTTTATCAGCTAATTTCAATATGGTAAAATGATATAATGTTTGTTAAAACAAGTAAACATAAGCAACTTCAATATCACTAATGATTTACTGGTTAATATAGGCTTCAGTTGATTTAAATAATTTAAAGGACTCTTTTGTATCTTAGCCTTTATACGACAAACATTATATTTCTGTCCTTTCAAATGCTGAAGTTTTGTTATAAAATATGCAGCACATTTCATAAAGTGTTGACAGGGTGTGTTAATTTGTCTCATGTTTCTAGAGTTTTTAATAGACAACCATTTGTTATTTATAAGGCAGTGACAGTTTTTTTGGTTCCTTTACAAATAACAGGCTGTCACATCCACACATAGCTGTACGGAACTGTATTTATTGCTTTGTATACTGCTGCGTAAAGGACTACAGCACTTGTTGCCTGGCTGCATAGTTGTCAACACCTAAATATATTTTGGAAACAAACACATTTATAAGGTCGATACATCCAAGCATGTTGTTTACAGTCAGTCTCATGAAGCACAGTGTTAGTGAAACAGCCACAGGAGGAGCAGATGTAGCAAACTCTATGGGGCTTATGTTTACCTTTTTCTTTCGGCGCACAGAGTGATAGCCTTCCATAAGGACTTCCCTGCTGCTAGCCCTCCCTGCAACTTTACTACACACTAATCATTCGGTAAACTTTCCCCTTGTTTCTGTGTTTATCTCTCCTTCCTTCTGATTCTCGGTACATATAACCAACAACCCTCCATTTAAATATACCAGTGATGAAGTGCCATTGTTGGCTCACAGTGTGGTATGTTGATTGGCTAATTATAGGTTCACAAGTATGTACCATCTTTAAATAGGTTGGTGTAACTGATAAGTAGTGTATAAAGCCAAAGCTGGGTGAGAAAGGGTTAAAACTACTGTGAATTTTTTATTTCTGTGTATGTCGCCATTCGGGTAATTACCTCTCTTGTTTGTCATAATGCTCGCTGTCACTGGGACTGATAGGAAATGTCCAGAATTCTAATTTGTCATCAAATTAGGAATAGGGATGAAGCCTTTCAGCAGGGACACTGATTTAATTGGCAGCTGTCTAAGAGGGATTTCTCCTACTTTGGAGAGTTCCTTTTAATTCCTATTGTGTTTAATGAAGGCAATCTTCCTATTGGACAAAAAATAGTAAAAGCAAATAATCCTGACATTTTTCATTAAAATATTTAAGCTGAAAATCAAATGTTTACTCTAAAATTTTGCTTTACTTAAATAAAAGTATAGGGAAATTTGACTTTTTATTAATCTATTCAATAAAAATCCTAATGTTTGTAATAATGTATGTAAGTACTTTGGCAACAGCAACTGATATTTATAAATAATATTTTTTTTACTTTATAAAGGTTTTTTTAAAAATTTGACCACCACTCAAATATGTGATTTGAAAAGGCTTTGTAAAATAGACCAGTGTAAAAGTCTCATTTTCTTTATTTTGAGCAGTTTATTTGTGTGCTTCAAATAAATATCATATTGAATGATATTTTCTGGTAAACTTTGAACAAATGGCCTCCAATTTTTTATCAATCACGCTTTGATATGATACAAAATTCATAGTAATATTGATGACTTGATGACTATTGATGATAGTTAAATTGTGGATTCCACTAGTATGCTTCATAGCTGGTATGAGGTTCTTCTTGGGAAATGCTATCTTTTACCCCAAACCTGTCTGCTGTTACTGTGGCCCAGCAATTTTATCTTTAATTCATGAGTTCATGGCACATGGTTCATGGCCGGTGGCCAACGCAGACTCCTGGGACAACCAGGATGAGATATACAAGGCTATTTCCTGCAATCTCAGCACTCACCAGGGAATCCAAGATGGCCGAGGCAGCAGCAGACTTAACAAGCGACCATGCGGCTCCTTTATCCCAACACCATGCCGAGCCTTCCATGAGTGGAGACAGTGCAATTACATCAGGTGAGCCTCAAACATCATCTACCCTTACTAAAATAAAAGCATATCTAAGCCTTGAGTCTTCATTTAAACAAGAAGTGGCTTAAAAAGAATAATGAAGCCACGCAAGAGGCAGTAACTGTACTGAGGGCAGATTATAATATAATGTCCACCAGACTGACCAAAGATGAATACACTTTTTGGATCTATTGATGATTTGGAAAACCACAATAATGTGCTAATCCGTGGGTTGCCAGAGGCTACCACTGCACCCAATCTTTTGGCAGTGCGTCAAAAGCGTTTTTTGGAATTTGATGGCACAGAGTTACAATTTCTTCCAGATTTATCGAGACATATTTGGTCCCTACGCAGAACTCTCAAACTCCTTCTGGATGTGCTTAAATCAAGGGATATACAATACCGCTGGGGCTTCCCCTTCCAGTTACAGGTTGTAAGTTACTAAGATGTTAACCACTTTGAATCTTCCACCAAATGACTTACCTCAATGGTCTCAAGTTAAATCGGGTCTGGGATAATTTGTGCATCCTCATCCCACAGTTTAGCTGAACCGATAACTTTCCTATTACCCAGGATTGCAATAGGGTTTCCTGTTATCTCATGACTGGCTTACCAAGGTTTATAACAGGGACTCTCCAGACGTCTTACGAAGATTTACCTCATAGAAGGAAAAATGCGATCTTTTAAGGACAGATTCCCATCATACCTTTTTGCAGTGTTACGCCTATATCAGGCCCCATGTTGTGTTTTCCTTTTTTTTCTCTTTGACTATTGTATAGTCTGGTTTTGAGTAATCAAATAAAAGTTTTTGGCACAAATATAGAAAATATATTTTGTAGTACAAGTTTACATACAAAATTATGAAAGAGAATTATATCTTTTTTACCCATAAGTCATAATATTCTCTTATGATCTATACAGGATTTGATCAATTTTCACAGAAAGTTACAAAAAACAATTACAACCTTTTCTCTGTATGTCACAATAGTTTCTTGCGATACATACAAAGTTTTGTTCAGGCATATCAAACGTAGTTGATATGAATGGGTTCATACCTACTTAACCATTTTATGGTGATGTATATTTGTTTAATATCAGCTGAAATCTGTATAGTGCCACAGCAGGCCTTAACAAAACTGTGTATGTATCGCAAGAAACTATTGTGACATACAGAGAAAAGGTTGTAATTGTTTTTTGTAAGTTTGTGTGAAAATTCATCAAATCCTGTATAGATCATAAGAGATTATGATTTATGGGTAAAAAGGATGTACCGGTAATTCTCTTTCATAATATTGTATATTTCATAATATTGTACAAATTATATTTTCTATATTTGTGCCGAAAACTCTATCTTTCTCTGTCTTTTATTTAATTACTTATATAAACCAGAGTTAGGCACAATCAAAATATATGGATATCCACCACACACTACTCTAATGATATAATAAATAGTCTGGTTTTGATACTTACACAATTGTTCTCTCAGGGATATTATTTGCAAACAATGAATAGAGGCATTTATATACATTGTATGCTGCACTCAGGTATGGAGCCATTAAGTACTCACCTTTTTGGCTCATAGCCTTCTACTCCCCCAAGTAGGGCTCTTACTTTGGTAAGAATTTTCTTTGGACTTGTACTCGAGTCAGTTGTGCTTATAGTACATGTGCGAGCATCTGTAATACTCGCTTTTTTCTTCACCCTCCCCCCTTTTTTTTCCCTTTCTTGCATATTCTCCTTTCTGTTCCTACGGGTAGTTTACTCTCCACTCTACCCACCCCAGTTCACAGTGCCTTATAGACACAGTATCAATGGCCCCATTCAAGGTATGTTTATGTAATGTTCGGGGATTTAATACCCCTAACAAAAGATCACAAATATTTTACAATCCTCACAAGCAGAAGGTCCACATTAGTATGCTTCAGGAAACACATTTCCGCACCAATAATATTCCAAACATGCGGAATAGATATTTTCCCATGTGGTTTCATAATACATATGCTGAATCCAAGTCCAGAGGAGTATCCATAGGTATCCATAAGTCATTACCACATGTAAAATTAGCACAACAAGCAGATCCTAATGGTAGATTTCTTTTTTTAAAACCTTTAATTGAAGGGAGAAAATACACCATTGCAAATGTTTATCTGCTAAATCAAGACCCCATTACTTTTGGTTTCCGAATACTTCTAGAACCTATGCAATTTCAGGAAGGAGTGGTACTGCTGGGAGGTTATTTTAATTTTGTATTTGATCCATTGCTGGATTCTTTTTCAAAGACTACAGCATGTCCCCATGCAAAACTGTCTAAATTTACGAAATGACTACAACACTTTTCATTGGTGGATATTTGGAGGGTGACTCATCCAAGGCAAAGAGATTATTCCTAAAATTCGCCGGCGCATGCCTCATACCACAGATTGGATGCATTTATAGTATCCCAATACCTATCGACTTTGCCACATTCAGTTACCATTGGGAACTTTCTGTGGTCTGATCATGCGCCAGTCTTTTTATTGCTAGACACCTCTCCAACCTGTATGCCTGGAAATAGTTGGAAATGAAATGACAATGTACTTAAAGATCCAATTTGCATAGCAGATTTAACCAAAGTTATCAAGGAATTTATGGCTATTTATGAGGCTGACACAATGCCTTTACCGTTTCAATGGGAGGCACTTAAATTTGTATTGCAGGGTCAGTTTATCAAGCATGCCTCTAGACTGAAAAAAGAAAAAGTAGCCGCCACCAAAAGACTTCTGGAATCCATATCACAATTAGAAGCCAAACATAAGCAAAATCCAGATACATTAGTCATCTTATCTCAGCAACGCCAGGAGTTGAGAACAATATTGGACAAGTATTCCTATCAGAGATAGGACGAGGAAAACATTTTATCAGTATGGCAATAAGCCAGGAAAATTGTTAGCTGTAGCACTCCAGCGGCGCATAGCAAATACCTCCATCCCAGATGTTAGATCTCCTCAAGGTAACAAAATTTACAATCCAATTGAGATTATATCATCTTCTAAAAATTTTTATTAAGATTTATACGATCTTAAAGGGAAACATGCAGATATGCCACAGGAAACATTCCCAAAAACGGTTAAGATAATATAACAACTGCATTGCCGTCTATATCTGTAATTGAACAACAGTATCTAGACAGCACGTTTACGTTAGAGCTACACTCCTGTATATCCTCTTTGAAAGTAGGGAAGTGTCCTGGACTTGATGGCCTGACACCTAGGTTCTATAAAACATTTTAAGACAATGTTAAATCTCTTGTGTTATCGGTGTTCAACAGTGTGTCTTTCCTACTCAATCCCTTGAAACCCACAGTACTGCCCAAACTAGGTAAAGATGCTACATTATGCAGTAATTATAGGCCCATCTCCTTAACAAATGTGGACATCAGGATATATTCCAAACTCTAAGCAAATAGATTGAAATCCTTGATCCCTGATAATAAACACCTAGAGCAAGTAGGGTTTACACTTGGAAGGAAGGCCAGGGATAATACCCTGAAAACGGTATCCCTCATTATTTGGGCCCAGAAAACTTTGGCTCCCATGTGACTCCTATCAGTCAACGAAAAAGCGTTCAACCGGGTAAACTGGATATTTTTACAGGAGACGCTTGGTCAGATAGGTTTAGGACCAACTATGTTTCATAGGATACAGGCTCTCTATTCCAGGCTTTATGCAAAAGTACGATCTAATGGGGTTCTATCGAACTCATTTAGTGTATGGAACGGTACCAAATAAGGCTGCCCCCTTTCGCCCATACTATATATCTTGGTAATGGAACATCTTGCCAATGCTATAAGACAAAACGTAGCTATCAAAGGCCTACAGGTTCGGGAACATCAGTATAAATTATCATGAAATGATCATGGCAGAAAATCTTTGATCTCTATACCAGAATTATGGATTCAGATATATACCCACACCCTACTATTACTCTCTTACACATTTTGCCCGGTTCCTTAAAATGTATTAATAAAGATTTCCTACGCCACTTTACTATGGCAGGGCAAAGAGTTAAAGCCAGACATTGGGGTACTTCCCTATCTACTTCTATGTCAGAATGGTGAAATCAAGACAGAATGTGAAATCAATGACATTGAGGCCATGGAATCCCAGATTGCATGGGAAGAGAATAGGGCTAATGAACATACTTCATGGGACATATGGGTGTCCTCCTCCAAAAAAGACCCAGGGTTCATCGATCGGGTCTAGTTATGAGCATATCCTGTATTGGTGCAATAGAATGAGAATTGCTGCATATGCTAATTTAAGCTGGTTTGATTTGAACATTTTCAAATTCATTATAGAAACCTTTGCTCATAGGTACTCCTTTTGTTTGTGAAGGATGCATCTCAGCAGTGATACTGCTGACAGAATTTATAATCTGTACATCTTGTGAAGTGGAATGTTGATAAGCGTGATACTTGTATCTCTGTTTCTAACATATAAGTATGTTATTCTCTAACTTGTTTATGGCTGTATAATTATAATCTAGGTGTTATTTACCCCTTACCCTCCCTTCTTCTCTTCTGTTTCCCTCCTCCTGTTGTTGAAAAGTTCAATAAACATTGATTATACATAAATTCCTGAGACAACTTATACTAAATTTAGATTGGTGCAATTCACCAATTGTTCTAGTTGTTGGAAGAGCAACCTGAAGGTTCCACAGTGTATTTTTGGGTTCTTGGACACTCCTTTTAGCATAAAATGATCAGCTCTTGGTCTGAATTTGCTGGGCCATCCAGTCTTGGACAAATGAGCAGTTGGTTGACATCTTGATGTATGATTTTTTTTCAAATAACTTGGTAATCTTGCCTATTGTCGGGGGCCCAGACTTCTTTTAAAAGCCCTTGGAAAGTTTTTTGATTATGCCATTTTGACACAACAAGGGTTAATAGCAAGGAAACACTAGAATTCAAATATGACATATTTCATCTGTATACTCCCTAGGAAGACCCAATCTTTGACAACTAACCTGATATACCTTAATAATGAATTTGACGTAGTGCTACACAGTGGTAAGATGAAGAAGGAATGCAGAAAGAGATAAAGAACCTTGTATGGTGTGGCTGATGAGGTGGTTGTACAACTGGAAAGGTAGGAATCAAGTCCAAGCATTTCCAGGGGTTCTGGCCAATAAAGACATTCGTATTATTTATCAAAGTCAGGCTAGTAAATGCCATACATTAGAGAGACATTACTAAGAGTCTGGAGATAGAAGTATCTACAGAGAAGGGTTCACAGACTGAAGAAGCAGTAAAAATTCCTCTATTAGAAATGTCAAGATAACTGTGATGGAAAAAAGCTTAGTAGTGAAAAAGGCACAGAAGAGATTATAAGTGCACAGCTAAAATAGTACAAAACCACAAGCAATAACAGAATGCCATGGTATAATAACAATATGTTTTGTTGATAATATTACAAAATATGTCCACACGTGGAACAAATGTTAATATTAGCTTGGTATTAAGTGGTTAACCACGACTTACATGGACTATTCAAAATATATCAGCAATAACAAAGAATAACTGTCATTTATAAAGAAAAGCAGTTTGTGAGAGAAAAGTCAGTTCAGACTTTTCCACTAATGCGAACTCATTTATAGGTGCAAACCTTAACTAGGTATTTTATATTTATTAATAATTTTCATCATATCATTCCCAGACAATACTATCTGCTAATGCTGCTCTAGGGCTCCGTAAAACTTTTTCATTTTGTCTCTCTAAAACTTTTTACTCTAGGCAAAGTGCCCTAAAGTGCCCTGGGTCATTTAGGACTTTAGCAAAGATCTAAAGGTTTGGCATACGTAGTATTAAATAAAGCCAGAGCTACTTTTCGAGGTTTTTTTTGTCCCTTCCTCTTCTATTGTTCATGGTGCATTCAACAGTACATATTAGGTATCCAAATATGCAAATCAAATCTCAGGTGTATACACAAAAATCAAAAACAGAAACAAGGCAGATGTTCAATCAATTAAAAAGTCCACAAGGGAATACTAAATGTGAAGTTGTAACTGTTACAGAGAATTGCAAAAGAAGGAACATTCCTGTGGCTGATCTAAAGTTCTATTTTTTTACCCATTTTTTATAGTAGGGGCCAGTTCCAAAACAGCTGGGAAAATATTTACATAAACCTTTATTCTGGCATTTAAACACAAAGTTCAACTACTAAACATTTTGTAGCTCCTCCGATTTTATGTTACTATTTAAGCCCTGTCCTTTCTCATAGTTCCACTGTTTCTTTAGAGGAGGAACAGTCAATTCCAATGCATAATAAATTCTTATGTCTCTGATAAAATACTGATTGTTAGATTTTACACATACATACAAGCTAGCTAAGTACTTTCTTGTATTAAAAGAGGAATAGGCTGAAGAGATCGATATATAATCCTGCCCCTGTACAAAGTGTTAATCAGACCTAATCTGTAATATGCAGTCTAGTTTTTGGCACCAATTGACAAAAAGGAAATTGTGGAACTGGAGAGTGTGCAGAGAGGGGTATTTCTCCCTTGAGAACAAATGTTTAAGGGGGATATAATCAACCTGTATAAAAATAAAAATGGTGCATATAGAGAACTTGTTTCACAATTATTCACTTTAAGGTCACTGCAAAGGACAAGGAGGCACTCCTTCTGCGTCTGGAGGAAAAAAAGGTTAATCTCTGCATAAGGAAGGGAATCTTCACAGTAAGGTCTGCAAAAATTTGGAATAGGCTCAGAAAATGGTTTTAGCACATTCTATAGATTGCTTTAAGAAAAATCTTTATGCTTTTCTAGAAGCACAATAAACAGCTTTGTATTAAAGCTTAAAAAGACTGGAGACTGTTGATCTAGGGAGTATCAAACTGCCTCACGGCATCACGATTTATAAGCATTTTTTTTTGCCTTTCTCTGGATAAACTATGTGTATATGGTTTTATTTGGGATATAATGGTTTTTAGCATGTTTTTCCCTAGTGGTTGAGCTTTTGTCTTTTTTCAACCTGACTAGCTATGTCTCTGCTATTACCTTCAAGCAGTAGAAAAAAGCAAAGGGCCAAGTAAGTTTATGACCATCAAGCTTCTGGCTCCAGTAATTTTTTTAAATAACTTATAAGGCCATTGAAAAACAATCATACCCTTAAAGTTCTGGGTGGCCAAAAAAACGCCATGGGAGGCAACAGGAATGTTTTAAAACCATATTGTTATCTTGGATTCAGAGATGCCATTAAGAGTTCAAGCTAATCACAAAAGAAAAGTTTTGGATTTCTACATACAAAATAAAGTTTAATGTTCCCTCACTGGCACAGACTCTCCTAATGCACATGGGTGTTTATTACTGGCAAGATCACTGGGCCTCATTCTAGGTAAAAACTTTTCAGTGACAGGCCTTTACTCCTAATTCCTAATCAGTGGTTCACATATCTCCTAAACACGGTCTTGAAAACCAGCCCTGTTGCCACAAAGGCTCTGCCTTACATAGGCTGTGCCCATAAATGGCCACTTACTTAGTATTACACAATAACTTGTAAGTAGTATGAAGTGCCCTAGTATAATACTAACTGACAAGAGTTACATTTTCGTCAGACTCTATTTATAAAACAGGGAATCAGACATTCCCACAAATATTCCTTTGGGGTAATCTTCTTGGTCCATGTGTTACAATGGCAGTAATGGCAGTGATTCCCACCAGGGAATATTTGAGGGAATGTCAGGTTCCCAGTTTTATAAATAGAGCTTTTAAGGTATTCCATTATATTGTACAATAATCTGGTGCATACAATTCTGAGACTAATCTCCAAGCTAAGTAATTCACAGGACACTAATCCACACTGCAGTTATTGCAGCCAAAGAGTGTAACAAGGGAACAAATGATACAAGTACTTAATTAAAACAAAAGGTAGATGATGTTTTATTATTTAATTCCCATTCGACTCATTCTCTTTATTGGGCTCTTTTTACATACAGTAGTGCTATAATGCTTCAACATCAGCCTATTCTCTAGTTATTTGAATAATTACACGCATTACGAATTGTTCTCTCTGATGTAAATATGCTTTCCTTTGTGTGTCTAGTTAATGATAATCACTTCAATTCAGATATATGTGATTGTTCTAGTGCCCTGTGTGTTTTAAAGGGGACCTGTATTCCAAAAACAAAATTCTAGGAAGACTTAGTCCTACGCATCTTTCCTTGATGTTTTTTTTTTTTACCTGAACATAATTTAATGCCCTCTAGTTTAAATTGTGAACAGTCAAGTTGTAGGTGCACTATTAACATGTTAAGTATAAACATGTTTTGTCCTGTTCCTATTGGTTCTGTGGCAGTCTGTTGTTTGTGTTTTTCTGTTTTTGTATTTCTCTCATGAACATGCAAGGTAACAAACAAGGAAGGAAAGCTTTTGAATCTTGGGAAAACCAGCGCCACTAGACATGACACATTATTAACTCCTAAGGCGGTACTACGTCTCATATCTAGTAACGTGGCCTTTACAATATTCAAAGTGTACATGGAAGCTTTAAAGAACCATGGCATGTTATGGGAGGGGATACACTCAAACAGTTGCAATAAAAATTAATTCTATATTGTTAAGTATTGAGAACCTTATAAACTAAAAATGCTATTTGGAGTTAGGGTTCATTGTAACGATGAACTAAAAGTTAGTTCTGCAAAATGGACAGGTGATAAACAGGTCTCTTCTGCAATGAAATTTAACTAACTTGTCTGATGGCCTCGCTTTGTCACAGACATTGCTGTCATCTTTTTCTTGATCTCTGGCTATCTTCATTGACTAAGTCAGAAAAAATACATGCATGCGTGTGTTCCTATTCCCAGATGCAAGGGATATGTTGAAATACCCAGCATCATACACAAAGCTGTGCATCAAAGACAAAACTGCAAACATGCAGGTAAGAATATTTTTTTGCAGAAGGGATATCACCTGTCTCTTCTGCAATAATGAACCTGGCATCTCACAATTTCTCCAAATGTCTAAATATTAAAATTGGTTGTCTTTTTCAAGGCTCAATGGACTTTACTGCTGGCAGTACACAGACTTTACTACTGAGGCTTTACCATGTAGAAAAGATCTGTAAAACTTTGCACACCTATTGTTTTAACATCTATAAATTGTATTTAGCTAATTTTAACTCAAGGATTTTTTCACTTAGGACAGACTCTCTTAGGTTTTCATGCCTCCCCAGCATTTTGGCAGAATTTTGCAAATTTTGTCTTACTTTGGGTTGAGTTTTCACAAGGTCCTGTGAGACCCCCCCTTCACATTCAGCAATTTCAACAATGCCATGTTGACAGGCTGTTTTTGCATGAAAACTGCCCGATCATTTCTAATGAAAAGATCTGGCTTATTACACTGCTGAACAAACATTTTCTTGCCAAACAGATTATGGTCATTTTATTGTTATAAATGATGCACAAATTCCAAATATGGTATTGGTTTTGTTAGATTGTCTCTAGTTTTTGAAATAATGACCTCAATAATAACCTCACAGAAAACTAATGAAACATAAAATTAAGCAAAACTAGATATGCCTACGTATACAAAATTAAATGTTTGAAATACTTAATGTCAATATATTCTATATTCAGTACATTTACAGAACTAATCACAAAGAAGTTATTGAAAAACTCTGATGTATGATTTCCTTTTAAGATGATGATCAGGACAATCATGTTGAAGGCTCTGGCAGTAGTCTGCCATCATGTGTCTATCCCATCTGCCCTGATACCTTTCTTCCATCACCTTCATATTTTGATGGAATCTCTCCCCTTGTTCCTCACTGAAATCGGTTTTCTAGAAATTTTAGCAAATAGCTATGGAGATAGTTTACCTTTATGCTCATAGTAGCACCCAATTTTTAAAGTTTAAGAGCAAGTTTAGTACCAGTTCTTCATAATTTTGTGCTTTATGTTTCCCCAAGAAGTTCTTGACAACCATGACAGAAGCTTCAGTATCAGTAATGTAACTTGTGAAATTTGAATTATTTATCGGTTTCCGAATCTAGGGTCATCAAAGATTACTGCTTTTAATTTTTCAGTACTCAATCCAGGGAAGAATCTACAAATTTATTCATTCTTTGCTTCATTAATCCCAACTTTATGTGTAGTGGAGGGAGAATGATTTTTTCTTTGTCAACCATTGGCTCGTTAATGATGTTCACTGAACCTTTTTTCATGTCTTCCCTGGAGGCCATGTCACTTTTTTCTAGTGATCCTGCTTTGCCCTACTATCCCACAAGCAGATGAAACATGGGTACTTTGTGTATCCACTTTGCTGTCCAAGTAGGAAGTTCACCATTTATTCAGTCAACACATATGGACCATTGGTGTTCATGATAGCAAAGCTTTTGTAAGACCATTTTGATATTTTCATATTCTTCTTTAAATTTTGTTAAGTGACCAATTTGAATTGATGCATAGCAGTTGCCATTTTGCAGTAAAACAGATTTCAAACTTCAAGTGGAACTGTCTATGAAAAGCCGCCAGTCTTCTGCTTGGTATTCTGGTACTCCCATATGGGCTAGTAGTCCAGGAATGTTAAAACAGTACATGCAGTCCGCATCTCCATCAACATGGTAGGAGTATAAACTGTTATTTTAATCTCCTGAGCGGTTCATTTCTGTCTGAATTTATATGTCTAAAAGCAGTACATTGTTTTTCATGAAAATTTATTTTACATTGTAGGCCTGTAATTCTTAGGCATACCTCACTGGAATATGTATAAACAGCCTGCAGTCACAGCTGTGACCACAAGGTTCACACGGTCATGTGACCGTGGGAACTGAACTGCAGATGAACTCTGCAGTTCCACTACGATCCCCTGGGCACTATAGGTTAATTAAGCTGTAGTGCCCGGGGGGTTGCACACTCAATGCACACTAAATGATTGCAGCCGAGTCTGCAATCATTGAGAAGATGCCCTGCAAGTATCTCTTACTCTGTAGCACACTTTTCCAGTACAGTAATATGATATTTGTTTCATTTTTCTTGCAGTGGATAAAAGAAAAATTTAACCAGTGTATTATAATATTAATGTGCTGGAAAGTGTGCTACAGAGTAAGAGATATCATGTCATTGTAGGATAACCTGTAAAAAAATAGTTAAATAAACACAAATACTCAATAAATAATTTAACACCAATTTTTATTTTTTTTAACACTTTTTTTTCCCGGGTCCATCTGAATTCGAAAAGCCATATTCGGGTCGAATATAAGGGCAACTCGAATTCGAACACCAACACTAGTTGTCACCCTGTCTGATGGAGTAACTTACCATACCATGTCAAACTTTTAACATAGTAGAAAAATGTATCCTTGGATTTACTTTATACTACATATTTTAAGAAACCATTTTCAAATGTGCACTTACAATATTGTTTTCATGCCTAAAGGTAAAATCCATTATGCAAATATTTCTTTCTTCTAAAATGAGGTAAATCCCTTCAACATGTTAAAAGTATGTTATTTATTTAAACATAGATACTACATACTTTTCCAGTGGCTATACGGAAGGAAATTATGAAAGGAAAAATGAGTAGGATACTTCTGATGGGAATTTACACATAATAAACATTTATGAACAGATGCTCCCACAATATAGAAAAGGAAAGAGCAGCTTGGCTGCTGCAGGTATTGTTAATGTAATGTCATAAGCAGCTGTCTCCAGTGCCATCCCTTCTCTCAGGACCACAGGTGGCTTCAGCAGCTGACACTTTGTATTAGGTATGGGAATATGAAATAAATGTCCAGAGATGCTTACAAAAAGAAATTGATACTAGAAAAATCCAGATCTTATATTCATAACAAACACCTTTATAAAGAAATCTAAAAATATTCTTCTTGCCAGTAAGTTTCATTTCTTGTAAGATTCTAACATCCTACTACTGGTATAATTTACTTTTCATTTGATTGGCTGTCTAAAAGTCAGTAGTCAGTTAGTATTTCTTTATTTATTTACAACACTGCGTTTCTGTAAATGCTAGACTTTCCCACACATGAAATAGGCAGTAGATGTAGGTAGGTATTGTGATCTGTAAACCAAACCATTGGAAGGAATTTGTTTTATCTGCTTTAACAAGTGCTTAAACCTGTTGAATAATGTCAGAAATTCGGAGCTCTTACATTTTCCCCAAGAGTCCCCAGAGTCATTTAGTTGTAATCTTGGACTACGGAAAAATGAATCTATATATTGTAGAAATTGATGAGAGGGAATGGTTAGGTAGTTTAGCAAAAGACACAGAGCAGAGTGGGCAATAATCTGTGTGTTGTTAGCCCACAAGAGAACTGTAAGTGGACCTATCACTGTTATTTAATGTAAGCTGCCATTGCTGAGATCATTGTAAAGAATAATAATTGCCTGGATGTAAAGCTGATCTTTTGGTTTTAGTAGCTTCACTGACATATTCAAATCAATCAGGCCACCTTAGGAATTAAGTGCATTTCTGGAAGATTAACAGCAATTTTTTCTTATTATTGCCATGTCTTCAAAAAAATAAATCACATGAATAGAGAGATTTGCATTTTGCACGCAAACTGAAATACTAGTACTATGGCATAAATAGATCCATGTTCAACTAATTTTTTTTTATAAAATAATTTTATAAAAGTCCAATTACTAGCTATACGTTTTTGACCCATTTTACTTTGCTCCAAATTTTATAATTTCCTCCAACCAGCATGATAATACATAGTAAATACGATTGTGTAGCATATGCAATGTTTCTATACAAGCTGGGGAATGTTTTTCTTTTGTATTTACATTGCAGCATTTTTTTAGGTCACAGTGATATAAAAATTTTAGAGAAATACTATGCTAAAAAATATATATTCAAATCTAATGGATTGGCATTATATAACTGAAGTTCATGGTGCTTGAGAGCTGGTTTTCTATTATTAGAACACCCATTCGGGGACAATCTCTGCTTATTCATCTATTCTTAGCTAAATTTCACACTTATTATTGATGTATTTAATTCACTATCCTGTATGACAGATTACAGAGATAATTTGAATTTATTGCATGCGGGCACTTGTACTATTTTTTAAAATATTTTTTATTAAAAGTACACTTATCGAGGTTGTTGCATTGGTTTTTGCTTTGTTATCTCCTGGCTGAGTCTGTTAACAGTAAGTTTTAAAGAGGTGTATATTGAGGAAGGATTCTGTGAATAGGTAAAATAATGACTCGTTAGATAAAAGTCATGAGTAATAAAGGATTCCATTAGTTAAATAATTAATTCATGCACAAAAAATAATGATTCCACACCTACACGGTATTTATGTATGTGAACTGAACATCTTGAAAAGAAAATTATCAACACTGTTAAAATAACTCATGCAGTAAATGAATCTTTTATCTTTGTTTAAATTTGTACTAGGAATTCAATATAAATTTTCAATTCTAGCTACAATTTGATATTTCAATAAAATCCCAACAAGTAATAATACACATTTGCCTATAAAAGTGAATTTGAACACTAGTTTTTGAGAACTAGCAATTATGGTACATCATTTTGTGAGTTTGCTTGATGTAAATGCAAGAGAATGCATTTATCTATTAGGGTCAGTTTAAACCAAGACTTTAGCATACAAATAAAGAACTCGCAACTTTAATAGGCATTTTCAAAGAGTGATATACCAAAATAAAGCTGAAAAACAAATTTAAAATTTGACACCAACTAAGTAATATACAAGTGGGTATTCAAAGCCAAATGTAGGTAAGCTTCCTCCCTAATAAGGTTGTGGGAGGTTTAAAGTAGGACTTAAAATTAGGACTGGCAGAAGCCTGGGTGATGGAAGCAGTATTTACGCAGCCAGGTGAATTTTTTCATTGAGTGTTGCGAGCATGCTAAGTAATTTTTAGCGGCTGACTGGTGAACCTGTCATATAGAATCTACAATGGATTGTGAAAACATAATGGACCATGGACAACAGAATGTTAGACATGGATATTGACAAGAATTTACTTCTATAAAGTCAATAATTATATATATATATATATATATATATATAACATTTTTATTTCAATAAAGGACTTTTTGACTGCTTGTGTTAACGTTTTGTAGGAATGAGTGGAGTACTGATATACAGCATTCTACTAGGAAGGTACAGATGTCTGACTTTCAGATTCCACCATAAACCTCCCAATAATCCTACACATCCTTTTAGGAGTATAGGATGTGGAGAAAGTACCATACATTAAGGGAAAAGGATATATTGGAGTGGGGGGGGGGGGACTATTTTAAAGGCTTTTCCCCTCAATATTCAAAAGCATGTGACCTGGTCTGACCATCCAGGCATACTTACATAAGGGTCTGGTTAAAATTTAAAGGGAACTCCACATTTTGTTTACATAAAAAAACACCAATTACAAGTTTATTTAAAGATTTGTGTATTTTTAAGGTCACCTTCAAAGTCACATGAAAAAAAACCCCGCTGTACAGATTTTTTTTTTCTGCATCGGTATTTGTGCAGCACAGCAGTGTCTTTTACCCCTAGTCTTTTTGTTAGTAGGTTGCCTTACAGTCCTAAAAATGTATTGGTAGGATTCATCTTCCATAACATTTATTAAAGTTTAGAACTAAAGTATGTTTTGTAAAATTCGTTTTTTTTAAAAATCTAAACTGAACTCATCATTATTATTCTGGTCTTAATAGGAAGCTACATGTATATGTTAAAATTGTCTGCTAAAGTGCATTTCAGAAGCATTAAAAAGGACATGTTCTCTAAAGTTTACAATGCATAATCACACCCCAGTGCCCTCCTATACTAACAAAAGCAGAATGGATCATATTTAGTTCTCTAGTCACGATCTTTCACGATCCTTTCCAACGATAAGAACCGCACGATGCATGAACAAGTGCTGTACATACAGCACCGTTCTGCGCTATGGAGAGGGGAAGGGGAGAGTGACGGAGAGGCACCCTGCTCCGCGCTCTCCCCCTTCCCTTGCATTAGGATCACTCATCGTTCATGGATCCGCCAGGATGGATGCACAGATGATCAACGACGCGGGCTGTACACACGCCAGATTCTCGCCCGATATCCGGCTGAAGCCAATTATTGGGCGAGAAAAATTTGACGTGTGTACGTAGCTTTAGGCTAAAAACACGTGCAATAATTGCCCATGGAAAGGATCTTTCACGATCCTTTCCAATGACTAATGACTGGAAGATGCATAAATCATTGCTGTGCATACAGCACCGTTCTGCTCTATGGAGAGGAGATAGGGAGAAAGATAGAGCGGCACCCTGCTGCTCTCTCTCCCCCTTCACTTCCATTACGATCGTTCGTCTATCATCCGTGGATGCGCCAAGACGGTCATTCAGACAATGGACGACAAGCACTGTACACATGCAAGATTCTCGCCTGATATCAGCCCTGAGCCAATTATCAGACACGAACTATTGCATGTGTGTACCTAGCCTAGCCTGACACTCCATAAAGTGAAATATACTATATAAGGAAAGCTAAACAGAAGAGTTCCATTTTTTCATATTTAACTATTCAAGATCCCAAAAGAAATAAAACATTACCACTGGTTGATTCTCCATATGAACATCCATGCATAAAACAAACAATATTTTGGCATATCTACCCCCTAAGGAGATGCTAGAAGGTAAGTCAATTAAGTGGCATATACACCGAACTAAAATTTAAATTTTAAGCAGACAGACCCTTTGAACACCTACTTATCCTAATTTACTAAAATGAAATTACTTTTTTACTTCAGATTCCTGATTACAAAATAAATCACAGCAGTTTCCAGTTAAAACTTTACCTGTCCACACAGACTAATTGTGAAAGCTGCGGTGTTGCTTTTAATCAAGGCTGTATTGTAGGATCTCTTCAGTTAATCCCTTCATTAATGAAAGCCCAGTCATCTTGTCCTTTATACCTGATTACCATGCTCTGCCCTTTCATATATCTCTTGAAATTTAAAGTCAAATGGTCATCAGCAAATTACATTGCTTTCTGACATGTGTGCGGCAGCACTGCAGTTCTCAAAAGTGATAATCTGTTAGGAAAAGTAGGACAAAGTCTTGAATGACATGACGGTATCCATATGCAAACTACAGTCTAAATCACCTGCAAAGTTATGTGACTCTCCTTCACTGGTTTTATCACATTAGCTCTCTTCAGTTTACAAAGCTCCTAATTACTTTTCCAAATATACGGAGCAATAATCATGTCACTACTAGAGGGGGGCAGATTAGAGGCACACATTCACTTTTTTCTGTATGTGGAAACAACTGTGCTTTTCTCTTTATGATCTACACTTGCCCAAATACGTGATTAAGTTCTTGTTTGAAGTCTATATTCAAATGCTGAAAATGTAATTTCCAGCGGTTGTTTTAATGCATGTATTTATTCACGAGCAGTCTTACTTATCCATAACATTTAATAACCTTTGAAAACAAGCCCAGGCTTCATGCTTACCCAATCCTCCAACCTAATTATTTCAGCAAAAGTACATTGTCTGTTCCAATTAAGATATAATTACACAGTGTAAGATATGTTTTTCTTAGAAAACTTCCACGCTTGGATATCTGAAAAAAAATATACTATTTCTGCACCTGGAAGGTGCATAGATTAATAATGTAGATCCTATTCGGAAAGAGATTGTGAATATATTTCCATTTTTTTAAAATATTTTTTCCAATATTTTTTCATTTTAAATGTCTGCATCAATCATTGTTTCAGGATGTTTACCTCCCTAATAAAATATATAGAAGAACAGAACATTAAACCTAACAACTTGGTCAGGGAAATTAAAACGCCAACCAAAATATTTTATTACCCTTGATCTGCCAGGTAAATTTTCTACAATCTTTGTGCCCTTGAAATGCTTACTTCTTTTATTTTTGTTTGCTCACAGAAAACCTGACTGCAATTGTGGGCAGCAAAAAGCAATACTGATAGGCTAAGGAAGGGTTTTCATTAAACCAGTAATAGACATTTGTAATATTTTAATATACCTTTTGCTATAGTTAGCTATACACAAAAATAACAATTATTTTTGACATTTTGGCACACAAACCCAATTTATCTCCTCCTTCTATTAAGCACTTGTTTGCATAGGCAACTGGCAGGAGATTCTTCCACCACCCTAGTAAGCCATAGCACCATGCACCTACCCAACCTTAGACAAGGGATAAGACAAGGGCAAGCTAGACATGGGGAAGTACTTCCCACCAAGGCTAGTTGGGTTTAAGCTAGGCAGTTACAGTGAGGGTGAACTGCCTGCCAGTTGCCCAAGCAAGTGCTAACTGTTCATACTGTCACATACTCTCTCTATCTCAAAGGGTGGGATAACTTGGCATTACTGTTATTTGATATGATAAAATATGTTTTTGAAAAAAAATCAGCTTTTTTATTCCTGTAGTGATGTATGGGCTGGTAGAAGCAACGACTAAGCATTCTCGGGGACAGAAAATCATCAGTCTTGTTAGAGTTAGTTTTCTCCTCTTTAAAGCAGAACTAAAGTTCCAGCTTAAAAATTTGCGACCAGGCAGGGCTTTATTGCACAGACGCAAGCGGCGTCCCTTTTGCAATAAAACATACTCACCTGCCTGATAGCTCGCCTCAAATGTCAAACTGCAGCTAGACCGGGCACATCTCAGGTTCCCCTATGGCTGGCAAAACCAGCCACTCAACTTGGCTTAAGATCGAAACAAGGAAGAAAAGAAGAAAGAAGATGGTAGTGTCCGTCACTGAACAGGGACAAATGAGTTTAAACTGGATTTATTTTTGCTTTAATATGAAAAAGATAAAAAAAAAAATGGCGTTTGGCTCCTGGCATTTGTTTAGGTATGTTAGTTTTACTAAAGCATAACGTTTGTGTTTGCAGTGTACTTCCACTGTTGGTTTAGTTGTTCTATCATTCTCTTTCCCACACTGTTTGTTTTTCCATGTTTCTGATATTTCTCATGACACTCATTTACTTTTTGTTTTTTTATTCAATATTTTAATTGAGAATAAAGGTTTTTACAGTTTTTAATTGAACAAAAATACAAAAACAAGAAGAAAAGAGGCTAAAAAAATTGTTCATATGACGCTTTTTGGAATAACAAACAAAAATCGCAATTCATATCCGACGCCGAGAAACATATTATATATTTTAGCCAATTATGTTCATTGGCAAATAGACACAATAAAAGAGAAAGAAAGGGAAAGGAAAAAAGAAAAGGTAAGAAAAAGGGAGGGTATCAGGGGAAGGATAGAGGTTGGGGGAAAAAAGAACCTGAGACTAAATATAACTATAATTGGTAGCTGGGGTGATCACAATAGAAGGACTGCTCACAAATTTACTTGTTTTTTAATACTGTTTATTTACCACTCTACAAGTAAATGGCTTTAAAAGGGAATTTAGTTGTGCCAGTTATCTATCCCATCTACATCATTTGCTTTTTTACTATTACTCCTTTACTTTTTATGCAGACTTTATTTTAAAAGTCTGGATAGGTTAATGATAATGATACATTTTAAGATATTCAGAGTAATGTAAACAATGCTTTGCAAAGAAAATATTCTTCAATTCCTCTACCATATTGTATAAACTACAATAAGAAATACTCAGAGCTATTTGAACTCTTTTAATATTTTGCCAAAAAATAGAAAACATATTTCTGCTCTTTTATTTTGGCCCTTGAATCCCTATCCTTGTTTCTAAACTCCTCAAATCAGTGGTATTAAAATAGGAGACATGTAAGTTTAGACAGAACTTTCTGGAGTATGTCTATCCCATGATATGCCTGCAAGAAAAAACAATTTGAACAATATAACAGTTTTTTTGGCCTCTGCATCAACTTCCCTAAAAGTGAAAGCCTACCACTTACACGTGCTCATACCAGGCCTTGCACAAACAAAAGCTTCACTTCACAACAAAAGGGCCAATCAACATTTTAGGGGTCAAATTTTGTAAAACAAATATCTATTTTTAACTTTCCCCCACTATACCTGACAACATATTAAAAGAACTGACATGGAAGGACCTCAGCTTACCACTTTCAGGAACTAATTAAGGATAAGAAATTAAACATCTTAACACTTTTTTTCATTTTGTGCAGCTATCGCACTACTAATGTTTTGTTGCAAAGAATTTTGACACATTTTCCAAATCAAGACAGTGGACATCCAGATCCAGACAAAAATGGTTTCCATATGTGTACGTTATCAGCCTTTCATTACATCCCTGCAAAAGTCAATTTATCAATGTCAAACCTAATGGACAAAATACTACAAAACTACAACAAAAGGAAAATAACTACCAATGTAACCTGTAGAGAAAAACAAAATATAGAGTCCTACACAAATCTTACATTTCTTTTCCAGTTCAAGTCTGGTACAGAAGCAATCATTTCATACAACTAAAAAAACATTGCCAAAACTAAATTATCTCCTGTTATTTAGGTATGAAGATGCACTGTTAACCCGTCAACCTAGGGCTCAAAACAGAATTGCAGAATGTTATATTAGTGTGGTCCTATTTGAAGTCACTTTCCTTTCTGCTCTGTCTGACTACTAATCTTTTGGTGGGTAAAACGGTCAGTATATATATCTCAACTGTGTATCATCTGTATAATCCTTATTTTGGTTAAAGGACTTTAAAGCGAATGTAGATTAAAAATATATATATTTTAGATGGTATACCTGTTTTGTGATTTAGTGTATCATCCAGTCATAAAAACACGCAATTATGGTTAATCATAATAATGGACCCGATTTTTTATAGCTCCCCAAGGCTGGAGAAGATAAATTATCATGGGAGAACCATGGTGATCCAGCAAACCTAGAATGGTTTTCTTAAAAATCATTTGCTATTAGTTGGCTATTTTTCATCTCTGAGCCAGAAAAATTCCAGGTTTGCTTGATCATCCAGGTTCTCCCATGATTTTCTCCATTCTTGTCAATTTTCTCCATTCCTGACGAGCATTATTGAATCAACATGACTATTGGCCCAACATGACTGAGCATTGTCATTGATTCTCTGGCTGATAGACTATAGTCTTTAAATATCCAACTAGTGAGTGTTCCTCCTGTGCACAGGCGATATGTGTTTTTTAATCTCTACTTTAATTACTCTCCTTATCTACGTGCTATATATCTATTGTAACATGGAAACAACACAGAAATTTCCATGTGATGATATGCCACATTTATAATTGTGAATTTTGTCATGTATTTTCCTGATTTATACTCCACTACGCGCAATCTGAACATGATCTTCACAGTATGTAATTTGCAGTGATGCTGTTATGACAATTAGTATATCACATTTTCCAAAGTATGTCATCTTTATGTCAAGATCAACATTCATTGATGGGCACCCTGTCATTTACACATGAGGATTATTAAGCTTAATTGTAATGTGTGAACATATGTCAGAATTCTGATATGTTCTGGGATGTGTCAAAATCCTTGGATCCTAAACCACTGTTGTAAAACAAAGCCAGAATACTACATACTGATGTAATTGAGTTTTAAATGTTTTCTTCATTATATATTTATGTTCATGGTGTTTTTAGTGGTGTGTGGTGGATCGGATATGAGTGATAGTTGTTGTTGTTACTGAATTTATGTTAAGGATTTCAGAGGCATTTATTAAAGCTCTCCAAGACTGGAGAGGATACACTTTCATCAGTTAAGCTGGGTGATCCAGAAAACTTGGAATGGATTTCTTAAAAGTCATTTGCTATATGTTAGCAAATGTTTTCAATCCTGGATCCGATCTATTCCTGGTTTGCTGGATCACCTAGCTTCACTTATGAAAATGTATACTCTCCAGTCTTGGAGAGCTTGAATTAATCAGGCCAATGGTGTTTGTTTCTTCTCCTCAAGTTTGTACAGGATTGCCCTGGGCACTTTATCTCCCTTGCACTAAGAAACCTAGTGGGCAGTTTGGCTCCACGCAAATTGTGTCATGGGAAGGGATTTGATTTTGAGCTCCTTATTAGCACCTCATTTTGCAACAGCCTTCAATTCTATGACCTCAGATGGGCTGTTTCCCAGGTACTTGCTTAGAGCCCTTATCACGGTCATTTCTAACCCCGATAAAGATCCATCCGTGGGCAGTAGCTATAGACCCATTTCCCTCCTAAACCAGGATCTGAAACCGTTCACTAAAGTTATAGCCAATAGAATACTCAGGTATATACATAAGCTCATCTATTTCGATCAAGTGGGCTTCATGCCATCTAGGGAAGCAAGGGGTAACACCTCTCGGGCCATTAATTGGCTATCTCTACGGAGAGATCATCAGTGCTGCTCTCCACAGACTCCACAGACAGAAAAAGCATTTAATAGAGTGGATTGGGATTTTGTGCTAACCAATTTAAGAACAATGAGGTTAGGAGATAATATGATGTAATAGATATTAGCGATTAACTTGACTCCTTCCACGTCTGTGCAAGTGAATGGAGAGGTTTCTGACCCCTTTCCTATCATTAATGGCACCAGACAGGGATGTCCCGGTCTCCCTTCATTATCCTGACTTTGGAACCATTGCTTATTGCAGTGCACTCACATCCAGATAAATCAGGCCTTTTAAAAAAAGGGTGTTGCACTTAAAAAAAAACAACATCATTTTTACTCTACATAAAAGGGTTGTCTACCCTTTTAAGTAAAGTGAAATTTCTGAGTTTAGGTAAACATAGTGCTTTTTAACTGTTAACTATTAATTGGTTATAGCTCGTTAGTTATGGTGCTCCAGGCTGTGATATCTGGCATACTAACAGTACAGCAAGCAAGAGATGCATGCATTTCTTATTGGATCAATGTTAATATCTCTTGTAGGTTACTTGAAAGAAACACTTGGAGACAAGCAAGAGGGCTCCTACTCAGTCAAGTTCCATCACTGCTCAGGGGCAAGCAGGCAGCAAACTCTAAAATAAGAAGAGAAGATGGTGATAGGTATTCCAATTAATTATAAAGCTACCACATAACATATCACTTTCAGACCGATTGTGGTAAGGTTTCTGGTCTCTGTACAGCTGCTGGTATTATAATCTATTATTGTAACAGCTTGAGGTCATTCTCCAGGATTGTGAGATTTTTTTCAATATAACTAGGTTTAGCATAAATTCTTTCCAGTAAGGAGTCATTTTATTGCAAGCCAGTGTTTTAACAAGCAAACATATTCTGTAAGCTTGTATAAATTGGCCTTTAAGGAATTTTTCTCGAAAATAAAAGGGGTGATGGTATGGATAGATTTGTGAATGCTGTATGATAATTTGAACAGAATATTAGACACTTTATCCAATACCTAAGGTTAAGATAGATTTGTTCTACGCTTGAGTTTAATAAAAAGACCAAAATGTAAAGACCACAGTTGATCAAAGAACATCCTTCAATGCAAAATGCAATTTTCAAGCTCAACAGTGGTGTTGTTCCAATATACCCTAGTTCAGTTAAAAGTCTGGTAAATTGCACTTAGTAGGTGGCAGTTCGTGGTTGTGGAAGACAGTATGGTTCTGTGCATATAGAGGAAAGAGAGTGGAATTCAGCCAATGGAAAATGAAAGGAGTTAAATGCAATTTCTCTATATAAACTTGCATTCCCTAATGGGGCAAGGTACATCTAATGCCTACTGTGTTCGTTGAGAATGCTAGAGGAAATTTCACAAATATCAGTTATTCGGTTGTTTTGGAACTAAATCAAATGTTTACTTTCTTTTCCTGCTGCTAGATTCAATAGGCATGGTTAAACTGTATGAACCTAAACACTGGTCATGCCTTACAAAAATCAAGATCTTTTTGATTTAGTTGGAGTTCATTTTTGGATAAAGGTATATAATGTACAGTGTGTGATGGTAAAATATTAGATTAATCATGGTAGCTACATGGGAATTCAGAATAGTAACTTGTCAAGATGAATATAAAGGTAATTCATTTAGCTTAATGAATGTGGTAAAAAATAATTTTGCAAAGAATACCCAATCACATGCAAAGAAACGCTAATACAGGGTTTTTGTTTGCACGTGATCAGATGAGTGAACTCAGAAGAACTTTTTTCATTTACTAAGCTAGGTGGCATATGCTTTAATGTTTATACATTCCAAATCTTTTTGGCCTAATGACCTCTTCTAATTTGTCTTTCTGTTGACCCTGCCAGTCTTTCTTTTGGGTTCCTATTTTCTGTCAAAGACTAACAAAGCTGAAGTCCTGCTGCTGAATTTGAAGCATTGACTGCTCTAGGACATGCATTTCCCCAACAGTGGTGGCGTCTTTATGTTTAACTTCCACCAATACATGGACCTTGATAATTATACCCACATGATTACTGATACACCACTACTTTGCAAACCAGAGACGGTATTAGCAATGCTGTTATAGTCCACATGCCTGGAAGAAAAAAAAACTGCTTGGAAGCCAATGGTGGCCCTATAGCTAAGATTAACATTAAAAGACAAAGGTTTATATATATATATATATACACATAATATTTTATTGTAAGATGGGAGAAGAGTCTGCATACATTGCAAGCCAATATGGAAGTCATATATGTATGTCATGGATTTACTATACACGGTAACAATTTTTTTTGGCATCTGACCATATTCTCAAATAAATCTAATCTGAACTGTAGCAAAATTGCATTTTTTCCTTAAAACATACCACCTAAAACTAAAGTAACTTGGATGTTAAAATAAATCATCCATCTACTTGGATATAATTTAATTCCTTTGCTTCACTGCAAGGAAGTACCAAGAATGCAAAGAATGTATGTCAATAATAATTTAGATTAGCATGGATTTTTTAATGAAGTGGAATCCTTGGAATCCAAGCCATTTTATATTTCCAGCATGTATAATTTGTTCCACTCGTAGCCTATCGCCATGATTATTTTTCTTGGTAAACATTCTTTCACATCTGGTAAACAGAATTTTTGAAAAAAACATTTAAAAAAAAAATGATCAATCATTGATCAATCAATCATGTACGTAGGCAACTATATCTCTTTATTTATTTTTTTATACCACACCTCAGTGTTATAAACAGATGTAAAACAGATGAGGCCGCAGGGAATTCAAACTAACTGTGTCCCGCCCCGCGGCGAGGCAGCCGAAAGCCACGCCCTTGGGGGGTACAAGAGGCACGCATAGTAGCGCGCGCACCTCTTCCCACAGCACCCCTAGGACGTGCACTAATTTGTAACCACGTCCAGATGCAAGGGATGCCACCTGGCTGAACAGTAGTTTGGTTAGGGCGGATCCCTCCGCCTGCAGAGACACACTGCGAGCAGAGACACACTGCGAGCAGAGCAGCAGCCTCGGCCATGCTGCCTGCTACTGCAGCGTCTCCCTCTGCGGCTGGGATCCCCAGGGACGCCGCGGTATATTATGTCCAGTTATCACACTGTTCATTACTATATGAAGCAATTGAGGGCCTTTCTATTGGATGAGAACAAGAGAGCTGAATCTCTAAATTTTCTGTGGTGCGCATAATGGGCCTGATTTATCAAATATCTCCAAAACTGGAGAGGATGAACTATCATTGCAGAATATGTATGATTCAGCAAACCTGGAATGGATCTGGTCCAGGACTGAAAATATTTGCCAATTAACTACAAAATATTTTATAAAAACATTTCAGGTTTACTTGATCACACAGGTTCTCCCATGATAGTGCCCGAAGCCAAACTAAACAAAGCTTCCTTAGCGCTATGAAGAGTTTATATATATATATATATATATACGCATACACATATGTTAAAAGAAAGGTCATTAAAAATATATAGAATCATATGAATATATACAGTATGGGAACAAGGTGAAATTAAATCCACTCACAATAATTATATTTAAATATGTTTAAATATCTACAGATGTCCTATTTGAATAGAAGAACGCATTGAATAATGTGTAGAGATGGATGTGTTCTTACAGGTGGGAAATTGCTCTTGACTGACAGGGTGATCTAAACAGCACATCAATTACACTTATCAAAGCAATTATATCTGTCTGGATTTTCAGATATGTAGCTACAAAACAGGCAACATGAAATGCATTCTAGACATTGAAATCCTGTTAATCAAGATTTTCTTAAAGAAAAGATAAGGCATTCTAACAGTGTAAGAAGGTGATCTGAGGAAGTCAGGAAATATAAGCAATTCTTCATGGGATTTTAAAATCGAAACCTCTTTCTTTCTTTAGTGATTAGAAACAGAAGGGGTCAGCCATTGTAACCTAGCAATCTGCTTTGTCCCTCTTTTAGCTGTACAAAAGCTCAGTGCTCACAGCCCTCTCATTAAATAGGGCAAAGGTAGCTAATAATAATAGTAATTGTATTATTACCATTTACATAAGGCAATTACTATCAATTTTCTTGAACAAGCTAAAGCATTGCAATGAAAATATTTTTTTTTAATTTAAATGGAAATAGGAAACCATCCTGTCATATAAAAATAAGTCATATATTTAAACACAAAACCTGATCATACATACAAGAAGTGCTAATGTAAAGTAATTTATTTTCTAATTTGCTTGTTGAATTTATGTTTACTTGTATATCCAGTCTTGTTCATTTTGTATGATACTATATAGTACACTATTGTGATTACACATTCATAAGGTTGAGTGAAAAATCCTATTTGTAAACCAAGCCCCCAGGATGCTCAGATATTATAGATTATGCCAATGTAATGAGCCATTACAAAGTATGTTTTTAAAATTATATATTATCAGTGGTTATTACCAGCACAAAGGATAATGATGCACATGTTTAACTAACCATTCAATTTTTCCTGAATCAGACATTTCATGAAAAAGACATCAAGGCTTCCACTAATACTTCTCGTCATGCTTACCCTCTTGCTTTAAGACTTTGTGTAATTGTCCCTTACCTGAAAAAAATATATCTCACAAATAAACTGAAAGGGGCTTAACATGATTGGTAGTAGTAGCAAACAACAACAGATTTGACCAGGGTCACAACAGGTTACTAGTATAGCTCGTGAGCTTCTATTTTCAGAGTACAAACTGCATTGCCTTACAAATTTAACAAATTTTCAAAATATAGTACACAAAAAACATTTCAAAACAGCCTCACATTCCCTAAATTCCTCACCATCCCTAAATACACAAATATTCCTTAAAAAAAAAAAAAAAAAAGTACACACAAAATTGTTTGGTAGAGATTGGACAATGTCAGAGCAGTAAAAAACTTGAACTGACAAAAAATTATGGAGAGATAGGTCTCTTGGAAAATAAAGTGTGAGCCGTGGATATAATAAATATGGCAGGGGATGCCTGAGGACCTGGACGTTTTTTTAAGGGGTTCCCCCATGTTAAAAGGTCAAGAAACACTGAATAAAGAATATTGATTAAGAAGAAATAGTCCAAATTATTGTACAGTAGCTTAGTATTACATTTGCTTAGACTACAATGGGCCAGTGGTATTGGAGAAACAATAGCAACAAATATGATACAGTAGCTGGATATGTAGTTTGGATTGGTGCAAAATAGGAGGAGGAAAACAGTCGTCTGAATTTTTACATTTGTTGGCCAGCTTTAAAGGTGTATGGTAACTTTAGACTAATATTAGCAGGCTGAGCTTGCTATTTATACAGTGGGCCTAATTTATTAAAGTTCTCTAAAACTGGAGAAGAAAAGCTATCATAGAAGAACATGGGTGAATCAGCATTACTGGAATAGATTTCCTAGATTCATTTGCTATTATTTGGTAAATGTTTTCAATTTTAGACTAGATCCTTTTCAGGTTTGCTGGATCACCCAGGTTCACCCATGATAGTCAATATTCTACAGTCTTTGGGAACTTAAAAAATAATAAAAAATAAAAATAAATCAGGTCTAGCATGTTTGGCAGCCACTGTCCACTCTGGGCTTAATTACCTATGTTCCGTATTAGTAATAGCACACACTTTTTCAGTTATTTTAGCCCCTGACACTTGTCAATGAGGTGACCAAGGTTTCCAGCTGTTGCCTATGAATCTTTTTAGAAATTATTTTTAGACAGACCATATTCCCAAAGACTGATGTTGTTTTCCTATTAAAAAGTGTCTTCTATGATATAAAGAATATCAATGAATTTTCTTATCCTGGAATGTCTCACACATTGGGTCTAATTTATTAAAGCTCTCCACTGTTAACTGTTAAAGCTCCACTCACTGTTAACATGGTATTATTCTGAGTAGCTGCAAGAGACTGGCTTGGGACATTGACAAGCTTGGTAAGAGATGCTTGGAATAGTACACAATGTACAAGGATATAGGGGGATTACAGAATTATTGATGAAGAGTGGACATCAAAAAGTTAGTTTGTTACTTCACTTTTTGGTGTTGGAACAGCAGCATTTGTGGTCACATGTGTTTTGATCTGTGTTTTCATGTTTTTCTATATACACAAGAATTGATCTGGCCTCTGTGAAGATTTGATTTTTATTGAGCAGAAAGATTTTTATGGAAAAATATAAGAAAAGAAAAGAAAAAATGGGTGGGGTAGGAAAAATTAAGGTTAGTGGTCCTGTTTTAGAAGTGCGGCAGAAGAAAGTCATGCATGTTTATTGGTTATTGTACATTCATACATTTCATTACAAAACAGACCAATGGTATAATGGGTAATTCAAAGTTTTGGATTACTCAACTGAATGCAGAGCCATATAGAATATTTTGGAGGGTTTTGCAAGAGTATGCCTTATTTTCACCACCGACAGGTATCTCATTTATTTAAATCTGCGCTGAACAATGTGAGTTGTAGCAAAGTTCAGTTTTTATTTAAGTTTTCATAGCACTTTCATGCACCTAACACATTCAACTGGGCATTTGGAAGCCTGAGGAACTAGAGCAGTTTAGATAGTGATGTTGGGTGAGGCGTGAGCTATTTTTGTGTTTATTGTTTAGGAGTGTCCATTGTGTTTTTTTCAGTTCAGGCCTAGTTTGTCTAGATAAATTTAACATGTCTTTTGGTTCTTTCCCATTGGAGCATTTTTAGTTATTGGGTTTCTAAATGTTAAACATGGGTTTCATAGATTTTTTGGCTCCATAGAGAATGATCCACTCATTCTCTATGGAGAATGAATGGATCATTTAGCTATGGCCACCTTATCATTATCCCTAGTGACATTTTCATTAACACCAAAACCCATTCAGGCTGACTACATTTGTTAAGTAGGAATCATCATGTTCTTTAGAATTTCTCAGGAAAGGTAATTATTACGATGTAATGATGACAGAAATATACATAAAAAAGGGAATGCAAGCAAAGAAAAGCATACAGACGTGATAAAACGGTCATTGTTTAAATAAATGGTAATACAGGTTGACAATCGAAAATCCGGCCATCGATATTACGGGTCCTTCAGTTTCCCGGCATGAATTTCAGATCGCATATTCAATACAGGGACTGCAGTACACTGTTTGGCCAATAATGCCAATTTTTATGGCAGTGTTCTGCAGAAACAGCTGTTAGGTTTTGCTTGCTAAACCAAATACACATTGAGACGTCCCTACTGCCTGCTCCCTTGAACTGTGCCAGATGTCCACGGGTGCCACAAGAGGAAGACTGGCCTGTGTGTGGAAGGGAGTATAAAAAAAAATCTGGAATTTTCAAAAATCCGGCACTCCAGATTGGGTCCGGAGGTTGCCAGAATTTTGATTGTCAACCTGTATATAAAAATGAGAGAATCTGAAGATGTAAAAAGTTGTGAAATTCAACTCTTTATGGAAATGACCTGTATTTAAATATCAGCTATAGGTATTTTATTTTACCAGCTTTGCAAAGAAAAAACTGTGTGAGGGGCCTGGCAACAAAGAAACAGCTAGAACTGACAAACAAAAAAGGAGTTCCGAATTGTAAACATAGGGGAATGGGGGTTGTTACACAAGAATCTGGATAAATATAACACAATATTGTGTGCTATACTACAGTATAACATCAAACTAACTTTCCCTACACAGACTGTCAGCTCTTCCTACACTGCTCCACACATAGCTTTCATCTCCAACTGATTGTAGTTTCAAACCTGAGCCTAATCTTTAACTAAATTGTGAGCCGAAAAATGATACATACCATACATACTAAATACTAGCACTGGCTAATCTCAGTCTGTCTGTCAGCATCTTCACCCGGTCCTCTTCTTGGTTCGGATCTTCAGCCACCTTGATTAACCAGGTCAGAGTGATTTAACTCCCACAAATACCCATGAGAGTTCAGTCATTCCCATTTGCCAACTATACCAGGATCACACACCGAGCTGGACAATATAGAGAACTTTGCAAAGGGACAGGTAAAGTGTTTAATATTGTTTTTATTGCCTTGTCCTTGTTAATTTTTCTGCAATGACTTGGCCTTCTTCCAATTTTTAGAAAATTAGATTTAGAACATTATAATTGTTCTTTTTGCTCTGCTCTATATAGTTTTCATTTTGCATCCTTCGTCTTCACTCTTACATTTTAAATAGGTTCCTTTCTTTTCCATATCTCCTTTCTTCTGCATGCTTCTATTTTGATTTCCTTTTTTAATACATTCACCCACCTATTTCACTTTGTGGCAATTTACTTTTGTATTAGTGGTAATTTTGCAAATTTTGCATCTAGCTTCTTTTGCACTTCTCTCTTGTTATATATTTTTTTAATATTTTTTTGTGTATCTTCAATCTATATTTTAAAAGCTTACGTAATAACCTAGTTAGATTATGGGCATGTTAAAGTATACTCAAACAACTGCCAATATTCACTTTATGTTAATGCTGAGCTGATTTTGCAATTTGTGTAAACATATCAGTGTAATAAAGGTATTACTTATGAAACATCAAGCATAGTACAACAATGACACCGACCAATTGATTATAGGCTGTAAAGCTTCCTAACAGTTTTACCCATCAAAAGTGCTGTGGATAAAGCTATTAAGTGGCAGGGGGCTAATGGTATCCCATGAAAAAATGCCTGCTCACAGCTATGACCACTTTGACCTATGTTCCTATGCAACTGTGAATATGCATCCTACTAGGAATGTGATTTAAATAATTCACATTTATGATCACAAGATCTTTATGATGTTGGTTTCCATTGATAAGTAAAATGTCAGATCAGTGATCTTTATTCTAGCATGCAGTGAGGCTCACTTACAGAGACATTAAGATTCATATGACTTATCCTCATAAACGTATTCATATTTCTTTAAACATTTGTAATCTTCACATATGGACACATAGATATAATAGAACACCAGTTTATCTGTTCTGCTCTGCATAAGATTGCAGAACATAATCAACAATAGCACATGATAGATAATAGAGAGAGAGATAGACAGACAGACGGATAAAGATCTATGTATAGCAGGTTACAATATCATATTTCAGTTATGTCAGCAAACAATGTATCAACAATTCTCTATAAAGTGATGACAGATAATGATGATAAAAACAAATAAACCTATTTTCGTCTTAGTTTCTATGGAAACAAGATCCAGACATGTTTTGAAATAATTTGTTGCAGCTAAAGCACAAGTATTAGATACAAATAAACTGCAGATACCAATTATGGTTCCTAATACACATTTTTAAATATGTAGTTTAATAATGTAATTTTTCAAAAACCACTTAGTCTTGTAAAAATAATACAGACTAGCAGCATTGCTGAAAAGACTTTAATGATTATATCCATGTTGTATGAATTACAATTCAATTTAATCTGTAAGAGAAAAAAGGCTGTGAGTGCTCTATCTTTTATGATTTTCTATTGAAGCACTCACTTCTTTCCTGCTGGTCTGACATTCTCTTTAAGTAGCACAAATCCACCTGATCTAATTTGGTATGAAAAACAAAATAAATTTTGCAAATTAAAATGCAACCAATCGGCATAAGGCGGCAGTTTGAGATCGCAATATTGCTAGAGCAGTGACACCAACTGTCCACTCATCCATCCTGTAACTGTAAAATCTTGTGAACCAAAACTAGTGTGGTAATGTGTGCTGTCTCAGGTTTTTAACACATGTTGCAGTGCACTTTTTAAAACTCTTTTTGATGGTTTCTATTGGTTAAAAAAAATGAAGTAAAGAACAACACAAAGGTATGAAAAGTCAGACATTCAGCTCATTGCTAATGGGGCAATGCATAATGCTGCACAGAATCATATAGATCCCTTCAGTTCACACTTCCCATTTGTGATATCACTTCCTAAATGCATTTAAGCAGATCTAAGGAAGAAGTTTAAGAAAAAAATCTCTAATATTAAGTACAGCAAAACCCAAGGTTATCATAATATGGCCCTCCAAAAAAGTTTGTGTACAGAACGGGATAATGTATATTGTTGCCTCCTGGTTTGCTTCCCCCATAGTCCTGCCATATTAAAAGATTGTGGTAACAGATAATTTCAAACATGATAAAAGTCTCATCGGTCTAGAGCAGGGGTAGGCAAACTCCAGCCTTTAGGCCAGATAAGAGCCAGTAGTTTGTTTTGCCCTAACGCCCCCTGGTCGATCCGGCCTAATGCCGGCCAGCAACCCCCATCTCTGGAGCCGTGGGTTGCTGGCCAGATCTGCCAGGGGGCGTTAGGAACTGCCGTAGCCGCCAGAGCTCCGTTGCCACCTCCTTGCTGTTGCTCCCCTATTTACCGCGGCCGGCGTTGATATTCTGCCGCCATTGTAAATAGGGAAGACTCCCTAAAGAGAAATCCCTCTCCTCCCCAATACAACACTTCTGGGGCCGTTTCCTGGTGGTGGGCAGAGCCATCAGGGCAGGATTCAGAGTCCGGCTCAGTGTACTCCGGCCCACTCCTGAAATGGCCTAGTGGCCATAAAAGTTTGCCTACTCCTGGTCTAGAGGAAAGCTTTTGTTGTGAAGCACACTGAACGTTCTGTGAGACATGGATGTTAATATTGTGTTTATATTAAAAATATGTACGTCTATATTTTTTTAATGATATTAAAAAGTATGCTTTTATGATGAACACTGTGTAATACCCCTTATAATTTAGTCCTTGAAAGTCTGCATTTTGCATGTCCTCTACAAAAGGAGTTTCCGTTTTGGTGAGACCGGGTTCATTCTAAAAGGAAGCAGACATAGCATCTTTCCTCATTAGAGAATAGGAACTGCACCATCTAATTATATTTATATGAATGAACACGTCCATTTGGGAATCAATTTGGAAAAGGCTTGGACATACAAACAGCTTCTTCTTCAAAACACTTGAATGCAAAATTCTGCAACAAAACAAAAACAAAAAAAAAAACCCTGCAGTGTACGTCAATCACCCTGAAGACATTGCTTGAACTAAATGCATGGCTACAGCATCTGAAAAAATAGCGAGGAAGCAAGTCCCAAGTAAGAGATTGGTGAGGTGTCTTTGATGTCTTTGAGGTGTCTATAATTCCTAAAACTTTTATAT